>NC_040903.2:71882095-72195393 GCF_004126475.2 Phyllostomus discolor
ACTGAAAAATAGTATGGATGGACATGCCTTGCCAGTTATAAAAATTATTTATTATAATTCAAAAATTGAAATAATATCATATTTAAACAGCAGTACATTAACAAGTAGCACAAAAATGGAGAGTTCACAAATTTATATAATTTATAAAATTGTATAAATTTTATAACAGATAATATTAAAAATTACTAAGCAATTATAAATAATTCAATAAATTGTTTTAGAAGCTGTTTTTCCTGTAAAGAAAAAATATTAAGACATTTTATTTATATGTATCTGTAAAAGTAATGTTTTAATGGATTAAAAACAAGAACAGTGGTAGAATAAACTATAAACTAATATTTTATGATATTCATAAGCAAGTCACGCAATCCAGATATCATAAAGGGAAAGATTATATAACATTTAAAACCTCATGTACAACACAGCATTAAAAACAAAAAACTGAACAGCATAATGTAAAAAATATTTGCAATTGAGAAAAGATTAATGTACAAGTTAAAATCTTTAATATGAACATAATCAACAAACCATGATATAAAATGCTTACAAACATTATAAGGTAGAAAACAATATATAGTGAGTAAATATATTAAAAGATAATTATTGTCAGTAATCATCAGTGGAAGAAGATATTTTCAGCATGAGATAGTCAATAAGAAAGAAGTGTTATGCAGGAATATGGATGTGTATTCTTAATTGGTGAGAGAAAAAGTTGTTGAATTATTTTGATAGAGAATTGATAGTATCTGTAATTTTGGAAAGTGCATTACCTATCACATATCAACCCTATTTTAAAATATTCACTGAAACATTTAAAAAAACCCCAAATTTTAACAACTTAAATGCTTATCAGCAATAGAGAGGTTACATACTTCATAGAGCATCCACACCAAAGTCATTAGAGAGAATGAAGTAAACCCACCTACACTAGTGCACCGATACGGATAGAACTGCAGGATATATTAAATGATTAGAAGGAAAACTAGAAAGCTGTTTGATGCACCTGTGTTATATATGACATCTGTCCAGAAAAAGTCCAGCCACTATTAATATAATGAGAACAGTTTGTGCCCAATATCAATGTACCCTGGCACCAAAGGAGAGTGGAGTGGGATACGCATATGTGAACAATGACGGCTTCACTGTACTAGTCAGTGGGGTGGTAGACACCGTTGAGTAAGCATGTGTACTGTGTGACCATCACATTCAAAATGACTGAGCAACTAGAGCAATGAATCTGTACCAGATTTTGCACTAAGCTTGAACATTCTTCCATGAAAACTATTCGGATGATTCAGAAGCTTGCAGCTTTGAGCAACTGGTGACTGACAGCTTCATCATGACAATGCGTCTGCTGGTGTATCACCTCTCATGTAGAGTTTTTTGGCAACACATCAAATAACCTAGGTGACTCAGCACCCCTAGAGCCCAGACTTAGCACCCTGCAACTTCTTATTTTTCCTACAACAGAAGTCACCTTTGAAAGGGAAGAGATTTCAGACTGTCATTGGGATTCAAGAAAACATGACGGGGAAACTGATAGCAACTGGGAGAACTGTGTGAAGTCCCAAGGTACCTACTTTGAAGGGAACTGAGGCATCATTGTCCTATATACAATGTTTCTTTTGTCTTATGTCATCAATAAATGTCTCTCTATGGCATATTACATGGCCGGATATTTCTGGACAGGCCTTGTGTATACACATATAAATTCATGGTCAGAGAAATAGGAAGATAAATACTAAATGACTGTCAGTGTTTAACTGTCAAGAGGAATGACAGTATAAAGGAAGAATTGTGTAGTATTTGTATAATTTTTTATACATTGGTATCTGAAAATATTAATTGTATTTGACAAAGCAATCATTTGATTTTACTTGGGGGCACAGAAGCCCAATTGTTGATCAAAGAATGAATAAGAAACAAGTAACTGGAGTAAATGAATGAAAATATTTAATCTGGAAAGGTAGTGATGACAAAAACAGGACAGTAACTAGCAGGTTTTTATGTATTTTAAGTGAAAGAATTATGTTTGATATGTTTGTTTAGATTGTGTTTTAAAGCTGAACATGTTAGTATTCAATAAATATTTATTATTGTTACATGTTCTAATTTAAACAAATTTTCTTTGCAATTATCAAAAACAATGAGAATAGAGAATTAAAAACTGAACACCATATTTTTGTCTACTACATTCAGCTCTCCAGAACAATAGAAACATACACAAAATAGCCCTGTTTAATGCCTGACTTATAAATGTGCCATTTTTCTGTCAGACATTATCAGTCTTTGCTTTTAACTTCACGGTAGGATTAAACATCTCTATCTTAACTTCCTTTTCTTTAAAATTAAGTATTTTAACAGCAGTGGTTTCTCCATAAAGATTGAGAAAGATTGCACAGATAGCAGGGTATTACTCTATTGAATGAACATGTCCCTGAGTCTTTGAGATGCTTAGGCTGAATATTGTACTGTGTTTATAAAATTTTCCCTCAATCCTAGATTATTCTCTTCTCTGATCACCCATGTTTCTTGCTATTTGATGTGAGTTTTGAGAAGGAAAGTCATCATTTATAGAGTAATTAGATTACTTCAAATCAAACTTATCTGGAAGAAGAGCAGTTTAGTTCAAGTTGAAGTATATTTTTTCTTTGTTTTCTTCTTTGTTTCTGTTTGTTCTTGTTGCTTGCAGATACATACATTTGAGGAATATCTACCAAGAGATAAGCTGATATTTGTAAATAAATGAATTGAAAATTAGAATCCAAATGCCAAAAGTAAAGGAATATGAATAAGTAAAGTGTTTATATTTTGAGCTGTGGATTTAATATAACTAGTTTGGGTATTTGTTTTCCAATCTATTATGAATTATGTATAACCTGGATAGTTAGTGGCACGCATTGTTTGGTGGCAATAACTGGATAATTAATGCAATAGACTGAGGATAATTAGTTGCAAGTAATCTATGTTTTGGGTTTTCTTTTTGCCACATGAAGCTGCTCAGATATTAACCACAGATTTATAAATGATGTACTATGCAGAATAGTATGGCTGCATTTTTCTGTTATTCCTTGTGGCATATTTCACTAATTTGCATAGGTGTAGCTTTTACTGTTTTCAGGCTGGGGAAGTCATCACTCCACAATCAGAAGTAAAGATGCAATTGCTGTTTTTTTTTCTTCCCTGTAGAGTAACCCTCTGGCCTCCACGCAGTTCTTTTAAAAATCGTTTCTGCCCACCTTGTGCCAATCTTATCACAGATACAATTCCCTTCCTGATTGTCCAGAACTGAAATCAGCCTTCTGTGTTCAAGAGCAGTTCATCTGAGCACAGATTCCTTTTATATGTCACTGTAGTATATGTCATCTTGAGTTGTTGATGTTTATATAAAATTTTTGTCATCAAAGTATAACTGACAAACAATATTATATGAGTTTCAGGTATACAACATAATGATTCAACATTTGTGTACACTGCAGAGTGATCACCATAAGTCTAACCATCCTCTTTCACCTAAGTTACAATTTTTTTTTCTTGAGATGGCAACATTTAAGATTTGCTTTCTTAGTAACTTTCAAATTTGCAATATAGTATTATTGACTACAGCTACCATGCTGTATATTACATCCCCATGACAATATCTTATGCATGATAGTTTGCACCTTTTAATCCCCTTTACCCATTAAACCCTCTGCCCCAATAGGCTTCTCCTTTGGCAACCACCAGTCTGTTTTCTCTGAGTTTGGCTTCGTAATGTCTTGTTTGTTCATTTACTTTTATTTTAGGTTGCACATATAAGTAAAATAATATGGTATTTTTATTTCTTTTCTGATTTATCTCCTTAGAATAATACCTTCCTGGTCCATTCATGCTGTCACAAATGGTGAGTTCTTCTTTTTCTTATGAATGAGTAGTATCTTACTGTATTTGAATACCACATAGTCTTTTCCCATTCATTCCTCAGTAGACATTTAGGTTGTTTTTATATTTTAGCTATTGAAAGTAATGCTATAATAAATATAGGGGTGCAAATATCCTTTCAAATTAGTGTATTAGATTTCTTCAAGTAAATGCTCATAAGTGGAATTGCTGGATAATATGGTAGTTCTATTTTTAACTTTTAAAATAATTATTCACACTGTTTTCTATAGTGGTGGCACCAATTTACATTCCCACCCACAGTACTTGAGGGTTTCCTTTTCTTCATGTACTCACCAACACTTGTTATTTCTTGTCCTTTTCATAATACTCATTTAAAGAGTGTTTGGACCACGGGTAAAATGTGTGAAAGGAATAAATAGGTAGAAACTTTCATGTTTGAGGTGATATCTCATTTACCAATGTTATTTAATGTCCATATAGTTATGATTTTTAAAAATTTCTTCTTGTCCTGGCTGGAGTAGCTCAGTGGATTGAGCTCGGGCTGTGAACCAAAATATTGCAGGTTCAATCCCCAGTCAGGGCACATGCCTGGGTTGCAGGCCACGGTCCCTAGCAACTGCACATTGATGTTTCTCTCTCTCTCTCTTTCTCCCTCCCTTCCCTGTCTAAAAATAAATAAATAAAATCTTTAAAAAATTTTTCTTCTTGTAATTAATTTCCAGCTTTTTTCTGTTGTAGTCAGAGAAGATTATATGATTTCAATAATAGAATTACTGAATCTTGTTTGGTGCTCTAGCAAATAATCTATCCTGAAGAATGTTCCATGTACACTTGACAAAAATGTATATTCTGCTGCATTTTGAAGGAGTGTTTTATATATATCTGTTAGTTCTATTTGACCTAATGTATTATTTTAAGCTGATATTTCATTATTGATTTTCTCTCTGGATGATTTATCCAAGGATTTCAGTGGGGTATGAAAATTCTCCACTATTATCAAATTGCTGTAATTTTTCTATTTATATTTTAATATTGGCTGTATATACTTATATGCCCCTATTTTAGGTGTATAGGTATTTAAAAATGTTATGTGTTCTTGTTAGATTGACCCTTTTATCATTGTGCAATGTGTACCTTTGTCTTTTATTGCATTCTTTGTTTTAAAGTCCATTTTGTCTGATATAACCAAAGCTACTTCAGCTTTCTTTGGATTTCTGTTTACTTAAGATAGAGTTTTCCATCATTTTATTTTCACTCTGTGCGTGTCCTTACATCTGAGGTACATCCCTTGTAGGCAGCATATAAATGGGTCTTTTTTAAACCTCGTCAGCCACTGTATGTCATTTGGTCGGAAAATTTAGTACATTTATATTTAAAGTGATTACCAATATGTACATACTTATTGCCATTTAATTTTGTTTTCTGGTTGTTTTGTAGTTTCTCTCTGTTTCTTTCTTCTTATTTTGCTTTTGTACCTTGTGGATTGATGACTTTCTACCATATTATACTGAGATACCTTTCTCATTATCTTTTGTGTGTCTATCACAGATTTTTATTTTGTGGTTGCCATATGACTCACATGATAGCCTAAGTGTGTGTGTGTATGTTACAAACACACATATACATATATATTCTATTTTAATTTTATTGCACATTACATTTGAAAGCTTTCTAGAACTACATTTTTAGTATTCTTCACATTTCAAATTTTTGATGTAACATTATACAACTTTTTTATTTTTAATTTCATGTTTTCTTGCTCCTAGTTAGTGCCCCTTTCATCTTAAAGAAATCCCTTAGCAGTTCTCCTAAGGCTGTTTTGATGCTGATGAACTCTTTCTTTTCTTTTAATCATTTTTTAAAGATTTTACTTATTTTTTGAGAGAGAGAAGGGAGGGAGAAAGAGAGAGAGAGAAACATCAATGTGTGGTTGCTGGGGGCCGTGGCCTGCAACCCAGGCATGTGCCCTGACTGGGAATCAAACCTACGGTGCTTTGGTTCGCAGCCCACGCTCAATCCACTGAGCTATGCCAGCCAAGGCTCTGATGAACTCTTTTAGTTTCTGCTTGCCTAGAAAATATTTAATTTCTTCTCAGTTCTAAATGATAACCTTGATGGCTGGAAGATTTTTCTTTTAGCATTTTGAATATATCATGTTCCTCCTTTCTGGCTGACAAAGTTTATGCTGAAAAAAGACCATCTGGTGATGGTCTTATGGGGGGTTCATTTATACATAATAAGTTGTTTTACTCTTTCTGCTTTTAAGATTAAATCTTTATCTTTGACATTTGAGTTGATCTTTCTTGTAACTTTCAGGGTTTCCTTGGTCAGGGTATCTGTTTCCTTTTCCAGGTTAGAGAAGTTTTCAGTCATTGTTTCTCTGAATAAGTTTTCTGCTGCTTTCTCTCTCTTACTTCCCTATTTGAGGCATATAAAATGAGAATGCTATTCCACTTGATGTTGTCCCATAGGTCTCTTAAGCTCTCTTCATTTTTAAAATTTCTTATTTTTCAGCTTCTGTGTATGAGTTCCACAACCTATTTATCCAGGTTACTGATTCATTTTACAGCTTCATCTAGTCTGCTGCTGATCCCCTCTAGTTTACTTCATATATTATTCAGGCCTGTGATACCTGCTTGGTGTGTTCTTATCTTTTTTGCCTGTTAGTTGAAGTTCTCTTTGTGTTCATCCATTCTTCTCCTCAATTTGGTGAGCCTCTCTATGACTATTAGTTTGAACTCTTTATCAGGTAAGTTAATTATCTGCATTTCATTAAGTTTTATTCTAGTGTTTTATGTTGTTACTTTGTTTTGAATACACTCCTTTGTTTTCTAATTTTGCTTGACCCTTTGTGTTTTTTTCAAATAATATGAATTAGATGAAACAGCTACCTCTCCCAGTCTTGAAGGAATAGCTCTGTGTAGGAGGTGAACCTTACTGTTAACCTTGCCCTAGTTCTTGGCTGACTCTTGAACTGTATCTCCAATTGCTTCAGACCTGTGGGGCCTAAAAACATAATCTTCTCGGCCCACCAGAGCCTGAAGCTCAAAGGGCATTTCCTGTGTGTGCTGAGTGCACCAACTGCTTTTGATAAGGCCCTGAGAGGGGTACATAAAGGACTGAGCTGTTCACCCACGGTCTCCATTGGGCTACTCACCTGCCATCTCTGGTTAGGCTGCTCTAAGGAGCAGCTGCTTGTGGGGCTGGCATGTGGTGGTGTGGCTACTGGACACCCCCTTGGACGGACTTGCTTGCCTGTTACTGCTAGCAGGTTAGAATGAGAGTGCAAAAATGGCAACCACCAGGATGGGTGCTAACAAGATAGGAGAACACAAAAATGGCATACACTCGTACCTTTGTCCTCAAGGGAGTCTCAACAGCCCCCTCCTTCTCTGCAGATATATTAAGGTTAGAAAATGAATCTTCACATTTGGTTTAGGTTCTTTACAAATGGCTATTTTGTGCTTGGTCCCAGGGCAGGTGTCTGTGGATGAGTCCTCTAAGAGCAGAATCTGAATTCCCTATAGCCCCATGGTTATCTTGGATTTAAACCTCATTGTTTGTTAAAGGCACATTTTGGGGGACTTATCTCTTTGGTTCCAAGGGTTTGGGTGCCTGATTATGTGCACAAAGCATTCCTTCTTTAGAAAAAAGCTCCTTAGTTGTTGATATTTGTTTGTTTGTTTGTTTGCGATCTCTCCAAAACGTAGGTTGCTGTGTCAAGGGTGAAGTTTTAGGCAATGGTGTGTCTCTGATTCTGCTACCAACCTCAATGTGGCCCTTTATCCTTTGATGTGGGGTAGCTTATCAGGCAGATCTCAGGTGGTTTTCTAAAGTAATCATTCCAAATGTAGTTGTGGATACGTTGTGTACATGGGAGGAGATAGGCTCAGGATCTTTATATAGTGACATCTTGAACTGCTCCCTCCATAAAATTTTTACTTCGGGTTCCTATTAGAAAGTATGTATGTATGTATGTATGTATGTATTTATTTATTTATTTATTTATTGTTGTTCAAGTACAGTTGTCTGAGTTTCCCCCTCCACCATTTCTCCCTACTCCAGGCATGCCCACCTCCCTCCCCTGATTTCACCCCCCCTTGGTTTGTGTCCTTTATAGTTGTTCCTGAAAACCCTTCTCCCTTTTCCCCCACTATCCCCTCACACCTCCCTTCTGGTTACTGTCAGATTGTTCTTATTTCAGTGTCTCTGGTTGTATTTTGCTTACTTATTTGTTTTGTTGATTAGGTTACACTTAAAGGTGAGATCATATGGTATTTGTCTTATTAGAAATAAGACAATAAAAAGAATCTTTGTGCCATCCTATCTTACCCCTATCATCCTTGTCATGCTGACAGCTAAAATAAAAGCCAGAAAGAAAGTTAGTTCATTCACCCACTAACTCTAAATATCACATGGGGTTGTTGTATCAGATGCATTTGTGTTTAAGATGACATTATTTGGCCATGTATAACAGAGAAAAGCATCTAAAACTGTTAGGCTTTTTACTAACAAAGAAGAAATGGTTATATAAAGGATGGAGATATATATATATATATATACACACACATATGTATATATTTATATCATACCATTTGAAAATGGCATGATATGATAAATAAAAATATATATTTCTTAATATCATATTGTTTCTATGAACCTAGAGTTGAAAACTTTTCTCCCAATGCAACACTGACTCTGGAAATAAATAGGGAATATAGTCAATTTCTTTCCTTTTTAACAAATTTATGTAATAAAGATAAATTAAAATATAAAAATATAGTCTGTTACTTAGTTATTATAAATATAATGTCTTGGTTTTCAGCCAATAAAATTTCATCAGAATTCTAACAAAACTGAACCATAAGTTTGAATATTTTCCACTTAGCTTTGAATTTAAACAAACTATAAAGAGATTTTTAATGATTATCTAAGCACCCAGGTTACATTATCTGTGTGCCTTATGACTAACACAATTACTGTGGTTACAGGGACTTTTATCTTTTATTGTAATTAACCAGATATTTCTAAGCTAGTAGTTTAACCTACCCCTATGGCTAAATGCCATTACCAGCAGAGAGACATGCCGATGCCATTAAGGAAAATAAATGATGTCAATGAAAATCTTGAGTTGTGCTCTAGATTCCTGCAGTGTTGTACATCCTGTAAACATCATTACTTTCCTTAAACTCTTTTTCTTAGATTGTGTAGCATTTATGGCCATGATGAGAACCTCTACCACTGACATCCATCGATTTATTTACTCATGATGTTATCTTTTAGCGTCTGCAAGCCATGTCCTAGCTGTGTGAAAGTGAAAGAAAATGATATTGCAAGAGGAAAGAATAAATAACAGTAGCATATAGCAGACAAAAGAGAGTCAGGCCATCTTGCACAATTATGTGTAGGAAAGAAATAATCTTTTTACTCACTGCCTCTCTGAAAACTTCTGCAATGGCTTTGCATATTTTTCAAGCAAGAGGATCAGATGCATAGATGTTTTGTTACTCACTCATTCTAGGTTGTGCTTTAATGTTTCATATCTGTGTTTGTTTTATTCATTCTAGTATGATTATTATACCTCAAATTTTAGTCTCCCTTTTCTTTATTATTGATTAATGTCTCAAATAATTTTTAAAGCCCTATTTTGTGCCAGTTTTATGTTAAAGATACAATCCAGAATTATAGCAATGCATTTAAGGAATTTACAATTTAGTAGAGGAGGCAAATACAAATTAAATATTTATAAAATGTATGCAATTAGAAACTATTACAAGTACTATGGAAGAAAGTCATAACCTAAAAAAATATTTATCAGTGATAACCTGTTCCAGTTGCAGGAAGTCACTTTCAAGTTGGGATATTTAAGATGTACAATGATTGATTAAGAAATGAGGAGGAGAGAAGAACAGCATGGGTCACAGTGACATCTTATGTTAAGGGTCTTGGTTGAGAGACAGTATGTTCCATTCAGGGAGTGAAAAAAAAATAGTGAAAGTGTGACCCAGGTTGGAAAGACAAGGATAGGAGATGGGGTAGGAGTTAGAGCTGGGAAGCCCTTATAAGCCAGTGTAAGAATTTGGTCTTTTTCTAGGAGATGTGAAGAAGTTATTCAGTATGAACATACCTGTTTTTCCTTAACTTTATCCTCTACTTACCTAAGGGGCAAGTTTATCACTACCTCAATTTGATTCATGATCAGTACCTAGATTTAATAAAACAATTTTGACTTTCTTTTGATTTTTTAGTAAGTTTCTAGTCAATCTGTTTGTGGGTATACTGATGGTGTTTTTATGCCTTTCTAGCATTTTTGTTTTGTTCATTTTTGCTACCACTTTTATTTTTTAAATTTTTTATTTAAATTTAATTTCATCACAAAATATCATAGATTAATTTGTTCACATAATACTTCTTGTGTTACACAAGATTTCTTTGTGATTTTATAATCAGAACATATTGCTTTTTAAATCAGTATTCTCTTTTTAAACACACATTTAAATCCTCATACTATTCCAGAGATCTAAACCATAAAATAAAACTTTTTCTTTTTTCTCACAACTTCGATAAAATCTAGGTTTCCTAAAATCCTGGGTATCTGCTCTATGAAAATAATATAATAATTCATCTGGAATTTCTCTTTTTACATGGAAGGGAGACAGATAACTGTTTGGTTTGAGCAACTGTCTTTAAAGTAAGCTCATTTGCTTCTTTTAAACATGGAAAAACAACATGGAAGTCTCTTCTTCATTTTCAAAAAAGATTTAACTTAATAAATTAGAAATCTCTTCAGTTAAGGATTTCTGTCTCTGAATTTATTTATACTTCTGTTCTTATCTATTTGTTAGCAAGATATATCTATGTAAAAAATCAGATGCAGGTATTGTTTATGAGAAACATGTTTTTTAGTTATTTTTTTTGTAACATCTGGGTCTGTTTTTTTGTATCAGAGTAAGGCTAGTTTCACAGAGTAAATTTTAGGAATGGGTACTTGCTCTTGGTTTTTGAAAGTGTTTATATGGATTTGCAATTATTCCTGCTTTAAATGTCTGGTAGAGTTTAACTTTGTAACCATTGTACCTGGAGTTTTCTTTGCTGGAAGGTAGTTAGCTTTGAATTTAAAAGAGAATAGAATATATATAACACTTCAAAATATGCCTTTTTGGTATAGGGATTATTTTAAGCAGATTATTTTTTAAAAGAGCAGATAGTTTTTATATACACAAATGATGCATTATTCAATTGTATACCTGAAATCTATACAATTTTATTAACCAATGTCACTCCAATAAATTTAATAATTTTAAAAAATTAAAATCATTCTCTAAAAGAGCAGATATTGGAAAAGCTCTGAAAATAAATTAGAAACTACCTTTTTATAAGAGACATTTACATTTTTAAGGAAAACCTCTACTTTTAAGGGTGTCTCCCTAGCCATACTCTAGGGAGAATGATCAAATCTCTAGAAACTCTTATCAATGTGTTAGCATAGGTAGCTAGTTATTAATAAAGGAAGGGAGAAAGGCAATCAGACATCAAGACTAATCTACTATGGAGCTGAATCAGACAATAAACCTGCTGCACCAGGAAGCTACAGCTTCACACACTCCCCAGGGAATCACACCATTGTCTGGCCAAGGGGATTAACACTCCTCCATACACACTTGCCCCATATAAGGAGGAAGGACAAACCAGCTTTCAATCTCTCCAGGGCACAACTGGTCCATTTGCCCAGACTATGAGGGGAAGAAATAAACAGCAGGAGATACTCCTCTGTAGGGTACATGTCCAGTCAAAGCCAAGATGGCACAGGGGGAGGTCCCTTTACTCTGTGGCACATGCAGTGTGAGCCAAGATGACAAGTATAATGTGCAGAGCCTAGCCTGGAAAAAGGATCAGATTTGATAAGGGGCACAGAACCCTAGAAAATCTAGAAAAAGGATGGATTAGAGGGAGGAACCAGCAGAAGCCCTGGAAGGATTGCAAAATTAATTGCTTGGTTTGAAAAAGTGCTTGATCCTTCTCAAGCCTGAGATAACATAATCCAAGCTTAACAAACAGCACTCTTTCTCCCCCTCTCTCTCTTTCTCACCCAGTAATATATGCTCTCTCATTTTGTTTATGTGTTCTCTCTCCATAGCAGTCATGTGAACCTAGCACTGTACCACCAGCAACTGCAGGGACTCCAAGTTCAGGGCTCAAGCACAAGCCTGAGTATAGCAACACAAGGTGAACTGAAGCACAACCAGGAACTGACAATGCTAGCCAAATGGAGACAGAGGCTGAACTGGACTAACCTTGGGCATAGCACACAATTTTTGGATACTGGCCTCTATTCTGGGCCTGATGAAGATAATGTTGAATTTTTTCCACATAGGCACAACAGAGATGAAACACTAAGAACATGGGCACAGGCATTTATTTCAATCCCAATAAATCTAACCTCTAAACCTCATCTTCTCATGTATGGATCCTTGGATGTGCTTTTTTCATGACTCTGTGAAAGAGCCCCATTTCCATCAGTAACAAATGGAAAACACATTGACAAATCTGCATAACAACATACCCATGCTTACCGTACTTTTTCTGGTAACATCCCATGAGAAGTTCCCCATATCCAGAGTCTTTTGCATTTATCTCAAAATGTTATTTAAGGTGATTGCTTGGCCCATTTCAGGGAGTTATTAACTTTTCCTGGGTCTCTCCCAGGATATGAGAGTATACCCACTATTAAACTTCTGCTTGTTTTTGTTTGCACTAAATGTCTTTTATTACAGAAGAGTCTCAGCCAAGAAGCTAGAAAGGTAGAGGAAAAGTTATTTTTCTACCACCCCAAATTTATATTGTTTAACAGATGCAGGGCTATTCAGATTTTTTGTTTCTTCCTGAGTGAGCTTTAGTAGTTTCTGTCTTTTAAGCAGTTTATCCATATCATCTAAGTTGTTTCACCTTTGTTGCTCAAACTTACTCATGATATTCACTTATCTTTCTTAACATTTGTAAAACTGTAGTATTGTGATTTTAGTCATTATTAGTATTGTTACTATGTATTTTTGTATTTTCTATTTTTTTCCTGATATGTTTAAGACATCAATTTTACTAATCTTAAAAAAAAAAACAGATTTTGGCCCTGGCTGGCATAGCTCAGTGGATTGAGGATGGGCTGCAAACCAAAGGGTCACAGGTTTGATTCCCAGTCAAGGCACATGCCTGGGTTGTGGGCCAGGTCCCCAGTCGAGGCCTCGTGAGAGTCAACCACACATTGATGTTTCTCTCCCTCTCTCCTTCCCTATCCCTCTCTCTAAAAACAAATAAATAAAATCTTAAAAAAAAAAACAGCTTTCCGTTTCATTGTTTTTTAAATTGATTTTCTCTCTTATTTGTTTATGCTCTTATAATGATTATTTTCTTTTCTGTATTCATTTTGGGCTTAGTTTACTCTTCTTTTTAATTTCCTAATTGGTAACTAAGATCATTAAATTACATCTGCTTAACTTTTCTAATATAATCATTTTAGCACTATAAATTTTCTTCTAAATTTTGCTTAACTATGTGGATCCTGAAAAACTTCATCTGATATAAACCCTGAAAAGGAATTTATCTGCTGAAGTGAACTCCTTGTGGTCAACAAAAGACTCAAATTTTAAAAATAGTAAGAGCCTAGTGGCCATTTGTCGACAGGGACTTTTTATATACTCTGTGTACCAGGAAGAACCTCAGACTGAACTCTGGGCTTCAGGCGCTGTGCCCACTGGTTTATACTATCTGAGGCAACCATTACAGGGAAACCCTGGTTTTATTTTTCTACCAAGGGACTGAGACAGGCCTCATCCAATCACAACTGCATAACTTGGATACCTCATTTACATATAATGGGTCTAATTGGGAACCTCAAACTCTGTCTCCTAGGCTGCAACAAGTTTTGTTCAAATAAATTATTTTTATTTTTTATTAAAGTCTAAAATTAATCTTCATTTACAACTGCCATCCAAAAATTTTAATCTGTAGAAGTTCATTTTGATGTAGTTTAAAATACTTTTTAATTTCTTTTTTGATATTTTACCTAGAAATTATTTAGAAATATGACAGTTAGCTTCCTAATATTTTTCAGGTATATTTCTATTAATTTTCAATTTAATTCCATTGTAAGATAAACTAAATTATAGGATTCTAATTGTTTTGAATTCATTGTCATGTTATATATCTCAGAATCTATTTACTTTGTTAAATTATCTGAATGTACTTGGAAAAACTGTGCACTGTATTATTCTGGGGAGAGTATTCAAAATGCCATTTAGGTCAAGTTGGTTCATAGTGTTGTTCGAGTATTCTATTAGTTTACTTATTTTTGGTCTTCTTGTTATTATTAAGTATTGAATAATACTATTAATTCATAATATTAAGTATTTAAAACATTAACTATACTTGTGAAGTTTTTAGTTCTCGCACTTCAATTTGTTTTTGCATTGTGTATTCTAAGGTTTTGTTATAAGAAGCAGAGGTGTTCAGGACTGTCAGGTTCAGTTGATGAATAGCCTTTTGTATAATTATGAAATGGCCCACTTTTTTTTTTTTTGCTCTGAAATCTACTTTGGCTGATACTACTAATGTAACTCCAAATTTATTGTACTTATATATTTCTTTATATTCTTTAAATTTTAACTCATTTGTGTTTTCATAATATGAGTAGGTTTCATACAGTAGCACATAGTTGAGTCTCAATTTCGTACCCATATGAAAATCTCACTTTTAATCAAAAGGCTTTACAATTTACAAGCATTTTTTGGATATAAAGCAATCATCTTACTCTTCATTTTCTTCTTGTCCGATCTGTTCTTTGTCCCTTTCCCCCAATATTCCCTCCTACTTCTGAAATATTTTTCATGATTTCATTTTATTTTCTTTCTTGGCTTCTAAAATAAACATTGTGTTGCCTGTTTGTAGTGATTACTTTTGGGGTTATGATATACATTTTTAAGTTATCACGATTTTCCTTTAAGTAATATTTCTCCACTCCATTTATAGAATATGAATCTACCAACAGCAATGACCACTGTTTTTCTTTGGGGCATTGTGGTATGGTTATTATTAAAATTAAAATGACTTCCATATTTCTTATGAGCCACACAGTATATTGGCATTTGTGTGTTTAAAATTATTTTATAGAAATTTTTTAAATAATAACTTTTTTAAAATACCCATACAAGTGTACAGGAAATTGTAACCATTTCCTGTAGAATTCATTCTCTGTGCAAATCCATAGTTTCATCTTTGTCACCTTCCTCTTATTCACAAGACACCCTTTAACCTTTCTTTTGATGCAGTTATGCTGGTGCTAACTTCTTTTAGCTTTTGTATGTATGAAAAATTCCCTACTTTTTTCTATATAGCTGATAGATATTTTTGTTGGATGTAGAATATTGAGTGGACAGGTTTTTGGTGGTTTTCTTTTTCTTTTTGTTCTTTAAAGATGTGGCTTCACTACATTCTGGCTTATGCTGTTTTTAAGGAGAAGTCTGTTGAGTTTCATGTTTGGGTCTTTGGATTTATATTTTTTTCTCTGTCTGCTTTGGAATTTTTTTCTCTATCACTTGTGTTATGAGGTGAATGGTTTTCTTTCTCTAAATTCCTATGAGAAGGATAAAAAATAGTATTACAGGACCAGAGAGGTAAGCTGTATTTAAGTAGATAAGTAGGAAAGAATCCAATGGAGAGGGTGCAAGGTACTAAAGATTTAGAGAGCAGACATCTTGATGACAATACAGGGTTATCCAAACCATATAACATAGTATTTTAACAATGAGGTAGTTTCAGAGTATACAGTACAAGTTAAGAATAGCATTATATTTGCTGAAAATATTAGAAAGGGCATAGCAATTCTCCTATATAGTAGAAGAAAAAGTCATAAAGTTTTAGCATATATGGTTAAAAAATTGATCTTTTAAGAAAACTTCCCAAGTTCATAGTAATATATAGATTGGTACTTTCAGTTGAATAAGACAGTAGAGGTAAGTTGGTTAACTGGATACACAGAATAAAAGTTGTTGGTTTTGTGAATTATGAACAACATGAAGTTGTTTTAGGAGAGACTTTAAACAGAAAGCAATGACTTACAACTTAATTATGGAATGAGATACTTGGTGAAGTTTTTTTTTAATAAGAGTTGCAAAATAAACTTTAAAACTACAGTATAACTTATTTACAACTATGTAAACACAACCTCACTCCTCAAACTTTATGTAATATTAATACATAGAAATAGAAAATACTCAAGGACTTCTAAATAGGAATAAAATACAAGCAAATGCTACTGTTCTAATTTGTCAGAAACCTAAGAAGAATAATGACATATATATTTCAAATTATTAAATAAATGCAATAAATTATAGGCTACAAAGGCTAAAAACTGTGATTAATAAAAATCCAAAGTAAGCAACTCACATAGAAACTTATTGAAAAAAAATGTGGTTTTTCAGGGACATTAAGGAAAGATACAAAACTGGTGAAAGCAATTTTGATTGGTGACCAGAAATATAGACTATGGTTATTCCTCATCTTTTATCTGTACAGATTTTTATGTAATCAGTATTAGTTTGTAAATAAAAGATACATTTAACAAAGTAAACCTATCTCACTAGGAGAAATACATTTGAAATGAACACAGGTGTATGTTTTGCTTTACATATACTTGATATAATTAAGTATTAAAATATCAATTGTTTTCTCTTAATACCTTTGTACATAAAAATTGTACAAAATACAAAACTCAAAATAGTCTGTATCCTAAAGGAGCTTATAATCTTTTTTAAAAAACAAGAAATCTACATTTTAAAGAAGTGTAACAATACATAAATATCAATGAGAAAATAAATTTAATGTTGAAAACAATCAGAAGGAAGTAGTCAAGGCTTTTATTCAAATAACTAAAAAGTCTAACAGTCAGAGAACAAAATAAAGACCTTAGGAAGATAGGGAATGAATATCCAATGACCCAAGTTTATAGATATTGTCTAATGAACCAAGACTGACATTTGCATATATTGGTGAAGATAATTCTTTTTACTTTTATTATTTTTTTTTTGCTGTGTTAGCATGAATGTATCTCCTATTCTCATTGGCTGTTTCATAGATGATTGATATAAGTCCAAAAAAAGAAGTTTAATATGGTCAGGATGAATGGTGATGACTTCAGAAAAGGTATAACACTGCACATTCAACTTTATTTCTGATTATTTTCTATAAATTAAATAATCTTTTAAAATTCTTCATTATGAATATTTTCAACCTAAAGAAATTATGTGATACAGTCTATCAAAAATTGAAAATGTACTCTAAATGGTAAATAATGTTAATAATTTTTTACTGAGTTGGCAGAAAGGGAATACATCCTCACTTATGAGTTATATTGCTTTTATTTTTATTATTATTTGTGATTCAGGAAGAAAACATAATAAAAAGATAGTGAATTAAATTTATCTTAACCCTACCTGAAAAATATGACTCTATGCTTCCAATTATTAGCAAACAATATAATATTTTGCAGAAAGAATTTGGAAGATCGAGAACTGAGCAACTCTAGAAAAAGTTTCATCTGATGAGCCCTGGATAAATTATTTGAAATGGAAGCCTGTGATAAAAGATGCAAATATTGAAGTATTTATGACTGTCAGAAACATGAGGAAAACCTGCACATAGAAAGACCAATGTTGGCAGTGCCTTTGATAAGCCCATATTTGAGTAAATGGGCACATGAAGAACCAGAGGTCTGTTCTACATAGTAGATAACTGCAGTCCAGGTAACTTGAAAGAAAAAAAAAAAAACCCTGAAAGCTTTCTTTGCTTGAGCTGCCCATGTGTTTCTCCCTAAATTAAAAATGTCTGCAATGTACATTATCATATGCGACATAACATCTTTCAATATTTAAAATACAGAAAGGAAAATATCTGGGGTGTGAGAAAACTACTGGCTTCTTTATACCTGGAGGTTGCTTTGAGTGATTGATAATTTTGTGCACTGCTGTTTTAAAGTGCTCTTTTATTTGTAGAATTCAACATTGCTGCAAAACTGAACCATAGCCACACATTAATGCTTGATCTATCCTCTACAGTGTGCCAACATACTCTGTGTTCTGGGACCAGAACATCCTTATGGTGTATAATAACTGAGTGCAAGTTATTCATGTGTAGAATTGAGGGAGATTGATGATTGCAGATACAATTGAGTTCAAAATGAAAACACTCACATTGTGCTTTTTAGGATTTAATTGCTGCTAAAATGATGCTATCACTTGTATTTTTAGGTGTTCTCCTCTAGCATGGCACAAGAAATATGAGTTTTAATAAAAGCAACACTTTGAAGTTAAGCAATCACCATCTCCTCTGTCCTCACCCAAGGTGTTCACAGAATCCTAAAGCACATTTTTGCAGTTAGCCTCACAGTGACCTACAAAAGAGAGAGCTATGGACATCCAGAAAAAGGCAATAAAACAGAGGGAGATGCAGGTTATAAAGAGCCAGTGTTATTTTTTGTTAGCTTTAGAAGCTCCTAGAGTGAGATTTGACTCAGTAAGACTGATGGTTACTATTGTCAAATTTGTAAGATTAGACTGTAAACATATTCATAGATTGAATCTTCATTAAAGTACTTCCCTTTGATCAAAAAACAATAAAAAAAAACAGTATGTTTAGAGCTGGGAAAGATACAGAGAAATGTTTCAACTTTTCCACTACTCTCAGGAAAAAGCATAATACATTATGATATTATACAATATATAACTTGGGAAAAAGCACTTACAGATAGATGGTGGAGATGTGGAGGAAAGAAAACCCTTGTGCACTGTTGCTGGGAACATAAATTGGTGTAGCCACTTTAAAAAACAGTATGGAGTTCCCTTAAAAAATTAAAAATAGAATGAGTATAGGATCCAGCAATCTCACTTATGGTTATATATTTTAAAAAATGAAATCAGGAATAATACTTAACTCTTTAATAAAGGCAGTAGAAGAAGTCATGATTGTGCCTAATTATGATTCAATTACTCATCATACAAATGAAAACGTGCTAATTCCCTCTGCAAAATGATTTATAAATTTCCATGTCTCACATCCACCTTTGAGTGATTTTTCTTGTATCTGAAATATACTCTCTTTAGGATACCCTGCACCATAAATCTGAGATGTAAAGTTAAATACACCTTATGTAAGAAGAGAAGGGAAAGGGAATTTTGAAAAATAAATATAATTAAATAATATATACACAAATATTTTGTACCAAAATAAGAAAGCAATTATTATAACTTATTATATTCTTCATTTCTGCACTAATCACAAGGTCATAGCTGGCATTTAAAACTCTCTTCTTCTACTGCCTATTCATATCCCGCTTGCTTTTAGGAAGCAGTCAGGTGGTCAAGGTTCTTTGCCTGGTAAGGTATTCCACACCTTCCTTTATAAAGGTTCTGAACAGTTGCAGCCTTTCTTGTTGTATTTTTCCATTAACTTTTCATCACAGAACATGGGGGTGTCAAGCTGCCTTCAGGAATCTTTTGCATTTAATAATAGTCTTTTCTCACCTTCATTGTGTTTCAGAGATCTAGTCTCTTTCCTGCAGCCAGGGTTCAATCACCCCAGTCATTAAAATAATCTTCTTTTTCTGTTTCATTGGCATGAGGAGTGCAATGCAGCAAATTTCCATATTTCACCTCCTACTGGTTCCAGTTTCATGGAACCATCACTGTGTTCCCTTGGTAGTATTCTTTCTCTGTTGAGTAGAGGTCTATGGAAACAGGGGAAATTGTTAGTGGATTTGTTTGAGTAATAGAGGAAATATTTCCATCTCCAACTCTTGATTTCCAAGCCCTATGAACTTATCCGAACGCTGCAAGATGACAGCATTGTAGCTGGATCTTCAGAAGACTATTACAACAGTGCAGTAACTGTAGAGTGATAAAGAACCTAGTGAGACAAACATCAGCTCATTGCCAGAGCTAATTTTCTTTAAAATAACTTTATTTTTCTTAGTCAATGCCATGAAGAACATTATGATGGTGAATGAGGCATTTATAAGTTGATGAATAATGGTGCAGAGAAATATTCTTGACAGGAAAATCAGATTTATATCTTGAGTAAGAGTATGTTCTGGTGAAAACAAAGTGTTCCCTTTCATAATGGGAATAATGCAAATAGTTGATTTCAGTTGGTCACTGGCTAATATCCCCAGAAAATGGTGCCCTACCAGGGCTCAGAATTGGTCTCTGTTGTCAGGTTTGTCAGACAGTATTGGCAAAAGTCTAATCATTCTTGATGGGTAGAAGCCCCTGTTACGGAATCTATGCATAACTCCATCAGTGCTACCTATTATGATCACTTTGTTCCTTAGCTCAGTCCTGAACAGTGGTGGCTTGGGAAAGAAGCTGACATAAACAAAATAATTTATCTTGTTATCCTGATTATTAAAATTCTATTCCACTGAAAATTCACCAGGGATGCTCACAAGGGACACACTCAGTGTTTATGGAGAAATCCACCAAGACCTCTTTCAAAGACCTCCTTGTTATCATTTTTCCAAGTGTATTTCTTCCAATCTCTAACCACCTAGCCAAATCATTAGCCATTGTATGTAAATTGCTATACATCCATGCCATTGGTGACTTCTTTCAGATAAAATGGACAAAACAAATTTGAAAGGGTACTTTTTGAAATTCAGCTGACAGGGAGTTTTCCTTCCAATCTCTTATTTATGGTCACTCCAGTTTAAGCCTTAAAATGGCATTCACTTTCTTTCTTTTTTATGGTTTTATTTATTTTATTTATTTATTTTTGTTGTTATTCAATTACAGTTGTCCCCATCTTCCCCCCATTACTCTCCCCTGCCCTACTTACCCTTGTCTCCCACATTCAATCCTCCCCCACCATCATCTATGGCCATGGGTCCTTTGTACATGTTCCTTGACAACCCTTCCCTTTTTCTTGCCCTGTTATCCCCCTCCCCCATCCCTTCTAGTTTGTTCTTTATTTCCATGTCTCTGGTTCTATTTTGCTCATTTGTTTTCTTTGTTGTTTAGGTTCCACTTATAGGTGAGATCAGATGGTATTTGTCTTTCACCTCCTGGCTTATTTAACTTAGCATAATGCTCTCCAGTTCCATTCATGCTGTCACAAAATGTAGGAGCTCCTTCTTTCTTTCTGCTGCATAGTATTCCATCATCTAAATGTAGCACAGTTTTTTGATCCACACAGTTTTTTGATCTACTATTTAGTAATGAATGCATAGGCTGTTTCCAGCACTTGGCTGTTGTAAATTGTAGTGCTATGAACATTGGGGTGCATAGGTTCTTTTGAGTGGTGTTTCAGGATTCTTAGGACATAATCACAGCAGTGGAATTGCCAGGTCAAAGGCAGTTTCATTTTTAGATTTTTGAGGAAATTCCATACTGTTTTCTACAGTGGCTGTACCAGTCTGCATTCCCAACAGTGCACTAGGGTACCCTTTTCTCCACAGCCTTGTCAAAACTTGTCATTTGTAGATTTGGGTATGATGGTTACTGTAACTGGAGTGAAGTGATATCTCAATCTGGTTTTAATTTACATCTCTCTGATGGCTAATGATGCTGAACATCCTTTCATGTGTCTCTAGGCTCTCTGTATGTCCTGTTTGGAGAAGTGTCTGTTCAAGTCCTTTGCCCATTTTTTAATTGGATTCTTTGTTTTCCTGGAAAGGGGCCATGTGACTCCTTTATTTATTTTGGAGATCAAACCCTTGTCTGAGGTATCCTTGGCAAATATATCTTCCCATACGGTTCCCTTTTCATTTTGCTGATGTTTCCTTCAGCAGTGCAGAAGCTTTTTAATTTGATGAAGTCGTATTTGTTTATTCTTTCCTTTATATCCCTTGATAGCTCCTGTATTACATGTAGAATCATCTATAAACTATACCCATATTATTTCTTCCTTAGTCACTAAATAATAGAAAACTCCCCGTGATGATATAAGGGGCAGATTGGAAAGAGGCAATGTAGCAAGAGCAGTAGAGGCAATGCACACCTGAGCCGCTTTCTAATGAAACTTACTTATGCTTTCAGGACTTGTTGAAATCTGACTGCCCGTATACTACTTCCATTTGATGCTGGGGTGCTGATGTACATACCCAAATTGACAATTATGGGTTAGATGGCTTATAAAATAGTAGGTGCTTTGTATGTTTTGCCTATGCTGTATAAGGTTCTTTTCCTGCTAGGTCTTTCATATGGCTAGTTTTGAGCTCTCTATATTCTGGAAATCAATGCAGACTATATAATCTATTTTATGCTAGCAGAGAATAAAATGAAAGCTTGTAGATCTTTCTCCCTCTGCCACTAAACACACAGAACCCTCCAATGTAAAATTCAAGCAAGACAATACTTGGAGTACCACCAAATCAATTAAAATTTCAAACTCTTCCCACAGGATAATTTTATATCTTTAATTTATAATAACTCAGTTTTTATCTAGAGGCAAATACTTTGGTTACATGCTGAGGTATAGAGACAAAGGGTTGATAAGGTTGAATTGTTCTGCCATTTCATTTAGAGTGTGTTGATGAATAACATTGATTTTTACCACACTCCTCTTTTCTAATGCTTGCTTTTTATATTGGAGAACTCTAAATTCACAACCCCTTCATGGATGCACCTAACAGAAGAAATTTTCCTGTTTTAACATTAGCTTTTAACTGAGTCGTGAGTTGTGATTTCATCATTATGGTTTCTATTTCTTTATACCTTTAATCACTACAGTACAATTTCCTTTTTGTTTTCCAGAAATTATTCAGAATAGCTATTTTACTGATACCTCTTTCTTTTTTATTCACATTTTAACTATGTCTTCTTTTTATACATTGTATCTGTCATAGTATGGGGTTATAATGGCAAAGGAGGGCAAATGTAGCATCTTTTTAGTCAACCTTCTTAATTAAGATGTTTGTATGTCAATACTTTTTATTAATTTTTTTATTTATTCACGAGAGAGAGAGAGAGAGATTTGTTGTTCCAAATATTTATGTTTCATTGGTTGATCCTTGTATGCGTTACTGGGGATCGAACTCACAACTTTGGCATTTTGGGATGATCTCTAATTAATTGAGCTACCCAGCCAGGGCCATACTTTTTGTAACATGAGGCTGAAAAGAAATTTGGAATCTTCCTATATTCCTTGTAAATTATATATTCAGAATTATCTTGTCATGTTAAGACTGATATACTTACAAAAGTTGCTTGCTTCAGAACCCTAAACTCTCTTTACATATAAGAGAAGTATGTGAAATCCAGAATCCAGCTACATAGCTTTTCAAGCACATTTTAATTCCTTATCTTTTTGGATATTTTCCTCTTCAGATTCATGCACTACATTAAATTATTATAGTATTTGCCTTTATAGAAGTATGCATTTTATAAATATGTATATATTTTATCCCCAAACCCTTGTCAAATTTAACCTGCTTATTTTGGGGTCTGTTACTAAGAAATCCCATTGCTCTGGCAGAACATATCACCCACACCCACACCACCTCCAGTTTCTGAGACATAGTGCATCCCATTAGCTAGTATTTTACATCTCCTGAGAAAACTTTGGGAAATAGGGAATATGACCAAGCACAGTAAGTTATATAACATTTTAGAGTTGAGAAGAAAGGACATGTCAGTTATGGCTAAAGAGTTAGAGATAAGAATTAATAATATGCTTGACATGTAGTTCATTATGCTGTGTGAGATGAGAAACATTGGCTCTCATAAAAATTACATCATCTATATGAAAACATGAACATTTATTCATAGTGTTTTAAAGAAAATTGGACATTTTTATGCTAGCATTGCCTAGATTTCCTTCTCATACTTGCAACACCAACTTCCGACTTCCTTCCTTCAGTTATTCTACACTCCTAAATAATGATCAAGCAAAGTTTTATTTTAAGCACTAGTGTAAAAATTGAAAAATTTTGAAATAGGCCTATAAGCTATGATTCTGTGGTATTGTCACATCACACCTGGAAGTTTAATTTTTAATCATTGTTTCACGCTACAATATTTATATTCTGTTTTAAAAGCAAAAAAAAATCCCCCTTTTTTTTTTGCATGGCATAACTTTCCAGAAATACGAAGAATTACTAAGGTTCCATATGGGGGTCACAAGACTGTGTAGTCTTTATGTCTTAACATCAGCTTTCACCAAGCCATTGGATACTTGATTTTCAAAGAATAAACAAGTCATAGTACCCAGTAGTAAGTTAGTCTATTAGAAGAAACACCTATCACAATTTTAGCTTTTCATTAGATGCTGTCTTTTGCCTGAATTGTGCATAACCTGAAGTACTAATATGGTTGCAGGTACATAAAAACTTATCCCTGAATCAGTCATTCTTTCTCCTTTACTGTGTTACCATTTGAAGTAACATTTCATAACATATCTTGCCTATGTTTTTACAATCTCTTCCTTTATTCCCTTGCTTTAGCTACAATAAAGTAGAAAACTTTACCATTGCTTTTAAAATAAAAATTAAGTCAAAATGTAATAATTGAATTTCTATCATAAGTTCAGAATTTACTAGCTCAGTCTCAATTTTGAATAGAAGAACTCTATTTAAGTTGAATTAAAAAGAGATAAGAGATTTTCATTCTGTTCAATATATTTTGCCTTTATTCAGAAATGATATGCCTTAATAAAATATTTATGATTATGTGTAAATATTTAAGTACTGAGGTGTTCATTGTAGAATTCTGCTTGACAGTTAATGTTTAAAATAGACAGCCTAAACATCTAAATTAGTTATATGTGTAAAATACACATATAAGTGATAGAGTGTACTGTAAAAATGTGTCTATTGACAGGAAAAATTATAGATTGTACACATTGCAATCATATTTATTGTAAAACTATACACACAAACATGCACACACACTAAGAAACATACAGGCTAATGTTATATGACTTGGACTACAGGGTAATTTCTTCTTTCATATCTGCAACTATACTACTACTAATAGTAATATTTTAAAAACTTGATTATTGCACCCTGGCTGGTGTGGCACAGTGGATTGAGTGCTGGCCTGCCAACCAAAGGGTTGCTGGTTCAATTACCAGTCAGGGCACATGCTGGGGTTGAGAGGGCCAGACCCCGAGTATGGGGCATGCAAGAGGCAACCACACATTGATGTTTCTCTCCCTCTTCTTCTTCCCCCCTTCCCCACTCTCTAAAAATAAATAAACAAAATCTTTTTTTAAAAGTTTTATTTTTGCTATTTTACACAGGGGGATTCTAGATTCCAATGACAAAAAAATTCTAAACATGTCATAACATGATGGCTTAATTGATGGCACAAATTTCTATAAATTTATTTTATTCAGAATATGGCATAAAAGATAACCATCTACACCTAAAATCAGTTCAGCTACATTGACCAGAATACCCAGTGGAATATTTGTGTTAATATTTATTGATTCAGCCATGGCTGGCATAGCTCAGTGGATTGAGCTCAGGCTGCAAACCAAAGTATCGCAGGTTCGATTCCCAGCCAGGGCACATGCCTGGGTGGCAGGCCACGGCCCCCAGCAACCACACATTGATGTTTCTCTCTCTCTCTCTCTTTCTCCCTCCCTTCCCTCTCTAAAAATAAATACATAAATCTTTACGAGACCGACGCCTTACCACTTGGCGACCACGCCTGCGTTAAAATAAATAAATCTTTAAAATAAAAACTACAAGTGTTTTTAAAAAAATATTTATTCACTCACTAAGGACAAGAAATGAAATGATAGGAAATCAAACATTTAATATAGCAATGTTGCAATACTTATTTTTCTTTTATCACCAACCAAATTCATAATATGTTTAATTAATGGTTACTAATAGTATCCTTTGCAGAAGTGAGAAATGTGAAATATTTGATGCCCTATGATTTGACTTATTTCTGTTCAAAAAATATCTGTCTTCTTTATTTTATTTAAAAAATAATACATAATTTAAGTTCTATATTCAAAAAACATTCTTCTTTAAAGTTTTTATTTTGGGTTATAGATCATGCTGTTATATTTATACATTAGCAAACTTCAACACCTTTAAGAACTATTGATTAAATTTGGTCCTATTTAAAAACTTAATTATATGCCATAAACAATTTTATCCCATTTATAAATTTAATACAGTCACTTTTGTTTTAAAGTACTACAGTGGTCTGAATGATAATATTTCCCAAATACTTCAGTAATTCTTTCAGCCTTGTGCAATTAAACTTATAATTATAGAGAAACAAATGTATTAAATGTTCAACAATATATCTCAACTTGATATTCTTAAAATCAGTAATCTAGGTCCATTATTTTCTAACAACTCTAATTTGTAATCACAAAACTCCTTATAACTCTAGCAAGCTGAGCACACTTAAACTATAAGTAAATAAAACATAAGTAAGTAGTTAGTTTTATACTAAAGTATGCATCAATTATATGGATTTTGGTACTAAAAATTTCTTTACTTAATTATAAATCTTCCTGGGGTCACAGGTCTTAAATTTCTATGAGGACAATTTCCTCTCTCCTAATGAAGTTTACTTATTAAACAAAATCTTTGATTGAAGCTATGACTGGGGTGGGTTACTTTTCTTTAACAGTCTATTGCAGGAACTTTATAATTCAAAATGAGATTACTCTTGGGGATTTTCAAACACATTGTTCAGATTCCTGATCTAGTCATGGATGTTTGCAAAATAAAAAGATTTTTACATATCTTTAATTTGCTGGAACTTTCTTGGTAGCCCAGATATTTAAATATTTAATGATATTTGAACTAGATGTAATTCCATGTTTTCATATTTCTTGTGGGTGGTAGAATAACACATGAGAGACATTAAGTGACATCTAAATAAACTCTGAGAATGCCTAGAGTTATATGGACATTTTATTTCTAGGTGAATTATCTAACTCTAGTAATTTAGTTTTTAGACACAATATCAAAAGAAAGGGCTTATAATTTTCATTTAAGATGCATAAAGTTGTAAAGACTATCATTCCCAAAACAACAAGAACAATTTAGGAAAGCAAACATTTTCAAAATAATCAAAGACTCTTACAGGGCAACCAAAGGGGAAATGGAGAGTGAACACTGACTGTCTCTGGCAGAGAATGACAAAAAGCTATAGCCACATAAAGACTGGCAACAAGAGCTTAGGTAAAATTGTTAGTGAATTGTTAAAGGTTATCATGAAAGTGTAGAATTCCTGGAAGCTTTAGACAGAAGAATAATTTACATCCACTTAAAGTTTCCTCTTTTTTATAGAAACATCAAGCATTCCCTGAGGAAAAGTGGGAGTATAAAATTGGACACGAAAGAAATTTTGGGTGGTATTGCAGGCTTCAGAGAAGGGAGCGAAAACCACTGTGGAAATGACTCACAGCCACAACCATTTTTCTGTATTCCCTAAGAAACACAACCATCGTCTATCTGCTCAGGAAGGGGCAGAAAAGCCCATGGTCCACAGAGAAAATGCAGAAATTGTGGCTAGGGGAAAGGAAAAGAAAAATAGATTATTATTGGAAGAGATGCAGACAATTCCTTGGCTCAGACCACTATAAGTCTCCAGTGGCTGATAGAGTGACTAAATTGTTGAGAAAGTTGGGGAAAATAAATAGAACATGGCATTGAAGAACTACAGAAAATGTCAAATGATCTAATATAAATGTAATGGGAATATAAGAGAGAATGAAACAAAAATATCTGAAGAGATAATAATCAAGAATTTTCAGAAAGAAATGAAGTCACACTATCCCAAATATAAAAGGTCAAAGATCCACATCAGGGTAAACACACACATGCATACACTCACAGATACACAGACACACACACACACATACAAATGACACACACCCAGACACAGTATATTTCAATGACTGAAAGCAAAATTAGAGAGAAAATCTTGAAAGTTGTAAAAAAAAAAAAAAAGGAAAATACAGAAGAACAAAGAAAATAGTTACAGTCCAGTCCACTTCTTATTAGAAACTATGGGGGCCAGATGTCAGGAGCTAAAAGAAAAGCATCGGTCAAACCAGAATAGTTTTATTTAATAAAAATATATTTCAAAAATAATGGAAAGAAATAGACATTTTAGGCCAACAAAAACTGATAGGATTCATTCATAGTGTAGAAAGCATTCCAAAAAAGGTTAAAAAAAGTTCTTATGACAGTAAGAATATATCAAACAGACACTACTACAAATAGATCTACACACAAAAAAAACACCTATCCTGAGATGTGGTTGAAAGAATGGTGAATACGAAAGAATTTACTTACTAGTAAGTCTTTAAAAAACAGTTGTTCTATCTAAGGCAAAAATAATATCAATACACCAATGTATAGTTGATTAATGGCATATGGGAAAGAAAAATTAATAGCCATAAAATTAATGCCACAAACATATACAGGAAAATCAGATTAAATTTATTATAAGCATTTAAAACTGCAATGTGAGACAGCATAATACTACTTAAACTGTGATCACTTAAAGATATGCATTATAATACATATCACATATGCATTATATATGTATTACATATAATACATATGTGTTATCATACGAAGGAACATGAGTAATTTTAGCTGGTAAAGGCACTCTTCTCTACTGTCGTGATGGTTATGTGATTTTGCCTTTGAACGACTGTTGTAACTGTACACCAATGAGATTATATTTTCTGTATGTAAATAATACCTCAATAAACCTAAAAAAGTAAAATTTGCAGGAACATGTTTGACTCTTACTCTGACAGAGATATTGTGTGTGTTCATATCATTGGAGGGTTAGAATTACTTGAATAAGATTTATGGTCTATCTGAAAGATTTGAAGAACAGAATATTCTACCTGGAATTTGGAGTCCAACACCCAAACTCCTTATCAGACACACTTAAAATGCAGAGGAGCTGGTGCAAGGCCTTGGAGGACATGAGAAGTCTTAGAGGACATATGTCAAAAGTGTTCTGAGGCTCAGGAATTATGTTTCTTTAATTAATGTTATATTAATAGCTTTATGGGCCTGCAAAAGTATAATGGTAATAAAAATGTGCAGTTGGACTATAAAATAGCTATTATGACAAGTGATCCTTTTAGTTTCTGCAAACTGTTTCTCCTAACTCAGTTGTAGAGGCTGCCAGAAAACCTGCTCTTAAGAAAGCACACAGGAATGAGGAAAATCTGAAAGGGGTGGGGTGGAGTAAAAGAGATGGGTCTTAATTTTACTTTACTCTTCTTACAAGCAATGTTTTATTGGAGAGGTGCTATGGGACCTCTGGTGTTTAATTTCCTGACATTTCCGAGAATTAAATCTAATGGATATGGTTTGATTAACATAGTTTAGCAAGAATTTCTTTTTTGTCTCTTCTGACATGTAAGAGGCCAAACTAATAAGCAGGTCTTTTGTTAAAACAAATATTCTAAGCCAATCTTCCTGTCAAGGGAACAAATGTCAGTATAGATCACTGCAGTGGTCCCCACTTCTCTACGAGGAATATATTCCAAAACCCCCAGTAGATGCCTGAAACCAAAGATGGCATTAAACTCTCATGCATTATGTCTTTGCTTATATATATGTACCTATGATAAAGTTTAATTTATAAATTAGGCACAGTAAACATTAATAACAGTAATGATAAACACATAACAATATACTGTAATAAAAGTTATATGCATGGCTTTGGGGCCATTAAGTAAACTAAGGGTTACCTGAACACACACACTGTAATACCTCCACAGTCGATCTAGTAACCCAGATAGCTACACAGTGACAAATGGGTGAGCACTGCAGGCTGAATACACTACACAAAGGGACAATTCACATCCCCTATGGGACTGAGGGGACTTCCATGGGATCGCATACACTGATCAGAATGACACAGAGTTTAAACTCTATGAATTGTTTATTTCTGGAATTTTCTCTTTAACATTTTGGAATGTCATTGACTACCAGTAACTGAAATTGTTGAAAGAAAAATCTCAGAAAGAAGTCTACTGTACTTAGACTTTCTTCTGCTTTCTTTGGTGGGATGTCTGGCCTACCATGAACAGGGCCTGAGCCAGTCTCGGTGAAGGGAAGATTTTTAAATTCTTATTATGTCCTCAGTACCTAACAGTGCCTGGCACAAAAATTCACATTGAATATACTTTTTAAAATGAGTGACTAAATAAACAGAAAGATGGGTAAAAGCTATTCCCAGTTGAAGCATTAGAAACAATATTTAGTGGTGAGCACCAAAAAAATGGTCATCTTGCCTATATCCCTCATGATTGGCCAAATGTCTTTGGTATTCTCAGTAAAACATCTGTAGGAGTCCTAAGTGATACAGTAGATTCAACCCGTTTTGAATGTATGCCTCTAGTTATAACAATCAGACAGAATTTATCACAAACTGTTTTGAATAACATATACCATAGTAGAAACATCTAAATATACCTTGGCTGTCTCTCAAAGGGATAGAGAAAAGGAGATCTTGGCTTCTGAATCAAACAGACCTAAATTCCAATCCCAATGCTACTTTTTATTACTTACAAAACTATGAGTAATGTATTTATCCGTTCTGCTCCTTAGTTTTAGTTTTTTTGTAAAATAAAGCAGATAAGAGCAGATAAACTCTACAAACTGATTTAAAAGATTAAAGATAAATATGTAGAATATGTAGACCAGAATCCAGATACTTTAGAACTGAAATATATCCTGTACATCTTCACATTCCATCAGTTAGTTGAGAGTTTGTGCTCCAAATACACTCTTTCATTATAGACTCAAGAGTAAATCTATCTCCCCTAATACTTTGTACTTTGCAGCTGAAAGTGGACATGACTTCTTCTATTCCAGTATAGACACTTGTGTAATAATTCTGGCCACAGAAAATGGGACTAGAGAAAGTAAGAATATTTTTTGTTCCTCTGTAGGCAATCAACTTGACACTGTAAGCCTACAATCTGATTATCCTTCTTTATGGCTTTAGCTCAATAGCTGCAAAATATAAATGGATATAATGTTATCAAGGTTTTTTGTTTGTTCATTTTCAATTACAATAGTCTCAAGAACTTTAAACCTCCATGAATCTTGACATGCTTCTTTTACCAGAGATTTTCCTTTCTTGTTTTTAAAATATTTATCCAGGAGAATAGATAGATTCATTCTTAAGTCACCTTTCATAATGTGTCCATCATGCTTATTCTGTTCATGTAATATGTATATAGGCCATGTTTTATGTTTTTTGAAGACAACTGTACATAAGAAGTACTTATCTAATCTGATTTTTTCTTTGCTTTTTTGAAGTAAGAATCAAATTCTCTAATAAATAAATTTGAAATTTGCCTAATAATTTTAGAGGTATGCTATATTTTAATACTTTTAGATAATATATGATGGAGATAAAATATAATATGAAGGAAGATAGAATATGAAATATGTTATCCTTTCAACATTTTCTTATTGGTCTGGGATAATGGAGTGGATTCCAGCATATCTTGAGTTAATAGTCTATCTTATTTAAAGTCAAATAATGTTAATCTAGATATACAATCTAGGTATGTTCTAGACAAACAGTTCAAGAGAACTTCTGTGATGATACAAAGATTTTATGCCTGTGCTTTCCAATAGGGTAGCCACTAGCCACATATGACTACTGATTACTTAAAATGTGACTGGTGTGATGAAAAATTGAATTGATGAGGACCCCGGCTCATTAGGTCCACATCATTATGGATGAAATATGAGACAAATTCACACGGACCACCGAGTCCTGTGGAGGAAAAGGGAAGGCATGACTTTTCTCTCAAAGGGAGCAAAAGCCTGGGCTCTAGCTCCAATGAGCTTTTATTGTCTTACTGGGCACATTACAAGAAGGCCCTCATCAACTATGCACAGGCTTGCTTTAGGTGGTTACCTTATACAGAAAACAAAGTAGAGGATGCTGGTAATCACATCATAGAAGAGGGATATTTGCAAATGAAAAGGCAAAAGTAATTGGACCCATTGTTACACTCATCCTTGGAAGGTTTAGCATGGTTTTTAGGAAGTTGCTTTGCAGTAAATGTCCTCAGTTCAGGGTGAGGGAATTCTAGCAAAAAGCAAAACTGTAGAGGCCTAGGTACATTGCAGGCCTGATACTCCACAGGAAAACCTCTCCATGGGCGTGGGTCCTGTATATCTCCCAGTGGGAGCTGGGCCCATGGCAGGCAGAGTGGCCTCCCACAAAGAATATTTATTTTTATTTCAATTAATTAAAATTTAAATACCACATGTTGTAAGTTGTTTCATGTAAGACATTATAGTATTAGATTCACCTTTATTTCAATATTTATTTAAATCTCATATGAAACTAAATGAGCATTCCAAGAGATATGTTCCATTAAATCCTGTTATTCACTCATGTATAGAAAACCAAAAAAAAAAAAAAAGTGGGGGAGATAAAAATGTGGATAAAAACGCAATGCCTTTTTATACCACTGGGAAAACAAACCCATTGTTAATACAAACATATGCAATGAACATTTATTCTTTATTTTACATCAGATACTGTGCAAAAATCTATAAAAACAAACATAAAGTATAAACCCTGTCTATGAAGCATAAAAACTAGTGAAGAAACAAATATACAATTATAATACACAATAATATGTACTGTAGAAAAAAGCCACACACTCATTGCAATTTGAATGTAGAAATGAAAATAGTAAATTTTGTCTAAAATTGGTATTTTAGTGTTGGGAACTGCCCTGACTGGTATCAGAAGCTGAAACCCCCACCTAGGCTAAGGCTAAGGGAACGCCCTTGGAACCGTAAGCCAGCAAGGAGACAAAAGCTTATCTCCCTGGCAGGAATGCTGCTTCTGCTGCTTTATTCATAACTGAACCCCAAAAAGCTTGGCCGGTTAGCCAAAGACGGGTAAGATTCCCCACGGGGGGCACGACCTAAGCCAGGCACGATCACTTTGGGAGGCCCCCCAAAAGAAGGACTTGGGGGGCTGCAGCAAAAGGGGGTGATGGACCCTCGCTCCTCGGCTTTGACATAGCCTGAGTTCTCATCGTCTGGGAGAAAATCTCCTTAATTCTTGGTTGCCTTAGTTCCCTTGCTCCATCTAAGCCTGAAACAATGACAGGGTGGTGTGGCTCTGTGCTGAAAAGGGCGGATTCCCCGGGTGATCAGGCCTAAGAAAGAATATGTAAATTACTGTGAAAACTTCTTTGTTTAGAATGCTCTCAGTTGAATGAGAGGGGTCCAAGGAGGAAGTTAGTTTGTTCCTCAAAGTCTTACAGCTCTTTGACCCCAACTCAAAATAGACCGGCAGAGTTTCTTGTTTTCTACGGTTCCTTACTTCCCCCTAATGAGTACTGTACTTTACCTGAATTATTATGCAAAATGAGCCCAATAAAAGCAGGTATGGATGGTAAATCGGGGCGCTCCCCACTGGGGGGGTGGCCATTTCGTCCCTACTTCCTCACAGAAACTGGTCTGTCTCTGTGCATGTGTTTGTTTCTTGCGTGTTTTTCAGTGAGCCATCCACAGCGTTCCGTGGTCACTGCTGGCCGGTGACCCATGCAACATTTTAGTGGGAAAGTATTAGTAGATAAGAAAAGCTTACAAGTAGAATATTTAGAATAGTCCAAGATGCCTATGTTTTAATCCTCAGATGGACATATCATGCTCTAATGCACTGTTATTGCTGTATTTTCTAATGAGCTTTGGCCATTTAACAACTACATATATACTCTGAGAATGAAGAAAGTTAGTACTATATTCATTCTAGGTTTTGAATTAGTGCTCCTTGTCCTCATCTAAGAGAATATTTTACTTGTTATACAGTAAACATTTTGAAACAAGTTAATTTGGAAAGATACACATTTATATATGAAAATTTTAACAAACCAGAGAAATCTACAAGTATGAAAATACATACATACACACACATATTTTATAGCCTTAATGAGGTATGCTATACCTATCATGAAATACCATAAAATCCACCTATTTCAGGGTAAAGTACAAGAATTTAAATAAATTTATAGAGTTGTAAAACCATTAAAACAATCCAAATCCAGAACTTTTAAATTTACATTTATTTTATAGTATTTTTTTTCCATTACCATCTATCTGCCTTACACCCCATTCCCATGCCCTCTATCTATGAGTCCTTCTGTATTTTGCTTGTTATTTCAGCTTGTTCATTAGATTTCACATATCAGTGAAATTATAATATATTTGTCTTTCTCTGACTGAGTTATTTCACTTAGCATAATGCTCTCTAGGTCCATCCATACTGTTGCAAAGGGTAAAAGTTTCTTCTTTTTTATGTATGAATAGCATTCCATTGTGTATATATATGATAGTTGTTTTACCCACTCATCTACTCTTGGACACTTGAGGTGCTTCTAGATCTTGGGGATTGCCAGTAACACTTCAATAAACATAGAGTTGCTTATATACTTTCAAATTAGTGTTACTTGTTTCTTCAGATAAATTCCCAGAAGTAGAATCACTGGGTCATAAGGCAGCTCCATTTTTAATGTTTTGAGGTGTCTCCATACTGCTTTCCATAGTAGCTGCACAAATCTGCATTCCCACCAAGAGTGTGAAAGTGTTTCACTTTCTGCACATCCTCACCAGCCCTTGTTTGTTGATTTATTGATAAGTCATTCTGACAGGTATGAGGTGATATCTCCTTATCATTTTAATTTGTACTTCTTTGATGATTAGTGACATTGAGCAATCTTTTCATAGGACCATTGGTCATCTGTATGTCCTCTTTGGAAAAGTGTCTATTCACATCCTTTGCCCATTTTTTCATTGGGTTGTTTGTGTGTTTCTTTGTTTTTGATGTTGAGTTTTGCAAGTTCGCTATAAATTTTGTATATTAACTTCTTATAGATGTATCAGTGACTGTGTTCTCCAATCCCATGGGTTGTCTTTTTATTTTTTTGATTTTCTTTGTTGTGCAAAAATGTTTACTTTGATGTAGTCCCTTTTCTTTATATATTTTTTGTTTCCATTGTCTGAGGAGATATATCAGAAAAATATATTGGTATGAGCAATGTTCAATATTTTGTTGCCTATGTTTTCCTCTAGGATTTTTATGGTTTTGGGTCTAACATTAAAGTCTTTAATCCATTTTTAATTTATTCTTGTGGGTAGAGTAAGAAGATGGTCATCCCCTCTCTTATTCAACAGAATATTGAAAGTCTTAGTTATAGCCATCAGACAAAAAGAAATAAAAGGCATAAAAATTGAAAAGGAAAAAGTGAAATTGTCTTAATTTGCAGATTATATGATACCATAATAGAGAATCTTAAATTTTCCATTAAGAAACTAATAGAACTGATAAATGGATTCAGCAAAGTAGCAAGATAAAAAATTAATATAAAAAATCAGCTATATTTCTATATGTCAATAATAGACAATCTGAAAGGGAAATTAAGTAAACAATGACATTTACAATTGCTTCAAAAGGAATAAACTACATAGGAATAAATCTAGGGAAGGATATGAAAGACCTATGCTAAGAAAATTATTAGACACTAAAGAAAGAAATTAAGATTGTATGTGTGTGTGTGTGTGTGTGTGTATATATATATATATATATATATATATATATATACACACATATGTATACAATTCCTATTGATATACTGATGATGTATTTCATAGAACTATAATAAATATTCCAAAAGTTTATATAGGACCACAAATGTCCCTGAACAGCAACAGTGAACTTGAGAAAGAAGGACACAGTTGGAGGAGTCACCATCTAGTATCAAACTGTAGTATAAGGCCATAGTAATCAAAACAGCATGGTAGTGGCATAAAAACTGACACATAGATCAATGGAACAGAACAGAAAGCCCAGAAACAAACCCAAGCCTTTATAGCTATTCATATTTGACAGAGGAAGCAAGCACATACAATGGGCTAAAGATCATTTATTCAATAAGTGGTATTGGAAAACTTGGAGAAATATGTACAGAAAAATGAAACCAGATTCAGAACTTTTGAATGAGCCCAAATATTTCCCATGAACAATGTGTCTGCAGTCCATCCCTATTTCTTTTAAATCCTTACCCAAAGATATGTATATTGATTTGAGAGACAGACAGATGGACATCAAGGTGAGAGAAAAACATTGGAACATAGATTACCTGCCTCCCACATGTGCCCTGATGGGAGATTGAACCTGCAACCTAGGCATGCACCATTACTGGGAATCAAACTCGCCATCTTTTGGTTGTTCAGGAAAATGCTCCAACTGAGAGAGCAAGCCAGAGCTTCCTTGCACCCCTACCCTCACTATCCCATATTAGACAGTCACTAATCTGACCTCTATAAATTTGGAGCATTTGGCCTATTTTTGCAGCATTTTACATAAACTGAACTTGAGGACTATGTTGAAAGAACACTTGTACTAATAATGGTTTTAGTCGATTCAGAAAAATACCAACATCCTTACAAGGCCATAGGGGAAATGCAGTAACTTGGGAAAAGAATCATGAATTTGAGCAGTCTTCTGCATCTTGCCCATCATGCTTGGGGAAGGGCAGTAAACTCAACTTTCTAGCTTGTCTTTTCTATCAGTGAGCGTGATGACCAATTGCTGCAGAGAGATGGCTCATGTTCAGTGAGTGCTGCCTGTATTCTCAAACAAATGCCTCTGTATGCGAGATGCCATTCTTCTCTTCTCTGCTGGAAGCTTTAGCAATCTCATCATACTGGGTTAATAAGCAGGAACTAGGAGAAAAAAGTGGGAAACAATAGTTTCTGGAGGTTGTGTGGTTTCCTCAGAATGCACTTCCTTTATGCTAGAGAGTGCTTTCTCTGATAGAGTCTTTTAAAAAGCATCAATTATTCATACTCCCATACACACACACACAGACATAAAAAGTCAAGTGCCACTTATGTAAGAATAGAAATTTAAAGTTCAGTTGGGATTAATTTTTCTTCTTTTCTTTCCTTCCATGCCAAATAAAAGCATGTGAGATATGTCAAACTATAGTGTGCCCTACTGTGAGTTTGTTTGCCATACTTTTAAGAGCCTTTTTGGGAGTGAGGAGAAAGTCATGATTAGTGATTTGTGATTTAGTTCTATTCTGACAAACGAGGATTTAAGTTGCATTTTTTCCATTATGAATTAAATGTCACAGTTCATTAGAGTGAAGCCAGTTCAGTCTATTTCAAGTTTATATCCATGTTTCTGATATTAAATCCTTTCCTCAGGACTTATTAACTTGGCATCAAGATGCCCCAAGTGTATCTTTTTTCAATTAAAGAAGAAAACATCAGAGTAAAACTTCCTCCATTGCATTAATGTTCAAGATACAGGTGTGAGCTAGAGAAGCAAAATGATCTCTTGGTCCAATACTAATGGTTTTAGAAGTAATTTAAAATAGAAGACATTAAGAATTAGCAGACATAAACCACTTTTGCTTGTGTTTATGAGTGTAGGACAGGTAAACTGCTTTTCTGTGCTCTCCAAACAGTTGCTAATTTTATAAGGCTCTCATATTCCAAAATTAAAATGTAAATATATTATATAAAGTCATTTTTAAATATTTGATAATAAAGTTAGGCAATTATTTATAACTGCCTATTTTTCATGTACTTTTATAATTTTAAGCATTAAAGAAAACTGAAGGTATTTTAACCTGGCTAGCTCATACAAGATGCTTAATATATATTATTGAATAAGTTAGAAACTATTAAGGCTAGAGCACACTTCAGACCTATAATTTGAAGTTCTTTCTTTCTTTCTTTCTTTTATTTTAATCATTGTTCAAGTACATTTTTCTCCCCCCTACTCCCATTCCAGCCCACCCACCCAACCCTCCCCCCTTCCCCCCGTTACCCCCCACCCCTAGTTTTTGTCCATGTGTCCTCCAAATTTGTTCCTGTAATCCCTACCCATTCCCCCCTGGAATTCCCTCTTCTCTCCCCTCTGGCCACTGTCAGGCTATCCCCTATTTCAGTGTCTTTGGTTATATTTTGCTAGTTTTTTGTTTTGTTTTGTTTTGTTGTTTAGATTCCTGTTAAAGGTGATATCATGTGGTATTTGTCTTTCACTGCCTGGCTTGTTTCACTTAGCATAATGCTTTCCAGCTCCATCCATGCTGTTGCAAAGGGTATGAGCTCCTTCTTTCTTTCTGCTGCATAGAATTCCATTGTGTAAATGTACCATAGTTTTTGGATCCATTCATTTACTGATGGGCATCTAGGTTGCTTCCAGCACCTAGCTATTGTAAATTGTGCTGCTATGAACATCGGGGTGCAAAGGTTCTTTCGTATTGGTGTTTTAGTGTTCTTAGGATAGAGTCCCAGCAATGGAATTGCTGGGTCATAAGGCAGATCCATTTTTAGTTTTTTGAGGAAGTTCCATACTGCTTTCCATAGTGGTTATACCAGTCTGCAGTCCCACCAACAGTGCACTAGGGTCCCCTTTTCTCCACAACCTCTCCAACACTTGTTGTTTGTTGCTTTGTTTATGATGGCCATTCTGACTGGTGTGAAGTGGTATCTCATTGTGGTTTTAATCTGCATCTCTCTGATGGCTAGCGATATTGAGCATTGCTTCATGTGTCTTTGGATTTTCTGTATGTCCTCCTTGGAGAAGTGTCTGTTCAAGTCCTTTGCCCATTTTTTAATTGGGTTACTTGTCTTCTTAGAGTAGAGTCGTGTAAGTTCTTTATATATTTTGGAGATTAAACCCTTGTCTGAGGTATCATTGGCGAATATGTTTTCCCATACAGTTGGTTCTCTTTTTATTTTGATACTGTTTTCCTTAGCTGTGCAAAAGCTTTTAATTTTGATGAGGTCCCATTTGTTTATTCTTTCCTTTATGTCCCTTGCTCTAGGAGACAAGTCAGTGAAAAAGTTTCTGCATAAAATATCTGAGATTTTCCTACCTATGTTCTCTTCTAGGACTTTAATGGTGTCACGTTTTATATTTAAGTCTTTTATCCACCTTGAATCTATTTTTGTATAAGGGGTAAGTTGGTGCTCGAGTTTCATTTTTTTGCACGTAGCTGTCCAGTTCTCCCAACACCATTTGTTGAAGAGGCTATTTTTATTCCATTTTATGTTGCTGCTTCCTTTGTCAAATACTAATTGACCGTAGAGGCTTGGGTTTATTTCTGGGCTCTCTGTTCTGTTCCATTGGTCTATGTGCCTGTTTTTATGCCAGTACCAGGCTGTTTTGATTACAGTGGCCTTGTAGTATAGTTTAGTGTCAGGTATTGTGATTCCTCCTACTTTACTCTTCTTTCTCAAAATTGCAGCAGCTATTCGGAGTCATTTATGGTTCCATATAAATTGTTGAAGTGTTTGTTCTATGTCTGTGAAATATGCCATTGGTACTTTAATAGGTATTGCATTGAATGTGTAAATTGCTTTTGGTAGTATGGACATTTTAATGATATTAATTCTCCCAATCCATGAACACGGTATATGTTTCCATTTGTTTGTGTCTTCCTTGATTTCTCTCCTCAGTGTTATGTAGTTTTCTGAATACAGGTCTTTTACCTCTTTGGTTAGGTTTATTCCTAGGTATTTTATTTTTCTTTTTGCTATTTCAAATGGAATTTTTTTCTTGATTTCTGCTTTGGCTGTTTCATTGTTGGTGTACAGAAATGCCTTTGATTTCTGGATATTGACTTTGTATCCCGTTGTTTTACCAAATTCATTTATTAGGTCAAGCAGATTTTTGGTGGAGTCTATAGGATTTTCTATGTACACTATCATGTCATCTGCGAACAGTGACAGTTTTGTTTCCTCCTTTCTGATTTGGATTCCTTTTATTTCTTTTTCTTGTCTGATTGCTGTGGCTAGAACTTCCATTACTATATTGAATAGAAGTGGTGAAAGTGGACAGCCTTGTCTTGTTCCTGTTCTTGGTGGAAAAGATTTTAATTTTTGCCCATTGAGTATAATGTTGGCTGTAGGTTTCTCATATATGGCTTTTATTATGTTGAGGAATGCTCCCTCTATTCCCACTTTGCTGAGTGTTTTTATCATAAATGGGTGCTGTACCTTATCAAATGCTTTTTCTGCATCTATTGATATGATCATGTGGTTTTTGTCTTTGCTTTTGTTTATGTGATGTATTACATTTACTGATTTGCGAATATTGTACCATCCTTGCATACCTGGAATGAATCCCACTTGGTCATGGTGTATGATCTTCTTAATGTACTGTTGGATGCGGTTTCCCAGAATTTTGTTGAGGATTTTAGCGTCAATGTTCATCAGCGATATTGGCCTGAAGTTTTCTTTCTTTGTTGTGTCTTTATCTGGTTTTATCATTAGGATGATGTTGGCCTCATAAAAAGAGTTTGGGAGTCTTTTATCTTCTTGGAATTTTTGGAATAGTCTGTGAAGGATAGGGGTTAGCTCTTCCTTAAATGCTTTGTAGAATTCTCCTGTGAAACCATCTGGTCCAGGGCTTTTGTGTGTTGGGAGTTTTTTGATTACTGCTTCAATTTCTTTTGCTGTTATTGGATTGTTCAGGCTTTCTGCTTCCATTTTGTTGAGTTTTGGGAGGTTATATTTTTCTAGAAATTTGTCCATTTCATCTAGGTTTTCAAATTTCTTGGCATACAGCTCTTTGTAGTAATTTGTTACAATCCTTTGTATTTCTGTGGTATCTGTTGTAATCTCTCCTCTTTCATTTCTGATTGTGTTTATTTGGGTTTTCTCTCTTTTTTTCTTGATGAGTCTGCTTAAAGGCTTGTCGATTTTGTTTATCTTTTCAAAGAACCAACTCTTGGATTCATTGAGTTGTTGGGCTGTCTTTGTTGCTGTTCCTCGAGTTCTTGTAGACATAGGGTTAGGTTGTTTGTTTGAAATGTTTCTAACTTTTTTAGGTGGGCCTGTATCGCTATGATCTTCCCTCTCAGGACTGCCTTGGCTGTGTCCCATAAGTTTTGGGTTATTGTGAGTTCGTTTTCATTTGTTTCCAAAAACCGTTTGATTTCTCCCCTAATATCATTCTTGACCCATTCATTGTTTAATCCATGCTGTTTAACCTCCATGAATTTGAGTGTTTTGGGTTTTTTTCCTTGGGGTTGGTTTCTAGTTTCAGTCCCTTGTGATCTGAGAAATTGCTTGGTATGATTTCAATTTTTTTGAAATTGTTGAGGCTTGTTTTGTGTCCTATCATGTGGTCAATCTTTGAAAATGTTCCATGTACATTTGAAAAAGATGTGTATTTAGCTTCTTTGGGATGGAGGGTTCTGTAAATATCGGTAAAGCCCAGTTCGTCTAGTGTATTGTTCAATGCCTCAATATCTTTGTTGATATTTTGTTTGGAAGATCTGTCCATTTTTGATAGAGGGATGTTAAAATCCCCCACGATAATTGTGTTGCTGTCCATATCTTTCTTGAAGTCCTCTAAGATTTTCTTTATGTATTTGGGTGCTCCTATGTTGGGTGCATATATATTTACAATATTTATGTCTTCTTGGTGAATTCTTCCCTTGAGTATTATGAAATGACCTTCTGGGTCTCTCTTTACGGACCTTCTTTGGAAGTCTATTTTGTCAGATATGAGTATTGCTACCCTGCCTTTTTTTTCCTGTCCATTTGCTTGGAAAATTTGTTTCCAGCCCTTCACTTTCAACCTGTGCAGATCTTTTATCCTGAGGTGGGTCTCTTGTAGACAGCATATGTGTGGGTCATGTTTTCTTATCCAATCAGCTATTCTATGTCTTTTGATTGGAGCGTTTAATCCATTTACGTTTAAGGTTATTATTGATAGGTACTTATTCATTGCCTTTTATGTACGTGTGATCCTCTCTGGCTCTCTCTTTTCCTTTCTTTCCTTAAAGCAGTCCCTTCAGCATCTCTTGCAGAGCTGGTTTAGTGGAGGTGTATTCTTTTAGACTTCTTTTGTCTGAGAGGCTTCTTATTTGGCCTTCTATCTTAATTGAGAGCCTTGCTGGGTAAAGTAGTCGTGGTTGCAGGCCTCTGGTTCTCATTACTTGGATTATTTCTTGCCATTCTCTTCTGGCTTGGAGTGTTTCCATTGACAAGTCAGCTGTTAGCCTTATTGGGGCTCCCTTGTATGTTACTTCCTTTTTCTCCCTTGCTGCCTTTAAGATTCTCTCTTTGTCTTGAAATTTTGCCATTTTAATTATGATGTGTCTTGAGGTGGGCCTCCTTGGGTTCCTCTTGATTGGGACTCTCTGTGTTTCCTGTATTTGTGTGACTTTTTGTCTCATCAAATTAGGGAAGTTTTCCATCATCACTTGTTCAACTAGGTTTTCTATCCCTTGTTCTTCTTCTTCTCCTTCTGGTATCCCTATTATGTGGATATTATTACGTTTCATATTGTCTTGCATTTCTCTTAATCCCTCTTCATTTTTTCTGAGCCTCTTCCTTTTCTTGCTCTTTCTGGGTGTTTTCTTCTATTTTGTCCTATAGCTCGCTGATCCGATCTTCTGCTTCATCGATCCTGCTTTTCATTCCTTCTACTGTGTTCTTCAGTTCAGAAATTGTATTCTTCATTTCCTCTTGGCCCTTGTTGAGAGTTTCTATTTCCTTTTTTATGCTGATGTAGTTTTCGTTGAGTTCATTGTAGCTTCCCTATAGACTCTCGTAGCTCATTGTGAGCTCATTGAGCTTCCTGACAATCACTGCTTTAAATTCAATATCTGATAGTTGAATTGCTTCTGTTTCATTCAGCATTCTTTTTGAGGCTTCCTCCTTTCCTTTCATTTGGGGATTATTTCTTTGTCTTCCCATTGTTTGTGGGACTCTTCTTGTTTGCCTCAGCTTCTTATATTGATCTGTTCTGGCTCCCTGGGTTTATGATGTGAACTTCTTTAGTAGAGTAGCAGTGAGTTTCAGTGGTGCTGTTTCCTTGACCCCCCACGCTCGCTGGTCTTGGGCTGTCGTTTAAGTTGGCTTTGTGTTTGCCTTTGGGTTTTGATTGTTGTTGAGTCTTTCTTTGGTGGTTCCTTCCTGCCAGCTGGTTAAATGTGGGTCACTCTGTCCACCACCTTCTGTATTTTGCTGTGCTGGTGAGGGCAGGTTGTGTTAAAGTTGGATCTTTTGTGTGTACAAGGTTTAAAGAAATCTTGTTCAGTTGTTTGTATTGGGTACTGTCTCTACTGTTTAGTTGTATTTCCAGATAAGTCCTGGATTGAAGTTTGTGTGGGTACTACTCCCTCCTTCACCTTCTTCTGCTGCTATCTGTTAGTGGTTCCTTTGTTGTTGGGTTTCCTCTTCCAGTGGGTATCCTGGTGTTCACCTCCTCCACCTATTCTTTTTTGTCATCAGTTGGAGGGGGAAGGCAAAATGGTTTAAGACAGCAACAGAGAATTCTATGCTATTTACAATAGTAGCAAGTAGGGAAAATATAGGAGATCCTTTCACTATGTATAGTGTTAACCGTGGTCTTCCACCCAGCTAGCTGATTTTTAGAAAGGATGGAAAGAAGATAAGACTCTTGTTGGGGGAGGAAGGATTGTGAGTTAGATCTATAAAGCAGAGAGGTTGTGGGCGGTCAGATTCTGGGGTAAGGTGAGAGTAAAGGATAGTAAATAGGTGTAGCGTGTGAGAGAATAGAGTTAACCACTACAGTAATAGCGTTCAGGAAACTTTGGAATGGGCTAAGATCTGGGGGGAGGGTGTTGTGAAGTAATTACAATTGTATGGAACAGCAGTTACTTACAATAATATTATGGCAACATTCGTATGGCAGAGTCTATGAGATCTAGATAACATGGATAGGGAGTACAGTACATCTAGTAGTGTGCTGATGGGCCACAGGTGAGTTAATGGACAGTAGATTAGTAATACAGTGTAGAAAGAGATATCAGGGGAAAGCTGTCAGGTCATACAATAAAACCAGCCTAGCAAAGCAGGCTATACAAAAATAACAGGGATATACAAATACTGTTAAAAAAAAAAAAAGAAAAGAAAAAAAGAAAGAAAAAAAAAGATGTAGGAACACTGGAAAAATAATAATAATACAAATATGCAATAACTTGCAGGTTCTCTGTAATAGCATAGTGACATTTATCTCACTGTCCCAGCTGTTGTGATGCCCCTTCTTTGGGTTCAACTTTGGTCTTTTCACCGATCCAGGATTTTGTCACACTTGTAGGTATTTAGGAAAAAATTTAAGAAAGTAAAAAATAGAAAAGGCAGATGAAGGCAGGAAGAAGAGATAAAATTGGAGGACAGGAAGGAGGAAGGAATAAAGCAAGAAATCAGGTAAGAGAGGAAAAAGAAATCAAAAGAGAATAAAAAAATAAAACTTAAAAAATTAAAAATTGTTAAAAAATAGAATCAAATTAAAAAGTCTCTTGGTTTCAAAGTGGCCAAACCGGTTTTTCTGCTCTTGCTGGATGAGGCAGACTGAAGGATGATTTGTTTGGCTTTTCTTCCTTGGCCCGTGGAGTTCGCACTGTCTCCTCAGCTTTGGGCCCTGGGTGTGGGAATCAGGTCTTTCCCCAGGGTTACTGCTGTGGGTTGCTGTGCGGGGATGCTCTCCTTGCAGGCACCTCCCCTTCGCCGGTGCTCCCTCGAGCGGGCGTGGCCGGCCCGTCAACTGCGGGCGCGGCCATCCGCTGCGGGGCCCGGCCCGTCCACTGCCGGTGCTACCGGTGCTGGCGCGGCCGTCCGCCGCCGCCGGCCGGTGCGACCGGCGCCCCCGCGAGCGGGCGCCCGCGCTCTCACAGCTGGGAAGCAGACAGGCTAGAGCCACTAATCACTTTAGGAGAATTCCCCAAACAGTGTCTGTGTCTATTCACTCCTTCCTCTTGAGAAATTCCTCCCGATCGAGCCCACCACTCCCCACAGTGGCCTGGCTTCTCTCACCGCCAAAGCTCCAGCCAGACGGGTGCCTGCAGGAGTCCGGGTCCACTGCGCGACTCAGCTCTGGTGTCCACCGCCTCTAGGGCACCGTCTCTGCTGCTCACCACCCTGGTGTGTTTGCCAGCACCTGGATTCCTCCCAGAGCTGCTCAGACCTTGCTCAGCTGGGAAGGGAGCAGTTGATCTGGCTCTCTCCCGCTAAACCTATGGTAAACACAGCCGTGGCCCCCCCCCAAACCGCCCCCCCCCCCCCCCCCCCGCGGCCTGGGGCTGCAGCCTCAGGACCACACGCTTATCCTGGGACCTTACCTTGTTGTAGCACTCCCCTTAGGATCTGTTCTTTGTTCTTTCGGTTCTGCCACAATCCTTGGTCCTCTGTTTTCAAAAATGCTGAAATATGTTGGTTGCTTGCCTTTCTACTCCATAGATTGGTCAGAATTTTCTCCCCTGAGCAGAGGAAAGCCAAATCTGCTCCTTCCTACTCCAACGCCATCTTAGATGACTCCTGAAGTTATTTCTTAAAATAATGTATAGTAATTACTCTTTGCATATTATAATTTATTATAGTAAATTATCACAATATATTACTGCCTTAAGATTTATCTTTCAGACAAAATAGGAATTTGTATGAATATATAAAAATATGAAACACTCAATGACCTGAAAAATATAAAAATGCAATCATGTGATTTTAGAGCATAATTAATATATTGAAAAATGTATTATTCAGGAAAAATTGATAATCTACTGATTCCTGTAACTTTGCTCTTTTTCATAAGAATACTCATCAATAGAGCTTTTCTGTATTTGCTTTCTTCAACATCTCATCTCATTTTCTTTCCAAAACTCTTTTCAGACTTTCATCTCAAATAATTTTATCTAGTTTACCAAAATCCTCTGTCCTGGTAGATTCAATTGGCAATTATCAATCTCATTCTTGCATTTCTCATAGCTAATCATTCCCTTGTACCTGAAACACTTTTTCACTTGGTATCTGGACCAACACTCTTGTTTTTCTTCTAACAGTGTGGCTGTTTCTTTTCAATGAACTTGGTGCTGGTTTCATCATGTATTTTAGATGTCTACATTTCTGACCTATACATTTTGGTATGCCCAAAAGCTCCATCCTAAAACCCATCACTGCTATAATTTATATCATTACTCAAATAATCCATCAAGTCCCAGTGCCTCAGATGTAATCTGCATTGATATTATATATTGTTATGTGTTAAATTTTATTTTCCTCAGATTCATATTTGGAAGTATATCACTTCAGAGAAAATCTATATCTGTTTGCTAGGGCTGCTATACACTGAGTGGCTTCAATAACAGAAACATATTGTCTCACAGTTTTGGAGGCCAGAATGCCATTTTATTTTGAGATAATTTTGTACTCCCTAAATGAGTTAAGTTTCTGGAGACACATTATTTTTAAATGTGTTGGTTAAACTTTGTGGAGTCCTTGCAGATGTAATTAAGTTACAAATGAGGTCATACTGAAGTGGTGTTCCTAATCCAGTAACACATATCCTCATAAAAAAGGGGAAATTTAGACAAAGACAGGCACACAGAGAAAACCACATGAATGTGAAGACAGATGTTGTGGGGAGAGGCTTGTACAAGCCAATGAATACCAAAGACTGCCAGCAAACCACCAGGGAAGCTAGGGGAGAGGCATGAAACAGGTTCTTCCTCATAACATGCAGAACCATTCTGCTAATAACACACCAGTTTTGGACTTTTAGCTTCCAAAACTGTGAAACAACTGAGACAATTATGTTGAAGTCACTCAGTTTGTGCTACTCTGTTATGGCTTACCTAGCAAACAAACATAGATTTGATTTGAAAAAATGTACAAAAAGTTTATATTCCCAGCTCCATTAATCTCCTGAAATTTACATGTAATTATCTACTTGGATTTCTCATTGTCATCTTATTATTTTCATCTCCTGATTCTTCCATCCCCACCTCAAACTTTTTCCTTCCCGGCAATTGCATCTTAGTAAGTGGTACACAACTGTTAAGTTAAAAATCTTGGAGTCACACTTTCTCAAAACATCAAGAGGCCCTGCTGGCCATTACTGCAAAAGATATTCTCATTTCAGCTGTCTCTCATAGTTGCTGCACCAGCATCATCTCTGTCAATGCAACTCTACACCAACCTAGTTTACAAGCCATTTTGTTCACCTGGATTCCTAAGAAACGAAACACTTTCTCAGATGTTAAACTTTTTTCCACTGTTTATCCCTATCATTAATTTTCCACATGGCAATTGGAGTTATCTTTTAATAAATGAGATGTTTTCTTTTTTCTGCACAAAACTTTCAATGGTTCCTATTAAATTCTACAGCAGTGGTCCTTGACTATGGGTAACCTTGTTAATACTGCCTACTCCAGAGGAGGTTATTTTGCAATGTCTGGAGACATTTTTGCTTGTTACAGCTTGAGGAAGGGGTGCTACTGGAATCTATCAGTATAGACCAGAGCTGCCGATGAACTTCCCACAGTGCATAGGACAGCACAAAATGTCAATAGTGCTGAAAAAGGGAAATTCTGAGCTGTAGAATCTGACTTGTCTCTGACTCATAAGCTATCCCTAGTTGTCCCTAGTCATGCTCCCTACCCATGTTTTATTCATTTTATAGCCACATTTTCAAACATGTTAAACACATTCCTGCCACAGGATCTTTGCACTTTTTGTTTTTTTCTGCTGCAAGTTTCTTAGCCTAGATGTCACATAACTCATGCTCTCATTTCCTTCATTTTTCTGTTAAAAGTTACCTCTACAGACAGGACTTCTCTGATACCCCCACCTAAAAAGCATTGTGCTGATAGTCTATCACTTGACCTGCTTTAGTTTTATGCCTATTGTTGTCTGATACTTTCTTTTTACATAGGTGTTTATCTCAAATACCATCACTGTTGCCATTGCTGCCCCCAACCATACCCCCATCTAAAATGTAAGCTCCATCATTAGTAACAGGGATTTTCTATTTTTGCTTATCACTCCATCCTTAACTCCAAGGACACTCAAAAGCAAACAAGTAAACAAACCCTTTGTGAAATTAATAAATGAGTCAATTTGCTGGCTAGTTGGCTAATATCCCATGGCTAAAAGTCAATAGGTAACCCATGTTTGGAGTAGGTGAGTCTTTTTGTCATTATATAAATCTCAGCAGAAGTCAAATGAAAGTACCAGAACTTTCCATGCAAATGACAAGACCTCCTACATCCACCCCTAAACATACATAGTCTCAGACAATTATACACCTGGAGACAATTCAAACTAACTTCATCAGAGTCACCTCAAGAAGCCAAGGTGTCCCAGAACATCCTTCATCATTCTACATTCAAAACTATATTCAATGTGTGTTGAAAACCTAGGTTCAACCACTTTGCTAACCCCTTCTTAACTCCTCCACAACTTCTGATACCCTTTTTTGTGTGCTTTCTGGACCTCCTAGCCACTGATTACCAAACTTCAAAACTTCCTCTTCTCACCCTGGGTAGTGTAGCTCAGTGGATTGAGTGCTGGCCTGTGAACCAAAGGGCACATGCCTGGATTACCAGCCAGGTCTCCAGTAGGGGACGTGTGAAAGGCAACCACACATCGATGTTTCTCTCCCTCTCTTTCTCCTTCCCTTTAAAAATAAATAAAATCTCCCTCTCTTTAAAACTAAATAAAATCTTAAAAAAAAAACTTTCTCTTCTCTTCTCTGAATGCCCCTATACTTCCTGCAGCACTTCACTTTCCAACAGTACTTTCTTGCAGTGAATATTTTCTTTTTCCTACTACCCTCTTTAGTCAGACTTACCTAGAGGGTACTGGATGTCTTCCTTCTTCCACTTTGCCTCTTGCCAACCTTCCTCCTCCCAATAAAGCCAACTTGGAATTTTATGTCAACTAATTAGAGTGTACACTGTGCCATCTTGTTGCAACAGTCTTCCAGGCTTTAGGGAATTCCCTCTCCCTTAAATAATTTAGCTCCAAACACAGTCACTCTCTTCAACAACTTCCTTTCATTACTCACAATACTCTCATTTTTTGTTTGTTTTATTGTATTTTTTGTTACCATTTAATCCCCTTATACACCATCTTCCCTGCAATCACTATGCTGTTGTCCATGTCCATGAGTCCTTTCTCCTTTGTGCTCAATTCCTCCACCCTCTAACTGCCCCCCAATAGCTGTCATCCTGCTCTCTATCTATGAGTTTATCTCTGTGTTGCCTATTAGTTCAATTTGTTTATTAGATTCCACATATAATTGAAATCATATGGTGTTTGCCTTTCTCTGACTGGTTTATTTCACTTAGCATAATATCCTCCAAGTCAATCCATGCTGACACAAAAGGTAAAATTTTTTTCTTTTCTAGACAAGTAGTATTTCATTGTGTAAATGTCCCATAGTTGTTTTATTCACTAATCTACTGATGGACACTTAGGTTGATTCCATATCCTGGTGATTGAAAATAACGCTGCAATGAACATAGGGGTGCATATATTTTTTCCAATTTGTGTTTCAGGTTTCTTCAAATAATTTTCCAGAAGTGGAATCACTGGTCGTAAGACAGTTCCATTTTTAATTTTTTGAGGTACTTCCATACTACTTTCCACAGTAGCTGCATCCGTCTGCATTCCCATCAACAATGCAAAAGCATTCCTTTTCTCTACATCTTCACCAGCACTTGTTGTTTGTTGATTTATTGATTATAGCCATTCTGACAGGTATGAGGTGATATCTCATTGTACTTTTAATTTACATTTCTCTCATGATTAATGATGTTGAGCATCTTTTCATGTGTCTATTGGCTATGTTCTCATTCGAGAAGTGTTTATTTAGATCCTTTGCCCATTTTTAAATTGTATTTTTTGGGGGAGTGTTGAGTCTTGTAAGATCTTTATAAATTTTGGATATTAACCCTTTATCAAATATATTGGCAAATATGTTCTCCTATTCCATGGGTTGTATTTTTATTTCCTTGATGGTCTCCTTTGCTGTGCAAAAACTTTTTAGTTTGATATAGTCCCATTTGTTTATTTCCTCTTTTGTTCCCATGCCTGAGGAGATATTTCAGATAAAACATTGCTATGAGCAATGTCCAGGGCTTTGCTACCTATCTTTTCCTCTAGAATTTTTATGGTTTAGGGTCTAACATTTAAGCCTATAATCCATTTTGAATGTATTCTTGTGCATGGTATAAGAAGGTGGTCTATTTTCATTTTTCTGCATGTTTCTGTCCAATTTTCCCACCATTTATTGAATAAACTATCCTTAGCCTATTGTATGTGCTTGCTTCCTCTGTTAAATATTAATTGACTACAGAGGTATGGGTTTATTTCTAGGCTGTCTATTCTCTTCCACTGTTCTATGTGTCTGTTTTTGCCAGTATGGGCTATGACCTTATTGTATGTTTTGATATTAGGTAGTGTGATTCCTCCAATTTTGTTCTTTTTTCTCAGGATTGCTGTTGCTTTGTGAGGCCTTTTGTAGTTCCACATAAATTTTTGAAATATGTGTTCCACTTCTATGAAATACATCATCAGTATCTTAATAGGAGTTGCATTGAATCAATACATTGCTTTGGGTAGTATAGACATTCTAATGATGTTAGTTCTTCTTATCCATGAACATGGTATGTGCTTCCACTTATTTCTATCTTCTTCAACTTATTTCTTCAGTGTCTTATAATTTTCTAAGTACAGGTCTTTTACATCCTTGGCTAGATTTATTCCTACATATTTTATTTTTTGAAGCAATTGTAAATGGGATTGTTTTTCTTAATTTCCCTTTCAGGTAATTCATTATTAGCTATTAAAAATGTAACTGATTTCTAGATATTAATTTTGCATCTTGCTACTTTGTTGAATCCATTTGATTACTTCTAGTAGTTTCTTGGTGGAATCTTTTGGGAATTTCTATGTACAATACCATGCCATCTGCAAATAAAGACAGTTTTACTTTTTCTTTTCCAATTTGGATGCCTTTTATTTCTTTTCTTTGATTGCTATGACTGAGACTTCCAGCACTATATTGAATAACCAGTACTACAACAAACGTTTTAAAAAGAAGCTTGCTTTTAGAAGAAGAAGAAGAAAAAAGAAAAGAAAAACAGAGGAAAATAGTATAAAAATAAAATGTCAATAAACACATATCTGTCAATAACCATCTTAAATGTAAATGGCTTAAATGCTCCAACCAAAAGACATAGGGTAACTAAATGGATAAGAACACAAGACCCATATATATGCTGTCTCCAAGAGACCCACCTCAGATCTAAAGATACATACAGGCTAAAAGTAAAGGGATGGAAAAAGATATTACCTACAAATGGAAAGGTAAAACAAAGCTAAGGTGCCAATGCTTATCTGACAAAATAGACTTTAAAACTAAGTCTATAGTTAGAGACATATAAGGACACTACATAATGACAATGGGAACAATCCAACAAAAGAATATAACCCCAGTAAACATTTATGCACCCAACACAGGAGCACTTAAATATATAAAACAAATCTTGATGGACATAAAAAGAGAGATCTGCAGGAACACAATCATAGTAAGGGATTTTAACACTCCATTGACTTCAATGAATAGATCTTCCAGGCAGAAAACCAACAGGGAGACAGAAGCCTTAAATGACACACTAGATCAAATTAACTTAATTGATATCTTCAGAGCATTTCACCCCGAAACAACAGAATATACATACTTTTCAAGTGCACATGGAATGTTTTCTAGGATAAACCATATGTTAGAACACAAAACAAGGCTAATAAATTTAAGAGGATTGAAATCGTATCAAGCATTTTCTTTGACCAAAATGCTATGAAGCTAAAAACCAATCATAAGAAAAACACTGAAAAATACACAAAAACATAGAAGCTAAATAACATGTTATTAAACAATGAATGGGTCAACAATGAGATCAAGGAAGAAATCAAAACATTCCTTGAAACAATTTAAAAACAAGAGTAAACAATCCAAAATCTTTGGGACACTGAGAAAGCCATCCTAATAAGGAAATTCACAGCATTACAGGCCTGTTTAAAAAAAAAAAAAAAAAAAAAAAAAAAAACACAAGATAAAGCTCAAATAAACAATCTAAATTTACACTTAAATGAACTTGAAAAAGACAATAAACAAAGTTAGTAGAAGGAAGAACATAGTAAAGATCTGAAAAGGAATAAATGAGATAAAGTCTAAAAAAATGATACAAAAGATCATTGAATGCAAGATCTCGTTCTTTGAAAAGATAAACAAGATTTACAAACCTTTAACTAGACTCATCAAGAAAAAATAAATAAAATCAGAAATCAAAGAGGAGAAATAAAAACTTACCCCAAAGAAATACAATGTACTATAAGAAAATATTATGAACAACTCTATGCCAACATATTGGATACCTGGATGAATGGATAAATACCTAGAAACATACAACCTTCTGAAACTAAATCAGGAAGAATCAGAGAATCTGAATAGACATATCGTACCTAGCAAAATTGAAGTAGTAATAAAAAAAAAAACTAACAAACTAGGGCTCCGGACCAGATGGCTTCACAGGTCAATTTTACCAAACATTCTGAGAAGCACTAACACCTCTCCTCTTCAAACTATTTCAAAAAACTCAAGACAAGGGAAAGTTGCCAAGCTCATTTTACAAGGTCAGCATTATCCTAATTCCAAAACCAGATAAAGATACTACACAAAAAAGAAAATTAGAGGCCAATATCCCTGATGAAAATAGATGCCAAATTTCCCGACAAAATATTAGCAAACCAAATATAGCAATACATCAAAAAGATTATAAACCATGATCAACTGGGATTTATTCTGGGAATACAAGGTTGGTACAACATTTACAAATCAATAAATACAATTCACCACATAAACAAAATGAAGGATAAAAACCACATGATCATATCATTAGATGCCAAAAAAGTATTTGATAAAATCAAGGACCCATTAAGATAAAAACTCTCAGAATATTGGGAATAGAGAGAACATATCTAAACAAAATAAAGGCCATATATGACAAACCTACTGCCAGCATCATACTCAAAGGACAAAAACTACAAACATTTCTCTTAAGACTGTGAACAAGGCAGGGATGTCTGCTCTCACTCACCATACTTTCAATCTTGATGTAGATTATCCTTTCAATAACTTTGTCCTTCAATGTCTTAACATACTGCCCTTTAATAATCTTATTCTCTATCCCAAGTAGAACACTCACTGTCAAGGTCTCATGTAAACCTTGTGATTGTGAAAATATGCAATTTTTGTAACCTCAGTTTCATCATTGTACTTCCCAAAGAAATAGACAAAAGTCTACTTTTGTTTCCACCCCAACTTAATATTTTTAGTGACTATGGAAAATTAGTTTGAAGTTAATTTTGATTCTCTTTAGCATACCCTACAATTATAGTTAGGATCCAACGACTACTCACCACCTTCAACTGCAGTTAATTGCTCACTGTTTTATAGATTTATTAATTGCATTAAAAATAAATTCATCATTAAATTTTCACTGAGATAATCCAGTTTTAATATTGAGAAGAAAATAATGCTTATATGTTTTTATGTGATGCATATAAATGAAGGCACTGAGAAAGAAATACATAGGGTGAATATGTAGAGTAGATTCATGACTCTATAATGAAATAAGTCTTATTGAATAAACAGAATATGTTCAGCTTAGTGTCAGAACTAAAAAAAGAAATATATGTTGTGTTCAGAAGTTGGGTAGTTTTGAATGTAGGGAAAAGAAAACTCATTTCTTTTTTTTTCCAAAGATTTTTATTCATCTTCAGAGAGGGGAAGGGAAGGAGAAAAAGAAAGAGAGAAACAGCAATGTGTGGTTGCCTCTTGCATGCCCCCCACTGTGGGGATCTTGTCTGTAACCCAGGCATGTGCCCTGACTGGGAATTGAACCAGCAACTCTTTGGATCCCAGGCTGATGTTCAATCCACTGAGCCACACCAGTCAGGGCAGAGAACTCATTTCTGAAGTAGGGTATTACTTATGAAATTGACTTTTATTGTGTAACAAGGTCTCACCAAAGTGTTTTCAGTTTATTTTATTTTAGAGCACTGAAAAACACTTATTTATGGTTAATTTCGCAGAAATCTTCTGACAGTCACAATCCTATATGACCAAGTTTTTCATTAACTAATGGATATAATGGCAAGAAGGTATAAATAGTATTCTGAGAGTTTTGCTAGAGGACAACTGGTTGTTTCAAAAAATCACATCGATTTCTCCTAGTCAATAGAGCTAAACAAATGGTGGGCTTTTCTTCACTTAACAGCTCCAAATTATTGGTTGTATACTAAAGGGAACTGACTGAGAATGTGCCTCTATATTAATCTTATTTATGGTAGCTATTTTAGAGTCTCAAAGCAATCATTAAAGGGTCAAAGCATATCTGAAAATCACTGGTAATTTTAAAATCATATGAGATGCTTGGCATCTCTTCCTTTATGTGTCTATAAATTAACACGGGTGATTAATCTACATCTGGTCTTGCTTGTTTTAACAAGACTTATTCGAATAATGAGGTATTAAAATGTAAGAATCTAATTAATATAATGAGTTTACCTTCATTTCTATACAATCATTTTTTCAAATTGTTAACTGAACAGATCAACAAATTATCATCAAAACAAATACATTTAAAATCCAACATTTGCATCAATGCCCCTTTCATACTCCTTCCCAATTACTTAATGTTCCCTGCCTCTAAAATAACCATCACGCTAATGACTTCTTAAATTTTCTTTATAGTATTGTAATTGGTGGGAAATTAAGTTCTACATGATCACAAGGAAAGCATTTTAAGGACCCACTCATGGGAGACTGTGGTGTGGCATGGTCTATTCATGTGGAGATAGAAGCTGCCCCCTAGGTTTCCAATGTCCCATTTCTCTCCATCCTACCATGGAAAATTAGAAATAGAGTCTATGTCCAGAGATTCTGTGCCATATCAAAATATAGTCTAGTCTAGCATCCAGCTAGTTTAGTGTGTGTTTTTAGTTTTAGTCTGTTTCAGGCTCCCTCCTGCAGTTGGTGTGTGGATCCTGTATGGTCATGGACATATAGGACCACATGGTCATGAGCTCTGGGTGAGAGAGCACATGACCAAACAGGACAGTACATCATCACTGCGTGGGCAAGAGAGCGAGAGTCCTTGTTCCCCTGAGATTACATATCAACCAATCAACTTCCCAAAGTTGCATGGGCTCAGGATGGGTTTATACCCCCTAGTTAGACTGACAGACCTCTATGGTCTAGGATCTGCCTCCTGAGCCTCCCAAAAATCCAGCATGGGAGTGGGGGAGGGAGGGGTATTAATTACCTTGGTGGAGCACAATACTGTAATCCCCCAGAGTGTGAAGCTGCAGCTTTCTGGTAAAGCAAACAGGTTCCCGTTTCCCCATTTATTAAGCTCAATATCTACTTCCCTTTACTCTCTTTACTTTACAATATCTAGCTAAATACCAATGGTAACAGTTTTACGTGTAAACTTACATAACACAACATTGTAGTCTAGTATTCTGTTTAAAATTTCATAGCAGTTGACTTACATATCTTTAATGTGGCTTGATATTGTATTTATGGAAATTATTCTCCACTTGGGAAGTTAGTTCATTTTAATTGCTATGTAACATTCTATTGTACAATTATAGAATATTTTTTTACTGATGTTAGATATTTGGATTTGTATCAATCAAGACTGGCTATGCTATGCCAGGAAAACAAAATTCTAAAAATTTCAGTGGTCTAAGTAAACAAAGGGTTATTTTTCACTCTTGTTTCATGTCCATTGAAGATTAGCTGGTGACTCACCACTTGAGTCATCATCCTTGCTCCAAGATACAGTCAAACAGAGCAGCTACTGTATGGAACGTTGCCTAATGCAGCAATGGTGAGAAATGAAGATGAAATTGGCAAAGTGCTCACTCATTCTTAAAGCTTCTACATGGAAATAACATATGTCACTTCTAATCACATTTCATTGACCCAAACTTTCACACAGTCTTGCATGACTTCAAAGGGCAAAAAAAGTAAAATCTTCCTATAAGGAGATGAACTTGATATTGGAGAATAGTACATTTCTCTAGAGGTGGTACTTGATTTATGAAATACTTGTTTTATTAAACCTTATATAATCAGAACACATTCACTTTCACCCTAAGGGAGACAATAAAACTTATAAACAATCCATATTTTTCACTCAAAGTAAAAGATCTTTGTATAATGTGAGTTCATTTTTCTATCAGGTCAGGTTGTGGTTTTGCTTCAAGAAGAGAACTAAAAAGAAGTTGTGTATCCATCCAGTAGCAGCAGAATACACACTTTTCTCAAGCACATATGGAATAGTCTCCAGGATAGATCATATGATAGGTCACAAAACAAGTCCTAGTAAATTTAAGACTAGAATCATACAAAGTATCTTTCTAATCACAATGGTATGAAACAAAATTAAAGCAGGAGAAAAACTAGAAAATTCACAAGGAGGTTGAAATTAAACGTACACCTTTGAAAAATCAATAGGTTAAAGAAAAGTTGAGGAAAAGGAAAAAAAATATCTTGAAGCTAATAAAAATTAAAATACAACATACCAAAGTTACAGAATGCAGCAAGCACAGTTCTAAGAGGAAAGTGCATAGCAATAATTACCTACATCAAATTTTAAAAAAGATTTTCAGTAATCTGCCTTTATACATCAAAGAACCATAAAAAAGTAAGCCCAAAGATAGAAGAAAGAAGAAAATACCAAAGACTGGATCAGAAATACCATATATTAAATAGAAACCAGAAAAACAAAAGGATTAATGAAACTAAGAGGTGTTTTTTTTTTTCAAAAGATAAACAAAATGGACAAACCTTTACCTAGGCTAACTAAGAAAAAGAAGGCACAACTAAATAAAACCTGAAATTAAAGAGGAAACATACCTGATACCACAGAGATACAAAGAATCATAAGAATTACTATAAAAAATTATATGGCAAGAAATTGAGCAACCTCAAAGAAACAGATATATTCTTAGAAACATACCATCTGCCACTACTAAATCATAAGGAAATATAAAATCTGAACAGACCAATAATGAGGAAAGAGATTGACTCAGCAATCAAAAATTTCCCAACAAAGAAAAGTTCAAGGCCAGATGCTTTCCTTGGTGAATGTGACCAAACATTTAAAGAATTAATGTCAATGCTTCTCAAACTCTTCTAAAAAGTGAAAGAAGAGCAAACACTCCCAAACTTATTTGCTGAAGACAACATTACCCTGGTACCAATATATCTTATGAATATAGATTTAAAAATTCTCAACCAAATCTTAGCAAACTAAATTCAACAGTATGTTAAAAGAATTATACACCATGGCAAAGTGGGATTTTTCCCTGTAATGAAAGAATGGTTCTATAGACACAAATCAATCAATGTGATAGAATGAAAGATAATAGAACACAAAGAATGAAAGATCCAAATCTATAATCATCACAAGAGGTGCAGAAAAAGCATTTAACAAATATACCATATTTTGATAATAAAAACACTCAACATTGTATGTAGAAGAAACATACTTCAATATAATAAAGACTATATATGACAAGTCACAGCTAACACCATGCTCAGTGGTGGAGAGGCTAAATAAAGACTTATCTTCTAAGATCATGAACAAGATGAGGATCCTCTCTCTTATCACTCTTATCAACATAGTCTGGGAAGTCCTAGCCAGAGCAATCATGTAAGGAAACAAATGAAACCAATTCAAACAAAAAAGGAAGATGTACACAAACTTGTTTTGTTAGTTATTGTTTTGTTGTTCAAATATAATTGTCTGCATTTACCCCCACACCAGCCATCCCCATTTCCCTCTCCTGATTCCATGCCCCCAACTTGGTTTTGTCCATGTGTCCTTCATAGTTGTTCCTGAAAGCCCTTCCCCTCTTCCCCCCACATTGTCCCCTCTTCCTCCTACATTGTCCCCTCCCACCTCCCCTCTGGTTACTGTCCGTTTGTTCTTAATTTCAATGTCTCTGGTTATATTTTGCTTGAGTGTTTGTTTTGTTGATTAGGTTCTACTTAAAGGTGAGAGATCATATGGTATTTGTCTTTTACCATCTGGCTTATTTCACTTAGCATAATGCTTTCCAGTCCCACCTATGCTGTCGCAAAGGACAAGCTTGTTTTTGATTGCAGATGTTCTTAGACATAGAAAATCTTAGACTTCACTATTCCATAAATGCAACATGATCAGATATAATTCCTGTAAGTTAACAGTTATGGCTTAAAACAACAGACATTTATTTAGATTACAAATTTTCTGAGTTTCTCTATCCTGAAATGGGTTTGGCTGATTTAAGCTAGCCTCTCATGTGTCTGCAGGTAATTTTTAACTGTCTAGGGTAATGTAGCTTCCTAAATGACTTCCAATATATTGCAATAGACTGGCTTTCAACTGAGACAAAGGAGGTGACTTAGCCATGTGTAACTCATCATTCAGTACATGTGCCCAGGTTTATTGATGTAGAAACAGGCTAGAAAGAGGAGCAAGTCACAATGCTCAAGAGACTTTAAGTTTCTGCTTGCATTATATTTGTCAATGTCACAATGGGCAAAGCAAGGTATATGGTCAACATAGTTCCAACAGGTTCTGTGTTTCTCTTGATGGGAATTGCTGCAAAATACTGTGATTATGTTTGAAAACCAGAACATTATTGTATTTATACCACCAAAATCAAACTGATATTTGCTTAGAATTTTTGAGTTCAAGTTAACACAGAGAATAGGCTTGGATTACTTTATGAGTTGTGGAATACTCCTGATTTTCTACTATCTAAAACTGTATAATATTGCCATTATTTTTTAAACATTTGAATATATTTGCAGTTTAATTTCTGTTATTATTTTTTAGTTCTAACTTTATATATTCTTTACTTTTAGATGTATAACTTGCAAGTACCACAAAGTTGGCTTTTAAAAGTTCATTTTGATTGTTTTTATCTTTCTTATGGGACATATATTCCCTTTTATTTTTTTATGTAATTACTGGCATATTGTACTTAAACTTTCTCTTTCCTGTTTGGTCTTGATTGGTCTCATTGATTTTATGTTATTTTTCTCTTGTTTCTGGTCTTCTGTTTAACTGGGTGTTTTCTTTCTTATTTTTTCCTCTACTTACTAGGACATTGCACTCTTTGATCATTTTAGTGGTTACCTAGAGGTGGCCTATAACATGCATTTGTCACTTATTAGATTTCAAATGTAATCTGTAATTTATTCTATCCTTGGACAATGTAAGAATATAGAAAATTAACTAATTAGCAGCACTCTGCCCCTACCTTCTGATTTTACACTTTTGTAGTCTTATATTTTAAATACCGAAAGAAATTAGTAGTATTTTCCAGTCACATGCATTTATATTTATACACATACATACCATTTTTAAAACACAATGGAAAGATTTGTTTGGGATTAAGGGAATTAAGACACCCTTGGGGATGTACAGGGTGAGAAGGTCCCAGCAGCAACTGTCAGGAGGCTCCTGTTGACCCTTCATATATTTTCTTGGAACTCAAATCATCCAATTCAACTTTCTGTTTATTCCTGGGCTTGAGCTGGGCCCTCCTCTCAATCAATCCCTTTCTTGGCCCTTTTTATATTTAAACACATACACATACCATTTTTTGTTGTTTTCTATTCCTTTTTTGCATCTCTAAAATGCCATATGGGTCCATTTTTTTCTATAATTAAAAACTCTCTTTGCTTTACTTTTTTAAAAATATATTTTATTTATTATGCTATTACAGTTGTCCCATTTCCCCCCCTCCACTTCCCTCCACCCTGCACACCCTCTCCCACCCACATTCCCCCCTTTTAGTTCATGTCCATGTGTCATAAGTTCTTTAGCTTCTACATTTCCCATACTATTCTTGCCCTCCCCCTGTTTATTTTCTACCTACCATCTATGCTACTTATTCTTTGGACCTTTCCCCCATCTCTCCTCCTCCCACTCCCCTGTTGCTAACCCTCTATGTGTTCTCCACTTCTGTGGTTCTGTTCCTGTTCTGGTTGTTTGCTTAGTTTGTTTTGTTTTAGGTGTGGTTGTTAATAATTGTGAGTTTGCTGTAATTTTACTATACATGTTTTTTATCTTCTTTTTCATAGATATGTCCCTTTAACATTTCATATCATAAGGGCTTGGTGATGATAGACTCCTTTAACTTGACTTTATCTGAGAAGCACTTTATCTGCCCTTCCATTCTAAATTAAATCTTTTCTGGGTAGAGCAATCTTGGATGTAGGTCCTTGCCTTTCGTGATTTAGAATATTTCTTTCCAGCCCCTTCTTGCCTGTAAGGTCTTTTTTGAGAAATCAGTTGATAGTCTTATGGGAACTCCTTTGTAGGTAAATGTCTCCTTATCTCTTGCTGCTTCTAGGATTCTCTCCTTCATTTTAATCTTGAGTAATGTAATTATGATGTGCCTTGGTGTGTTCCTCCTCAGGTCCAACTTCTTTAGGACTCTCTGAGCTTCTTGGGCTTCCTGGAAGTCTATTTGTTTTGCCAGAATGGGGAAGTTCTCCTTTATTATTTGTTCACATAACTTTTCCACTTGTTGCTCTTCTTCTTCTCCTTCTGGTACCCCTATAATTTGGATGTTGGAATGTTTAAAGGTGTCCTGGAGGTTCCTAAACCTCTCCTCATTTTTTTGAATTCTTATTTCTTCATTATTTTCTGTTTGATTATTTCTTTCTTCCTTCTGGTCCACTCCATTGATTTGAATCCCAGTTTCCTTCCCATCACTATTGGTTCCCTATGCATTTTCCTTTATTTCACTTAGTGTAGCCTTCATTTTTTCATCTAATTTGCAACCAAATTCAACCAGTTCTGTGAGCATCCTGATCACCAGTGCTTTGAACTGTGCATCTGATAGGTTGGCTATCTCTTCCTCACTTAGTTGTATTTGTTCTGCAGCTTTGATCTGTTCTTTTGTTTGGGGAATTTTTCCTTTTATATTGACATGCTTGTTACATAGTGAGGGGCAGAGCCCTAGGTATTCACCAGGGCAGGGCTACCACGTCACTGCACTGTGAAGCTCTTTGTGTGGGGAGCGGGGGGTCCAAGAGAGAAGAGCGGTGCTTGTTCTGCTCTCTGCTAGATTTCAATCACTTCCCCACCTTCCCACAAGCAACTGGGCCCTTCTGGTGCTGATTTCCATGTGGGTGGGTTTATGTACATTCTAGGACCCCATGGGCCTCTCCAATGAGCTCTCTTGTGAGGCTAGAAATCTCTCCCAACACCTCAACCCCCACAGAAGTTTTCAATCGGTGTCTTGAGGCTTTATTGCCCTGCGCTGGAGCCCTGGGTTGTGCGATTTTTCTTGGTTCCCAATTTTGCCTGGTTTATCTGCATGCAAAGGTGGGACTTCCCAGTCTGCCAGCCTCCTACAGCGCCTCGTCCCTGCACAATCTACCACCTGGGAGGGTCTGCCTGCTGATGCCTTGTTCTCCTGGAATCTGCCAGCCACAACTTTTTTTTTTTTTTTACCTTGACCCCTCTCTGCCCAGCCACCCAACTCTGCAACTCCTACTGGTCTGGATAAATGTGCCTATTTTAACTTCTTGGTTGTCGGACTTCCATGTAGTTCAATTTTCTGTCAATACTGGTTGTTTTTTGTTTCTAAATTTTTGTTGTCCTTATTTTGGTTGTCTGAGGAGGCACAGTGTATCTACCTACATCTCTGCCTTGGCTGGAAGCCCATATATATCTCTCTTTGCTTTACTTTTAATGAATGTCTGCTAGTTATCAGTTTTCTAATTTTGTCTAAAATATCTAGTTTACTTTCATTATTTCAGAAATTATTACGGAGAATTATGCCTTGTAAGTTATTTGCCTTGTGTTCATTGTCTGTCTTTCATAATCTCTGCTGAAAAGTCAACTGTTAACTAATATTATTTTTCATTTGAAAGTAATCTATTTTTCTTTGGTTGCTTTCAAGATATTTTTCTTGTCTTCAGCTTTGGGAAATTTTATCATAATTTGCTTAGTTGAAAACTTGGCTCTTCCTCTTCCTTCCTTCCCTAATTTTCTCCTTTCTTCCTTTTGTAATCTTCTTGGAAATCATAGGACATCTTAAATGTGTAATATAGTGCTTTTCATCAATTTTGGAAAGTTGATAGTCTTTATCTTGGTAAATATTTGTATCTCATTTTTATTCTTTTGTTCTAGAATCCAAATTATACAAATCTTAGAAATTCTTACTATATCCTCTATTTCCAACTCTATTGTATTTTCCAGTTTTTATTCCATCATATTTTATTCTTTTAAAAAATTATTTTATTGTTGTTCAAGTACAGTTGTCTGCATTAACCCCCCATCATTCCCCCCCAACCCCAGCCATCTCCACTTTTCTTCCCTGCTTCTACTCCTCCTTGGTTTTGTCCATGTGTCCTTTATAGTTGTGTCTGAAAAACCTTCCCCCTTTCTCCCATTATCCCCTCCTACCTCCCCTCTGGTTACCATCAGATTGTTCTTAATTTCAATGTCTCTGGTTATTAGCCTGTTTGACCTTTAAGTGAAACCTAATATTTTATTCTAATTATTTTTCTTGTGGCCTCTCTTTTGGTTTCTTATTTTCTCTTTGATCTTTCTAATATGTTTACACTTATCCAATGATACTTTAGCTTAATGATTCTATTTTTCATTCCCACAGTTATAATTTTATTTTTTGTAGTTTTTACATTTTGTCTGAAAAAATTTACCATGTCTTTTATCATTTTTACATTTTGAGGATAACAATTTAAAGTCTGAGTCTATCATTTCAACCTTTAAAACTCTGAAAGATCCATTTGTAGCATATACTGTTTTTGCTATTTATTTATATTGTCTTCTTCAGTGCCTGGTTATATTATAAAATTTTCACATATTATATTTTAAACATGTGTTTAGCAATAACTGGAAAATTGGGATAGTTTTTATCTTACCCCAGAGAGCAAATACATTGGGTTTTCTCAGGTAGCTTGGAGATAAAGAAATTTAGGTTACTTCCACTGTTGTTTAAAGAATGAAATGATTCACAGCGAAGTGGTAATGACTCCAGTAATTTACATTTTTCAATGTAACTTGTGATCAATGTTCCAGGTATTCTCAAACCCTCATGAGAGAGTGGCTGAAAGTATCTGAAATTCATCTTCATCCCCACAAAGAATTAGGATTTATGAATGCACATTTTGGTTCATTGCTCTGATTTCAATTTTTGTTGTTCTTAAAAAGTATGTTTTTTAAAATAAACAACAAAGCAAAAATATTCACTGTGGGAACTGAACAGGAATACCTCTATATGATTTCATTCTCCCTGCAAGAAAAATATTTGCTGTTCCATTGGATCACTGTGAGGTTCATTTAACACTGTGTAACAAATCTCTTTTTGTCCAGAAAAGATATGAAGAGCCCTAGGTATATTCTTTAATAGAAATATTTACAATAGTTTAGGATTTGCGACTTAATGGAATAAAATATTTCTCACAATACTGTTAACTGAGAATCAAATCTACATCAAAATGGATTTCTTGAAAGGTTCTTCATATGTTAACAAGCTTCATTACTTCAGAAATTTGATTTAGGAAACACATAAAAAAAGAACAAAAGAATGCAAACTAAAGTTAGCATACCACTACTCAATAATATGAAGGGCAATGTCTGACACAGGTATGGTCTTGTTATCAAAGACCAATTTATTATTGAACATTTATTTCAGAGTATTATAAACACTTCAAGACCCAGAAGAACAACAGTGATTTTGATTTTGTTCATTTGGTGTCTCCATCAATGAGTAAGCACATATCAGATTCTTAAGAAATTTCAATGACTGGCAGGAAAGCCTTACTGCTATCTTCTATTCATCAGGAAGAACAGCCTTCCCAAATCAAACAGAGGGGTGTCCATCTGACTTTCAAAGGCCTCCAGGAAAGGCATGCCACCGCCAACTCTCAGAATCTTTCCATATTTCCAAGAGTCCAGCTGGGTCCCTGAATGCAGTCTGTTCACCAGCTGCTACTGCTTCTCACTTATCTGGCCAGAAATTTACTGGCTATTTTCCACTTCAGCAGGCTGACTCCCTAATCATTTCTAGAACAGCAAAAGGGGTGTTGGAAAAATCCTATCTAAGCTTTGTTGCAAATATTTAAACATATCTATTTCAAAAGAATTGGAAGGTTAAAAACAAACCATCCATCAAACGATCTTTAAACGAATTTCACCTGGTATATTTGGACATATTTTTTCACAATGAATACAGGGAGATGAAAATAGGATTCTTATTTAATTTCTACCAGGATATCAAGTTTCATGGTACTTATTATGGTTATTTTATCAACATTTCCTTTCTATTATTAAGGCAATAGAAGTTTGCTGTTTGTAATTCATAATTGAAATGTAAATATGCTATTATATTAAATTGATATGTTCTTAAAATTATTGATTTGCTGTTGAAAATATGAGATCTTCTGTCTCTGAAATTCTGAAAGGCAACTTCAGAGATTTCCAGATGAATAAATATTGTGTATACCTTAAAAGGACAATGACTGTTAAAATTCTGATTTATAAATTTTACATCTGTGACATTTCAGTTTTTACTGGTTATATAGCCTCTTTTTCATCCAAAAAGATGTTGAGACATGAGAAAGTTTGTATTGGGGAATAAAATGATTAGTTTTAACAACAGTCTTTTCAGTTTAAATTGTCTTTTCATTACCTTATGAGCTTTATGAGTATAGGATCTGTTTTGTCCATTGATATATCTCAAACTGCTAGACCAATGCTGGGTACATCGTTAGCTCTCAATACATATAGAACTCTGATTGTGTTTGACCATTTATTTCTCACAAGTGAATCATTGGTATTATACCTTCATAAAATAGTTATCAGTCTCAGAAGCTTTTGCCTTGAGATAAGGATCTTAGATATATATCTAAGTTTAGTTTCATATGTATAACATTTTAAAACATTCTTAAACATTATAATGCCAGTAACATAAGAACTTCTTAGATGTTGGAATACTGTTAAGAGCTATCAAGCCTCGTACTTTCAAAGGCAATTGGTCTTTAAATTGATGGTTCATCTATCAATCAATGCTCCTGTCTTAGATCAAAACTCTTAATGGGAAAATACTATGTATTACTGACTGATATGTTGAGCATATAACTTATAGAATATAATGAACACAACTTCATTACCTATTTCTCCCACACCCTTTTTCTTTTTTGAATGTAGAAGTGTTTATTTCAGTGATCAAAAGGACACAGTAAATGGAATCTATACTGATTAAAATTAGGCATACACCTCTACCTGAAATTGCTGTTAGTTTTGAGAGGACTAATTCTTACAACTTATTTTAAGGTAAAACATGTAATAATTTATAGATCATTTTTTAAAACACTTATCCTAACATTGCTGGCCCACCATCTGAACACCCTATCATGGACAATGATAGCCAATTCTACCATCTCTGATATTGTGCCAACTTCCAAAAATATAAAATCATAAACACATTTGTTCTACATTATCATTATTAATGGTTTGTTAAAGCAGGACAAAAGAATATATTTTACTTCACTGTTAACTTATGTATACCTCTCAATATTTGACTTATAGCATGCAGGCCTCCATTTGTGCTCTTGCTTTGTTCCCACAGTGTTAGGGGCCATATGACTTTCCCAGGCTAGAAAGTACTTGTAAACTGCCTGCCTTTGAGAAAGGCAGCAAACCGGTCTTTGGCGCCTTTTTCTAACTTCCTCCTCAATAAGAGAGCTACTCCATCAGCCCAGGCAGGAACATGATAGGAGGTTTTGACTTGACTTAGTGGCTTTCTGTTCTCAGGGCCTGACATATTTGTATGTCCTGGGGTACTCTCACCTATAATTCTCACACAGTAGCAAGGCTTTCCATTCTATAAGCTGGCTACTGTCCATTTAGGTTCTCGAAAGATCCTACCATGTAGAATTCTGCTGTCAAAATCCCATTAGTCCTTAGATAAGTTTCTAAGGTGGACTTTTGAAATGTTTGTATTTCCCTATACTATGGTTCACTCTTTCCTCTGGCACATTCTGGAATGCAAGTTGATACCAAGGCAGTGGTACTTGCTGATGGTGGTCTTATCACAATAGCACGCCTATTTTTTGCCATCACACCTCAGTGTATGGTAGCTCTGAGCCAAAGATCTTGCTGAAGCCTATTCTTTCTTAATTAAAGAGCTCAGCTGATCCCTGCCCTAAGGGAGGAAATGGAATATTGCTTCCAAAGCTTTCTCTAAAAACTATTTTTCCATAATTTTCTTCCCGACAAATTTTTTCCTTTTCCAAAACTCTAATAACCTTCTATATCATTGATCTAGTTGAAGGATTTATGCCACATTCATTTTAATAACTGACATTTATTATATTCATTATGTCATATTACCAATATACAAATAGATTTTAAAATCTCATGACATCTGTTCAAGTTGTTATATTCACTTGATAATTATTATTCTAATGATAATATGCCATACATAAAATCATTAAAAGATAAATCTAGAAATGTTCATTTGAAAGACAACTAGAAAAATTCAAAATCCAATTCAGTTTGTAAATAAAAAATAAAATTTCAACTAGAGTCCCATATTTACAATTGGGCATTGTGATTTCCATTGAAACACAATGTTCCTCAAATTTCCTAAAATCACCCTCATTTTATCAAAGAGACTGCATTAAGTTGTTTCAATTTGGCCTGATTATTTGCATAAATACAACAAGAATAGTAATTGGTCATATAGGCTCTTTTAAATTTGCTTTGCTTGTTCTTCATAAGGAATCTTCAGACTGAGCTTTAGTCAGCTTCTCAGGGCAAAGAAGCCAAGTAACAGAGTCATCTGGTTTTACCTGCAATACCTATAGGTCTGGCTGGATTCTTCAAGTTCTTGAGATCTCCAAAATGTCTTGAGGTTCCTTCTTTGCCATCTTTTAGGAAAGCAACCTTTATTCCTTACCTGGAAAGACTGTTGTGAAGCATGTGACCAAACAAGGTACAAGGCCATTTCCGCGGGGAGCTTTTATTAACTTCAAACATCAGTCTCAATTCCTTCAGGCTTTCTGGTGACACCCAGAGTCCAGGCATATCTCTTTTGATCATGACATTCCAGACAAAAATTTGATTAATAAGACAACATTTAGAAACTGGTTCTATGTGTCCTATTACAAAGAGAATGGATTCTTATTGGATTTATGCAAACAAACATATTGCCATGAAAATAATAACCACTCATTAAGAGTTGTTAAATTCTGGAGGGATCAACTGGGGAAAAAAATGTAAATGCTTTAATATTGCTTATGAGGGTATAATTTATCAAATTGTTCTAGTGAAAAACAAAGTTCCCTAATGCCTGGAAAACAAAACAGATTTTAAAACTCCTACTTCTTTCTTCACAAGTACATGTCTCCTAAACTCTAAGGCAATAAGGCAGCTTGTCCTAGGCTGATTCCCTGAACCTGTCCCCAAAACTCCCTTTTCTCTGACTTCCCAATAAGCTAAGGCAGCCCAGCCTAGGCTCTCCTCTTGCTTCTTCTATGCTAAACCCTCCTTGTTTCACTGTCCCTAGCTTATGTGTCTTCATAGTGCAAAAAAAAAGAGAGATAAAATTAGATAAACAGATAAAATTAGCCACTGTGGAAAACAGAATGGAATTTCCTCAGAAAACTAAAAATGGAATTGCCTTTTGACCCAGCAATACCACTGTTGGGATTATACCCTAAGGATTTTGAAACACCAATTCAAAAGAACCTATGCACCCCAATGTTCATAGCAGCATAATTCACAATAGCCAAGTGCTGGAAGCAACCTAAGTGCCCATCAGTAAATGAGTGGATCAAAAACTATGGTACATTTACACAATAGAATACAATGCAGCAGAAAGAAAGAAGGAGCTCCTACCCTTTGCAACAGCATGAATGGATTTGGAGAGCATTATGCTAAGTGAAACAAGGCAAGCAGTAATGAGAAATACGATATGATCTCACCTATAAATGGAACCTAATCAGCAAAACAAACAAGTAACCAAAATACAACCAGAGGCATTAAAATAAAAAACAATCTGACAGTAACCAGAGAGGATTAGGGAGAGGGATAGTAGGGAATAATGGGAGGGGGGGCATCAAGGAACATGTATGAAGGACATGTGGACAAAGCCAAAGGGGATGGTTTTGAGGGTGGAAGTTGGGGATGGGTGGATTGGGGGAGTGAAAATGGAGACAATTGTACTTGAACAACAATAAAAAATCAAAATAAATAAATAAAATCTTTCAAAAAAAGATAAAATTAGAAAAGCCCTTTGAAAATAATTAGGTTTCTTAGCTGGCAATATATATTAGGACAACCCATGACACTTTATGAAAGTACTTATGACTAGGCCCTACAACTAGAAATTCTGACCCTAAAATTCAGAATTAGGCCTACTCCTCTATTGTTTGAAAACTGCACAGTTGATTCTGATGCCAAGCCAGTATGAGAAATTGCTGATCTGGTTTCTTCTCACTTTACCAATAAACAAACTGAAGTCCAGAGAGAGAAAGAGAATGAATTGAGTAAAGTTGGAGTTAGAAACAGATGCCAACTCCCAGTCCCATTTCTTTCTTCTGTACCAAATGGTGATTTATCAATCCTTTTGATAGTATTTTTTTGTTTACTGATGTTATTATGTCCCATCAGGCAGCAATTTAGCAAGCAGGAAAATACTCCCAAAAGAGTGTTAGAGAAAATCAGTCTATTAGGAGAGAAGGATAGATTCACCATGTTGTTCTAAGACAGAAAAACAAGAAAGTCCTGAAGAAACACAGGTAAGTTTTCCAATCTATAAGGAAGTACTGCAGGTTGTCAGCATTTGCAATGTCAGCAGATGAGTAATTTGCTTAGCTCATGGCTCACAAAAAACGTTAATTATTACAGTCTATTAGTAAAGTAGTACCTGAATGTTAATCTGGAGAATTTAACTGGCGATTAATTTGCCTCTTATTTTCTTGGTCTCATAACAATAATATTACAGGGGAAGGCAAAGTCTTCAGACTGATGAATTTTTACATATTAGCATTACTGTAACAATTTAAAATGTACTTGTATTGGAGCAAACACTGATATTCTTCAAACAGACCTTTTTAAAAAAATCAATACTTTTAAAAAAATATTTTATTTGTTTATTTCAGACAGAGGGGAAGGGAAGGCGAAAGAGAGGGAGAGAAACATCAGTGTGTGGTTGCCTCTCATGCACCCTCTACTGGGGACCTGACCTGGTTTGCAACCCAGGCATGTGCCCTGACTGGCATTCTATCCACTGAGCCACACCAGCCAGGGCTCATATAGATCTTTGAAGTCAAAATATGTACTTTATCTTTTCACAGCATTCCCTCAGTAAACTTACAAAAAATTATCAGTACTATTCTTAATGTCTTATAGGACAATACATATATTTAGGATAATTTCTAGAAGCACTAGTAGCCCTTGGACAACCTGAAATTGGAGAAATGGACCTAGATTGTTTGGTAAAGCTTATTTTTTAAAGGAAGCTGACAAATACATTTTAAAATGTTGTTAATAATAATATTTACCAAATTCCAAGTAAGTTTGTATTTGAATATTAAAAGCAATTTTCAAATTTGTGGAAATAAAACACAACTGAGATCAGTGATCCCATATTTCTTTGGTCTTCATGCATTAATATATATTCAGTCTAGTTAGATAGGCATTTTTTTAGTCATGGGAACTTCGAGTTTGAGAGAACATAAGAGTCCATCTTTTCAATCTCCTATCCAATGCAATAATGTGATGTATATGTTCTCCCCAAATCCTGATTTCCTACAAAAGCTTGGATTAGAATAGTGCTGAGGGAAAATTGGTTAGAGACAGACTCTTTGAACCCTAAGAAAGGCCAGGCTGATGAGTTATGGATACAAGCAAAAAATTTACAAAGAACTGTGCAATGAGTTCTTCAGGGTCTGAGTGTGAAGCTTCACTTAGGTAGCTGAGGGGAAGATAAAGAGAAAAATGGATGACTAGTACAACAGCACTGTATTCTGTGGCTGATGGGATTACTGACTGTCTCAATTTACTTTACAACATTTGGAAGCTAAAACCATTAACATCCTTAGAAAAGTCACACATAACCAGTGCAACCTCCACATTACAATAAAGCTATTCCCTACACATAAGGGAGATTTTACTATTTACCATCCTATTTTGCTTTACAGAAATGTGTTACAGTGAAAGAGAATGCATAGATTTCCACACTGCACCAAAAGGACTATGGAGCCTCTGTTTAAACATTTTATAATTTTTAGTTCTTCTCGGTGTTCAGCTTTAGTTTTTGGAATATTCTTCCCTTTTTGAGCCAAAATGTTCCCCAAAACTGCTGGTTTTAAGTGTATCCCCTACAGTAGCATAAATTATTTTTCCCTTGAGAAGGATTTTCAATTATTTGAATAGAGCTTCCTCCTCATAAGTATTAACTTCATGTGTGTGTGTGTGCATGTGTGTGTTTGTGAGTTTAAATATGTTTACTAGCTTTAAGTGAGTATAAGTAGAATTAAATAAAATTACTATATGGTGTGTTATATTTTATACAAACCTACAATTAGGATAACTCCTTTCTTTTAAGCATAGGCTAAAATTTATCTCAAACACCTCTCTCAAACAATGGAAAAAACATCCCTGAACTGTTACTTAGGGCTTCTAAAAGGAATTCTATTTTTTTTGTTTCTTTTAGGTGTGGTTGGTAATAATTGTGAGTTTGATGTCATTGTACTGTACATTTTTTATCTTCCTTTTCTTAGTTAAATCCCTCTAACATTTCATATAATAAGGGCTTGGTAACGATGAACTCCTTTAACTTGACCTTGTCTGAGAAGCAGTTGATCTGTCCTTCCATTCTAAATGAAAGCTTTGCTGGATAGAGCAATCTTGGATATAGGTCCTTGCCTTTCATGACTTGGAATACTTCTTTCCAGCCCCTTCTTGCCTGAAAGGTCTCTTTTGAGAAATCAGCTGACAAAAACAAACCAAGTAAATAGCTAGAACATGAACAGAACCACAGAAACAGAGATTACATGGAGGATTATCACAGGGGAGTGGGAGTGGGAAAGAGGGGGAAAAGGTACAGAGAATAAGTAGCATGGATTGTAGGGAGAAAATAGACAGGGGGAGGGTAAGAATAATATGAGAAATGTAGAAGCCAAAGAACTTATAAGTATGACACATGGACATGAACTAAAGGGGGGAAATGTGGGTGGGAGGAGTTGTACAGGGTGGAGGGGAGTGAAGGGGGAAAATGTGACAACTATAATAGCATAATGAATAAAAAATAAAAAATAAAAGGAATTCTAAATGATTGAGATATATTGTATATTGTACTCTTTACCTAGGTACTTGCCTCTTTATACTAATTCCCTGAGATCTAGAGTTTCCGGTTACTTCCCATACAGATTTTCACTACACAGGTAAGCACTTTATGTTTCCTAATTCCTGAATTTTGTCATAAATTATCAGCATTCCGTTCTTTCCATTTTCCTACATGTAATTAATCTCTCCTTTGACAAAACACCACTTTCTCAATTTTAATTGATGAAAGAAGTCTGAATCATTTACATGTTCAATAAATATTTATTGTATACCTTCTGTGTTCCAGATACTTTTCAAAGCACTGGGGATACAGACTGAAGAAAATGGGGGGGGGGGAGCAACAAATACAAGGATTTCCAAGGATGGAAATCCTCATGAAGCTTGTATTCTATTGAAGAAAGTAACAAACAACCAAGAATGCCATATGGTGTGTTTCATCAAATATACAATATGGTTCCTTTGACTGTGAGATACATCAGAGCTTTAGGTTTCTTATGCACAATTACATGGTAAAACTCTGTAGATTGTGAGTCACATCTAATTTTAGAGGTGCTCATTTGTGAAGAAAAGTTTCTTAGAATGAATACACCACACTATAGTGGCCAAGCTTTAGGGAGTTTGAAGTTTTAAATAAGATGATCAGTCCCAAAGCCCAACAGTTTTAAACAACATTCACCTACCTACTGGACTTTGTAGTCTAAAGGTCATGAGAACATTCATACTCAGGGTGTATAAAACCTACTCCCCATTGGATACCTGATGTCAATGAATGTCTTTACCATTAATCATATGTATCTCTTTCTCCATTCTGAATAATCAGCAAGCCTTTTTCAATTCAATTTCTAAAATGTTTCTAGTCTCCTGGGTTACTCCCAGCCAGTGCCCTGGTTCATGATTTCAATATCATATACCTCAATTCTCTTGATATTCTACTAACTTGTCTCCTTGGTTCAATTTTCCTCTCATCTCTAATCTATATTTATTTCTATAATTTCAATTCAAGTCAAATCATCCTTATTTTCAAAAAACTCCATAGGCTATCCTTTGCTTAAATAGAAATGTTCAATTATCTTAGCATAGCATTTATTACTCCTTATGACTGAATTTTAGCCTGTTATTCTAACCTTATCTGTTTTTATCTCCTTCCAATCTTCACAGTAAGTGTTGGCTGTGCAAAATCATTTCTATTAGTCCAAAGATGGTATTTACTTATGAACATTTGAGCTTCTGTTCATATTGGTAACCTTGACCTGAATTATTAACTCTCTGCTACTCCCCAACATTTTTCTGAGTTTTTCTATTGCTAGTCCTTTTCTTATCTACTAAGTAAACACAAATCACCTAATCTTTGTCCAATCCCAGCATTTTTTCATACTGCTTTTATAACCATCTATTATACTTCCCTGCCTCCTTTACTATACTGCAAGTTCCTTGATAATGTAATTTATCATTGTGTTTTGAAACAAAAACCTTCGATTCTGAATCTTGATTTTATTACCCAGAAATTCTGTGACCTAAAACTTCTCAACCCCTCTGAATCAGAGTTTCCTTGTCTGTAGAAATGGTAGAGAAATAAGGACTACACATGAAAACAGAGAAACAACCAATTGTAGAGATTAGGAGTGCTAATGTACTCATTGATTACTAAGGGTGGTAACTCCTAATTTTAATAAGAAATTTACAAAATTGTCTCTTTAATCCACAAATGTCTAATGTGTGAGACTAGGTGAAGGAGAGCAGGGAAAGAGTAGAATGTATTTTTTGCAGTAATAATAATGTTTCATCAAGGATACTGAATCAAATCTAAGATATAATATAAAGGAGATAACATACAAAAATAAAAGTTAAAACATTAAAGCATACAATATAAAAATATATAATGAATTGAATTTATTATTCATAAAGGAAACATGAATAAACATTATGTAAAATGTAATGAAGCATACAAGTAAATTAAGTTAAAAATGTGATGAATTATAATATCAGGTATAGTAAATTAAAAACATAAAAGAAGTTATAAATAATAGATTATCCTATGTTATTATACATTTTTGTTTTTAGTATTAATACTGAATCATGATGGTTATATTCTTTTGACAGTTTGGTTTTATCATATGGGCTAGACTTCATAGGTTATTTTTCTACTCACTGGTACTACACTAGAATCAAATATTTAGGCTATATATATATTTATTTTCTTATTTAAAGTACTAAAAAGCTATGCTAACCATAAGAAATAATAACTGAGAATATTTACTTGACAACATGTTTACCCAATTATGCTTTGTAAAAATAAACCCATTGAAACAGCAGAATAGTTCAGCCAGTTTACTGATAATTTTGAGCAATATCTTTATTTTGCTATTTTTAGTCAATATAATATGTGCATATAATTTTAAATAAACAGAATAGAAAGGTTTATAATACAAACACTTTAATCCCCTGGAAATAAAACCTTTTTTATGTCTATGTTTTGGGGGTGGGTAATATACTCTATGTCTACAAATAATATACATACATGAAATCATTGTTTCAGTTAATAATTAGACTTGATTGCTAATGACAAAAATAACAGTGGCTGAAACAAAGTAGAAATGTATATGTATACTGTTATGGACTGAATTGTGTCTGACCCACCCCAAATATATCTGTTGAAGCCCTAACCCTTAATCTCAGAATATTTGGCGATAAGGCCTTTAGAGAGGTGACTAAGTTAAAATGATAGTGTTAGGATGGGCCCTAATTCAATGTGACTGCTGTCCTAATAAGAAAAGATTAAGCACTGCTGGTCAAGATGACCACATAGGCAGGCATGGCTCACCTCTTTGCATAAATATATCAGAATTACAGCTAAATCATCACTCAGAACCATAAGAAGTTGAGTTGAAGTCTGACAACTACAGAATTACAGAATCATATCCACCCAGACTGGTAGGAGGGCCACAGATGTGGAATGGGATGGTCCCTCACCCATGTGTGGTAGATAAAAATTCAGGAGGGATATCTTGGGTATGAGGAGTCCCAGCCCCACACCAGGCCCCACAGTCCAGGCTTTCAGTGTCAGGATGATAAGTCCCCACAGCTTCTGGCTACAAAAATCAGCAGGGATTTAGTCAGTGGAAGACACTTCTGGAACTCTAAGCAATTCCTTTTAACGAGCCCACACATAGACTCACCTACTCAGACTCACTCCCTGTGAGCTCCAGCACTGGGGTAACAGTTTGAAAGGCACCAGTGGTATACAGGGAGCAACTGAAGTATTTGGCATCACAGTGAGCAGAGGCCACTGTCCCTTTTCTAAACCTTCCCCTCATGGAGCTGGCAAGCTGGTACCATATTTGAGAATCCATCAACCTGACTAACGTTGTTTAACCTGCCTTAGAAATCCCCAGAGACTCTACCCAAATTACAGACCCACCTAAACTGCTTTTCCATATGAATGACTGGTCTTGGCTTATGCTTCACAACTTCCTAAGTCCTATCAGCAAGCAACAGCTGGCCTCAGTGAGCCCCAGGCCCAGCACTAGCAGCAGCCAGCCTAGATTCATAGCTTGGCTTTGCCTCACAGTCTCCCATGCCCAGCACAAGTAATAGCCATCTCAGGAAGGGTCGCTTTATAGCTCAGGAAGAGTGGCCCTGGGCAAAACACAGGTGGGAACTGACCTTGGCCAGCACTACCCAGGAAACCCCAGAGCCAATACACCCAATGAACAGCTACAGACCACATGGGGACACGACCATCCTGCCACTGCACAGCTGATCCTCCATGGAGAGTAGGGGTTGGTGGTAAGTGGTCACAGCAAATTCTTGCAGCCTACTGGCCTGGGTAAATCCCTCCCACTGATCTGCAAACAGCAACCAAGGCACAAATACAACAGGAAGGTGTAGTCAGCTCACATGAAGAATACACCTAGGGTATCCAGCTTGAGTGATAGGGGAGGCTGTTCCACTGGACCCTATAGGACACCTACTACATTAGGCCACACTAACAAGACAGGTAGTCATAGCAGTTCTACCTAATACATAGAAACAAACAGAGAGGATGCAAAAATGAGGAGACAAAGCAATATGGACCAAATGAAGGAACAGATCAAAACTCCAGAAAAAGAGCTTAAAGAAATGGAGATAAGCAGTCCATCATATGCAGAGTTTGAAACACTGGTAATAAGGAACCTAGGATGCTCAAGGAACCTAGTGAGGACCTCAACAGCATAAAAAATACCCAGTCAGAAACAAAGGATATAGTCATTGAAATAAAGAACAATTTACACAGAAACAACAGTAGAATTGATGAAACCAACAATCAAATCTATGATTTGGAACATAAGGAAGCAAAAAACAAGCATTCAGAACAACAAGAAGAAAAAGAATCCCCCCAAATTAGGACAGTATAAGCAGCCTCTGGTTGCTCTGTTGGACAGGAAGCCAACATTCACATGATAGTGGTGCCAGAAAGGGAAGAGTAAGAGCAAAATATTGGAAATCTACTTGAAAAAATAATGAAAGAAAATTTCTCTATTTGGTGAAGGAAGTAGATATGCAAGTCCAGGAAGCACAGAGAGTCCCAAAGAAGATGCATGCAAAGAGGCCCACTCCAAGACACATCATAATTAAAACGTCAAAAATTAAAAATAAAGAGATAATCTTAAAAGCAGCAAGAGAAAAACAGTTAGTTACCTACAGGGGAGTTCCTATACAAATGTGAACTGATATCTCAAAAAAACACTTTGCAGGCCAGAAGCGATTGGCAAGAAATATTCAAAGTCATGAAAAGTAGGGACCTACAGCCAAGATTGCTCTACTCAGCAAAGATATCATTTAACTGAAGAGCAGATAAAGAGATTTCCAGACAAGAAAAAACTAAAGGAGTTCATCATCACCAAACCATTATTATATGAAATATTAATGGGACTTATTTAAGAAAAAGAAGATGATCAAAACTATGAACAGAAAATGCCAATAAATTCATATCTATCAATAATTGAATCTAAAAATATAAGCAAAGTTAAAGAAGAACAGAGACAGAATCATGGATGCAGAGAACATTTTGATGGTTGTCAGATGGGATGTGGGTGTAGAGGAATAATTGAAGAGGTGAGGGGATTAAGAAGCACACATAGGTAGTTACAGAATAGCCATGGGGATGTAAAGTGCAGTATAGGAAATGGAGTAGTCAAAGAACTTATATACATGAACCATGCACATGAACAATGTTGGGGGGATTGCCTGTGGGAGTAGGGGTGCTGGGTAGAGGGGAAGCAAGTTGGGGAAGTCAGGACAACTGTAATAGCATAATTAACAAAATATAATTAAAAAATAAAAGATTAGGATGTAGACAGAGATACCAGGCATGAACACACAGAGAGGAAAGACCCTGTGAAGAGGTAATGAGAGAGTGATCATCTATAAGCCACAGAGAGAGGCTTCAGGAGGAATCAAACCCACTGACACCTTGATCTAGGATGTTCAGCCTCTGAAACTGTGAGAAAATAAATGTCTGTTGTTTAAGCAACTCAATCTGTGGTATTACCTTATGGTAGCTTTCTCAGTTTGAGTTACCATAACAAAAATAACATAGTTTAGAAGATAATTTTTTTCTCTCATGGTCATCCACTCTGTTCAAGTTATAATATAAACTTATTTGGAAAAAGGAACAGTTTAGTATATTTTATCTAGACATCCAATAAATACTAAATAATTAAAGTATTTTCCCCATTATTTTATAAATTATGAAATGTAACTCTAAATTATGAGAACAGGTCTCAGAACAGTGTCCTTCCATTCAGAAGTCAAGCTATTTGGCACTTCCTTCAAAAGTGGTATTGCTATATTGAAGACCTTTTGCAAAACTCTTTAAACAGATGTCTCCTCCATTTCATACTTAACCAGAGCTTTTGCTTTAATTTTTCTTCTTCTCCTCTATGGTAGTCTCAGATCCTTCAACAAGTCATTTTTCACAAGGACATCCAAGAGCTATTTCGGTACAAACATTTCAAAGAGCTTCAGCTATTTCTATTCTTATTTGGGAATTACAAAATTCTGGTTGGCCCATGTTACTATGTTAGTCTCTCAGCAATGCAGTTGTCTCCTATGATAATATCTGAAATGTTCCTTAAAAATAACAGGGAAAAGAACAGATGAAGAAAGAAGCGCACAAAGATTTCCTGAAAAAAATATTTAAAAGCCAGCACATGGCTGATTTACCATGCACTACATTTTTGAGGGAGAATATTAAAACAAATATTCCCTTAGCTTTCAGAAAATTGGTTTATATAGTCCATTTAACAATAGAACTGCAAAATAACTTTAAAAATAAATATCTTTCTAAAGTATTTATTTTCTCCTCAATATTTTCCCCAAGTGGCACTATATATTATTTAAATTCTTAGAATAACTCATAGAAATATTAAAGTTTTATTTCCAAGTAATTTTAAAACATAGTTACAGAGACTGAGTTTTTTTTTTTTTACCATTTAATGCTTACCACTCTGACAAATATATTTTGGTCCCTCTCTTTTTAAAGACTAAAAAGGGCTAGTAGGAAAGGCATGTTTTGAAATTTGTCAATGGAGCATAAAAGCAATGATCCAATATCATTTTTAATTCTCAGAGCAACTTGTGTATGTAATATTTCTTCATGAAAAATAATTAACATAAAGTTATGTTTCTTGCCTCTGTTTTTATTTGTGAAATGTGAAATACATTTGGTCTTTTTTATTTTCCTACTACAAAAAGGACTTAACATTTTTAACATTCCCAGTGGTGTCCAACTTGTGACCCACAGGCTGCATGTGGCTTAGGATGGCTATACAGCTCAACACAAAATCATAAATTTACTTAAAACATTATGAGATTTTTCTGTGGTTATGCATCACAATGTATCTAATGAGTGGCCCAAGACAACTCTTCTTTCAGAGTGGCCCAAAGACATCAAAATGTTGGACATCCCTGTAGTTGTCATTAAAATATAAGAGACATTAAATTATTTACTAAATTTGACCTCAGACTTTAAGATGCTGACAAATAGGATAAATGCATTGTTTGTTTGTGTGTGTGTGTGTGTACTGTGTAACATTTTGGATAATAAAAATGATAAAACTTGTAATGATGAAATAACATAATTTATACTCAAAAGTCTGTTTGGAATATAAAGAAAACCTGAAATATATTTGAACTTGCATCTCCCTTATTAATTTCTAGGTACATTATTGCTTTCCTTTTCTGATAGACATTGTACTTTTCTCAGCAGATAAATAAACAGATCTGCTTCATAACCATGGAGGCATTTCCTGAGTGGTTGTATATTTGGTCTCAGTTTCACCATCTGTAAATAAGATATAAAGATGTAGGAAAGATATTCATCAGCTATGATAATATATTTGTTATTGAAATGACTTTTTAGACATATGAGATTTTTACATCCACATTTATCCACATTAATATCTCTAGAGGTCTGGTCATCTATTATAATTTTATCACTAAAAATATATGTATGTTAACAATATATTAAATAAAAATGAGTAGTCAAAAATATTATTGGACTCTCACAGAGAAAAAATTGCTTGTCAAATTGAAAATGCATGAGCAAAATAAAATAAGCAAAGTCTACTTTCTATAAGATAGAGGACAGCAATATCTGTTTTCTTGCCACAAATAAACAGATTTCCACCCATAAGGTACTTCTGCTTTCACATTACATTTATTCATAAATTTATACATTATTTTATTTAAGGAATAACTGGTGAAACCTATCACTTTGAAATCATGGTGCTTGTTGCTGAGAACGCAATGAGTAGCAGTATTCTATTTTCATGGTGCTTATGATTGATTGCATGAGATAGGTACGAGTCCATTAAACAGAGTATAGGTGTAATGTGAGATGTGTGCTATGATGGATGGGACTCTGATTCCATTCTTAGGGCAAAGAGAAGTCATTGAAAAGTCTGAGTTAGATTTGGACTTCAATAGGAACACAAAACAGTAAGCAAATTTTGTTTTAATCTAGTAAGAAATGATAATAGTTTTAGTTATGGTGGTGGATATGGAGATGGCAAAAAGAGTTGGACTTAAAAGAGGTAGAAGGTCATGTTGAGAAGACTTGTGAATTATATATAGGGGCATGATGAGGGAGAAGGAGAAGCCCAAGGGTGAATCCTAGGTCCATGTTTGCAGAATTATATGAGTTATGATGCTAGTCTCTAAGATAGAGAACACTGAAAGAAAGTCAGGCTTATTAGGAATGATTGAGATTTAGATACATTGAGTATGAAGGGCTTTAAGTATCTGTATCAGCTAAAGTCCATTCAGGAGACAGACATCATATCAGTAGTTTCAACAGAGAGAATTTATTATAGAGAATGTTAAATTAGCTATAAACTTATTAACTAAAGAAAATGTAAAGACAAAAAAATTAGGACATCACAGAGATGTAAACTGCAGGAATGACTACCATCCTTCTACCTGAATATGTAATGGAAATACCAAGAAAAATGTAGATTCTCCAAGAGACTCTACCATTTCCTCTCTCTTCCAAGAAGAGAGTCTTGGAAAATGTGAAAGTTAGATCGCTGAGAAGGAGGTGCCTCAACTGTCCTGGAGTGTGTGTTTCTGAACTGAAAGATGCGGCCCCTGTAAGCCACATCTCTGCAGCATAGGGACTCATCTCTGGAAAGCTGCATCTCTGTGGCATAAGGACTCATCTCTGGAAAGCAGGTGCTGGAAGCTGGTTCTGGTACTTTTGAGATGAAGCTTGTTCTGTAAGTGTTGGAAAATATGCAGTTAACTATTTACAGGAAATAACTTCTGTTGCCAGAGTAAAGAAGCAACATCACTGAGAGTAAACTCAAACAGTAGGGTTATAGACATTGAGTATCTTTCTTTATGTCTATCATCCACCTGCATGTCCTTTTTGGAGAAGTGTCTATTCACATCTTTTGCCCATTTTTTAATTGGATTGTTTAGTCTTCATGGTGTTGACTTGTATAAGATCTTTATGTACATGTATTTTGGATATTAACACTTTATCAAATGTATCATTGCAGTGCTATTTACAATAGCCAAAATTTGGAAGTAGCTCAAGTGCCCATCAGCAGATGAGTGAATAAAAAAGCTGTGGTATATTTGCACAATGGAATATTACTTGGCTGTATAAAAGAAGGAAATCCTACCTTTTGCGACAGTGTGTAGACCTGGACAGTATCATGCTAAATGAAATAAGCCAGTAAGAGAAAGACAAATACCATATTATTTTACTTATATGCGGAATCTAATGAACAAAATAAACTAAGAAAACAGAAATAACTCATAGATACAGAGAACAGACTGACAGCTGTCAGAGGGGAGGTTGGTTGGGGTCTGGATGAAATAGGTGAAGGGATTAAATAAAAAAGAAAAGAAAAGAAAAACCTCATAGACACAGACAACAGTATGGTGATTACTAGGGGGAAAAGAGGCTGGAGTTAGGTAGAAGAGGGTAAAAGGAAGATAAATGGTGACCAAAGGGGACAAATTTGGGTGGTAAACATACAATACAATATACAGATGGTATATTATGGAATTATACACTTGAAACCTATATATTTTATTAACCAATGTCACCCCCCCAAATTCAGTAATTTAAAAAAGAAAAGGTTATAGAAACTTAGATACATGAGCCTTTCTCTTTGGCGTTCAGATGGAGTCCAGCCAGTCCCCTGTGATTGTCCTTCAAAGCAAACACACATGAAAAGAGAAAAAGAGAGTGCCACTCTTCTCTCAGCCTTCAGTTTTCCCCTAATATCACTATCTGCAGAAGCTAAGAGGAATTCAGTTGCTCAAGAATAAATGTACTTTCAGAGTTCCAGTCACAGTATGACAAAGCAAAGCATAGAAGAGCAAGTTCAGAGCCGAGAAGCAACAACATAATGTTTGACCTAACATCTAAGTGGAAATGACAATCAGGCCAGTGCATATATGATCCTGGAACTCACTGAATGTCTGATATATATCTTCAGCACACTGAAATCATGACAATGGGGGGTAAGGCTGCCTGGATAGGAAGAAAAGAGTGACTGGGGCTGTGTCTTGAGGAAATTGATGCCTGAATAGCTGAGGAAAATGGTCCAATGATAACTGGGGCTGTTACAGAAAATAAAGCCAGAGAATATTGTGTCAAATTAAAAATGATGAAAAATATCATTCAAAGAAATAGGGAGTGTTCGACATTGTTTAATGCTACTGAAGAGTCAAGTTAAATGATGAATGAAAAACAGCTTTTAGATTTTTTTTTAACCTTCCAGCTGCAGGGAGCAACAACTGGTCCTGAGAATACCTCTGAGTGCCTGGATGTTTTTTTGGTTTGTTGGTTTGTTTTGCTTTTTGTATTTGTTATGAATGAGTGTGTGTGTTTGTTGTCTTTTTTATTCTCCAACTGTATGAAGTGCACTATTCGACTGAGTAGCTCACTCTTTCTGGAGAGAACAGTGTCCAGGATTGGGAGCCCATATCTCCTTCCAACCAGCTGAAGTCTCTGTATTCATTCACATATACCTTGAGTTCCTGGAGTTTGAGCCATTTTTCCCCTTTGGGTTCAACTTGTGCTAGAAAGGCCACCTTGACCAGACCTAGTGTGAGAATGTCTATTCTGACATAGTTTGGGGTGTCAAGCTTGTTTTTTAAAGGTTGGTGTGTGCCAATGAAATGTAGGTGCCCTGTGGACTTTAGAAACTATAGCATCCAGGTACAGTCACACTGACACTGTGGGCCCTAGATCTGCGGGTACTCAGCCAGTGGTAAAGATGTGGTGACTCATCCATTAGCAGGTGAGGGTAACATGGTCCCTGGTTGGGATGGGCATAGAGCACGTAGTCTTTGGAGGGCACTGTACTTGCATCTGCAGGAAGAGGAGAATGAGAAGGATGCCTACCTACTGCTGGTGGTAGGTAGGCAAAACTGAGATCACCAGTTGTTCAGAGGCAGGTGTCTGGTCAGGTCCTCTGCTGGCATGGCACACCATATTTTCTAATTTCAGAATGTAATGGCATGCTCAGGTTGCTGCAACCTTGGACCTTGGCAGACATCAGACTGGCACCCAGGGCTATGTTCCCAGGAGTTAGCGTGGCTGCCTGGGGCCCTTAGGCATCCTGGATGGCTATAGTTTTGCGGTGCCACATGAATAGTTCACTCCCCCACTATGGATTCCAGCACTTCCTCCTGTGCTGAATATTTGGGCCAGAACACTGTCTCGCACACGTGGCTGGAGCTCTGGAACCAAGGCCTGCCACATTGTGACTCTGATTGGAAGGCCTTGAGAAGACTATGAACCTTGGGGTTTGCGTGATAGGCGGTATGATCCGAATTCCTTACAAAGAACCCAGGGAAAAGCAGTCTTCCGCCCAAGGCACGCACCTGCTTCTCATCCCAGGACTCCCCAGCCAGCCCCACCCCGGAGAGCTCATGAGGTCTCACAAAATCAGTGTTCCTGGGAGTATTGTGGTCTCGCCTGCCCACAGGGCCTCAGACATGATTTGCTCTGTCCCGAGGTACCCCTCCTGTGGCGCTGCGCCCACCCCACCCTCTTCCAGCTCCCTCCGCTGGCAACTTCAGAAAGAATTATTTCGGTGGCGATATGAGCAAAGGCTGACCGACGTGAATTGAGAGGTGAGTAGAGTTGAGGAAGCAAGAAATGGGAAAACTTTTTACTAAATACTGACGTGAATGAAAAAGATAAAATGGTAGCTAATAGGAATGTGGAATCGAGAGGTTTCTTGGTTTGATTTTAAAAATGTGATAAACTTGACTAAGTTTATCCATGTAATAAAATTATCCAAATGAGAAGCAGTTACACATAGAAGAGAAAATTGGTAATGGAAGGCACCTGGGAAGGTTGGTGGACCTATAAATGTAAGTTGCAACATTGTGGAGGAATATAAAAAAATACCTGCGCTTATCTGTTGTTATTAAACGGTTGCCCTTAAGTAAGTTGAAAGAAGACATATTCATACTGTATTTTATTCTTACATAATTACTTTTACCTGTGCTGTGTTTTTTCACATGGCTTAGAATAATTGTATAGGTGACTTGCTTTCAGCCTAAGAACTTTCTTTAGTATTTCTTATAAGGGATAGCTGGTATCAACAAATTCTCTCAGTGTTTGTTTATCTGGAAATGTCTTTATTTTGTCTTTATTTTGAAAGATAGAAGATTTTATTTCGACAGACATAGGATTCTTGGTTGACAGTCGTCTTCTTTGAGCACTTTGAATACGGTGTCCGTCTCCCTTCTGGGCTGTGTGGTGTCTGATGAGAAGTTAGCTGTTGAAATTAAATATTCTGGAATTAAAATTTTTCACATAACTTTTCATGTTAGTTTTAAAATATTGAAAACAGGAAGCACTGTTTTTTTCTTTTAAATATTACACAAACTGAAAGATCAAGCCAAAAGAGTATATATATATATAAAATATATAATGTGACTCATAATTTTATATATATATATATATATATATATATTAAACTTTTCCCATCGGTCAAAAGTTACAAATTTAGCTTTCTAGACTTTTTGCAGGTCAAGTTTTTCTATGAGAAATAAAAAATCCTCACAAAACAATAGAGAGGATTGTATAAAATTGCTGAAAACAGTTCCATGAAATAGGTGCATAAACATACAGAAATATTATGCTTCCAAGATTAGTGCCACACAAAGCTCATTGAGATAATTACTGCTTAAATGCATTTGGAAAATTCTACTTCTTTAATCTCCTTGATATTTCCGTATTAAAGGTTCTGCAAAGTGTTAGGCTAATAATGCTGCTTAACTTTGACTGTCTTGAAAATTAAAAAAAAAATTTGGGCAAGAATGCTTTATTCATGGAGTATATTAGTATTCTGTGAGCTAGTGTTCTATGGACCACACTTTAGAAACTGTGACCTGAGGGAATAGTCAATTAGCAAGCTTTAGTTTGGATATCCTAACACACACATCATTTGAAAAATAGCATTCTTTCAATGTGCCTGGTTTCACAAACTTTGCTTACTCTCTTGTATGCAAATTTTCTGTAAATCACTCCTTTATTTCACTTCTCCTCTGATAATTCATCTATATTTACAGATAAGTAAAAATCAAGTCAAAATCTCCAAAATGATCATTCCTCCCCTAACTTCCTCAGTCCCACCAATCAATGGCACTCTTTGAATCTTATTTGGTCCACTTGTGGGGAAGACTGTCACAATGGTTGGTTCTAATGGTATCATTACTTCTAAGTTGCTGTCTTTCAAAGTCATCGGTTATTTTTTAACAGTAAAACCCACTACAAAAAATAGTATTTTCACCTTTACCTCCAGTTTTAATATGCAGTACAAATGCATAAAATTTGCAGATTCCAAATACAGGTGTGCCTTATTATTGGCAAAATGCAATCATACAACTAATTGGCTATTACATTACAGTGTGATACAGGTTTGGCCCACACCTCTTCTGCTGCTGGCAACACAGGAATGGTCTCCTTTTGCACCTTCTTTCAATATGTTTTATTATTTAGGCCAAGAGAATGGTCACTCAGTGGATGTTCTTGGCAGCTCTAAGACACAGATGCTGGGCTCTCATGTTTATCTTTTTTCCCAACAGGATCAGAATGGGAATAAGTGCCTAATTTCTTGGCTAGCAGCCTTTTACTAGGGTTACTTGCTAGATTTTTGTAGCAGCCACAAATTTACCTTGTGCTAGTTACATGTTAAATGGCTGATTATCACTTGTGATTATTTTTGATGATAGGATTCTTTCAGAGTGATTTTAATTAAAATGATTTATTTCATTGTATAATCCCAGTTTTTTATTCAATTTACACTGTACCCTACACTTTATGATATTTATGCTCCTAAATTTTTTATTGTTAAGAAGTGATGAATGAAATATAAAATAGAGAAAATTTGAAAATTAAAAAAAAATTCTGTGGCATAATACAATGAAGTTATAATTAATTTATTTAAACTTAATTTATTCATTTAAACATTTATACTCTTTAGTATAATGGTGAGATGTGATCTTTTACACAGAAGATCACCCAGACCAATTAAAAAAGAAAGAGAGATACAGAAACACACTACCAAAAGTGTCCAATTGCTATAACTGATCCTGGTATGAGAAAAAATGAATAAGTAAAATGTGAAATGGTGACCCAGTGGGGGAAAGGCAACTAATTTGAAAGCTTTCCCATTGAGGCTGTAAAAAGTATATTAGCTATAGGAAGTGATGAAGACAGATTTACTGGGTGAGAAAGTAGACTGTGGGTGTTTCAGATTATACTTTTATGACAGGCTACCAAGGTTTGAAAAGGCCTTATAAGCAATCCTGAGCAGAGTGGATTTCCTGATGATCTTGTAAGTAGTGGAAACCACTGAAGATTGTGGCAATAAAGTTTCTATGTGTGTTAAAAAAAACAACTTTGGGAAACCGATTGCTTTTAGGGAGTTCAAACAGCAGATACTTCAGTTGAGAAATGATTTCAGCAGTCCAAGGTAGAGCTAATAAGGGCTTCAGTTAAGACAACAGTGGAAAGAATGATAATCAGCAGGGTTTCCAAAAATATTTCAGGAAATAAAATTATATTACTGAGAATATCTTAACTGAATGCATCTCATAACACCTTTTTTTCTTCCCATCTCCCTGATAGAACAACTTTAAACATAAAAGAAGCCTAGTGTGAGTTGCAGGAATAAATTAGAGTGTTTCTGAGGCCTTGAATTTTCTGGAGAAGAGAACAACAAAAGCATTCTATTGTGTAGGAGATCTGTTAGAGATCAGGGAGGCTGTTTGGGACTGCTGGCACCTGTGTTCTCAGAGGAAGAAGGCATTATACACTGCCAGTCCCCTAACAGAAGTCTGTCCTCACCCCATGTCCACCCCTATCCCGAGCCATTTCACACCAGGGAAGTCTCAGATTTGGGAGCCAAAACTGAAGGGAAGGTTTAAATTTTGACAACCCTCTTTCAGTTGGCTTACTAGAGCAAAAGATCAATGTAGCATTAATCTTTGCGGCTTTATCATGGTTGCAAAAGCCTCCAAAAAAAATTTGCACTCCAAAACCAAAATTAAATAAAAATTCTTGAATCAAAGTGAAAATAAAAACAAAATATAAATCATTAAAAAAAATTAAGTGAAAACCTAAACCATATCAAAATGTGCAATATAGAGGTAAAGTTGTATTAATAGTAACTACAGAGAAATAGTTTTATTATTAAAATAGAAATACTGTGATGTACATATATAACATGCGAATGTTACTATGTGAAGACAAAACTAACAGTGATGTAAAATGATGTAAATCTATAACATGAAAACAATGTTGATATGTAAAGATAAAACAAGAAAGAAAATTAGTAAAGTACTATCAAAGTAACTAAAAGAAGATGAAGTAGGAAAAATAAATAAAACCAAATTTTAGCTCTTTGAAGACAAACTGAAAAAACACTTTACAAACCTGATAAAGCAAAAAGAAATAAAAATAAATAGGTTTAAGAATATAAATTGATATATAATCAGAGATACTGAAAGTATTAAAAGTATTAGTAAATATTTCATGCAATTTGATGGCAATGAGTTTGAGAAGCTAGAGAAAAATTTAACTTTTCTTGTAAAATGTAATTAGCAAAATTGATCCAAGAAGGGTAAGAAAATCTGACAAACCAAGTATAGTATAAATTGGAAACTGATGAAAATATAAGGGTGTAATGCTCAGATAGTTTTGTAGCTAACTTTTATTTTAACTCAAATAAATACATCTATGAGGTCCATCCAGAAATTATCCAGCCATATAATATGACAAATAGAGACACTTATTGAAGAAGATACAAGATATAAGAAACATTATACATAGGGCAATGATGCCCCAGCCCCCTTCAAAGTAGTTCCCCCTACTTTGGGACCTCACACAGTTCTCCCAGTCTCCATCAGCTGCCCTGCCATATTTTCCTGAATCTCATCAAAAGTCTGAAATCTCTTTCCTTTCAAAGGAGATTTTAGTTTTGGGAAAAGGCAGAAGCTACAGGGTGCCGAATCTGGGCTATAGCAGGGCTAAGTCATCTGGGTGATTTTGATGTTCTGCTAAAAAATTCTGCCTGAGATATGATTCATGAGTGGGCATGTTGTCATGATGAAACTGCCAATCACCAGTTGCCTGTAGCCATGGCCTTATGAATCATCTGAATGCTTCCATGGAGGAATGTTCAAGCTTAATGCAAAATTTGATGCAGCTTCATTGCTCTACTCAGTCATTTTGAATGTGACAACCACACAGTACACATGCTCACTCAACAACATCTACCACTCCCGCTGACTAGTACAGTAAAGCCATCATTGCTCACACATGTGCATTTCAGTTCACTGTCCTTGGCTGCTAGGTTACATGGATATTATATAAACCATTCTTGTTACCCTAACAATGGCTAGACTTTTTCCAGATAGACCTCATACGTGTTTTAAACTATGAGAAGCTACACAGAAAAATAACAGCTTCCCAACTCATTTTTAAAAGCCATCATATCTCTAAATTTGAGCCGTGTAAAGGATACATAAAATATATACTTTTATTTGTAAATATAAAGATGAAACATCTAAAGAAAATTTGAACAAATTGCAATATGCCATGTCCAGGTGGAATATTTTAGAAATGAAGATGTCTTAACATTAAGAAACATAGTTGTTAGCTATAATAACCACTTTGTACATGACAAGACAATGAGAAATAGGCAATCCCTTTAAAACAAATTCTTAAAATTAAAAAAAATGTTCACAGTGGTTTGTATCAACAGGATGCATTTTATGACAATAACATGTACAGATTTAGCACCCTAGGGTTCTCTTGTTATGCTAAAGAAAATGAGCATTTACATTATTCATGGATTGTATTGAATTTTTTAAAAAGAATTGTATACTTACCCCTTAGGATAAACTGTCCTAGGGTATGGAGCTTCAACACCATCATTAAAGTTGTTTGCAAAAGGAAGGGGGAATTTAAAAAAAAACAAACATTTTTTCTTGGGAGTAAAGTCTTTCATTCCCTGTCCTAACTAGCAAATGCCATTCATTAACTCAAAATGGAAAGCAGGGCCCCACAACACACTCTTTGAGCAAGCGGACCAATACACATTACAATTTTAAGAATGAAGGTTACATGGTACAAGTCCCAACTAGGCACTGTCAAAATGATATCTATTTCTTTGCTTGCTTTGTGATCATACTCCTTGGAGGTGTTATGGGAATCATGGCATTCAGCTCCTTTTTCTCTGCAGGCTTTAAAATCTAAAGAGAGCACATTTAGTGTTTAGTCCACTCTCATCATGGCACTGGCATTTTCAAATTCTCCATAATAATTGGGCACAGAAAACAGCGAGACCAACTAACTCTGTAAAAAATTCATATCCATTTGTAACCACCTGATGGGCTCTACATATAAGATCCAAATCATCCTTATGGAGAAATTTTGCAACCACTTCTGCCCCAAATGTGAAGTACACTCCTCTGTCATTTTCGCCCCAACCTAAGACATCTTTATCAGGGTCAGAATGCAAAAGATCACAAAGAAGACCTTGATCTGGTACATCAGTTGGTCACATAATTCAGTGAATATGCTCCATAGACTGAAGATCTGTTGAGAAACCTCCATGGCAAAATATTTTCTCAGTTGAATGGCTGCTATAGGTAAAGAGTTAAAGTAGTCTGTGAAAGTTTTCCATAGTTCAATGTTATATCTTCCTTTACATTCATCATAAAGTCCATACATTCTATCAATCCTGGCACACTCGTGGTTTCCTCTGAGAAGAAAAAAATTCTCAGGGTATTTGATTTTGCATGCCAGTAAGAGGCAGGTAGTCTCCAGTGACTCCTTCCCCTGTCCACATAGTTGTCAAGAACCAGGTAGTTGCTTTCTGGTGGGAAGCCACTATACCCAAAATGTCAAAGTAAATCATGGAATTGCCCATGGATATCACGACATATTTGAATGGTAACTTTTCAACCTTGCCAGCATCACTGGCATAATGTATGTTTAATTTAAGCACACTTTCCTCTACCATATACTTAAAATGACTACTAAAGCCTTTATTTAAAATGTTTTTGACCCTTTCCAAAACCAGATTTTCTGTTGTAATATGTAATGACACACCCAAGTACAAGGTGGTAGGTGGTGTGTCCATGTTGCCTTCTTGATGCTTCAAAACCAGACTTTTTTGAGTTTCAATAGCAATTAGGAACACAGTACAGTTTAAGCTGTTAATGATTAAAGTTAATACATTTCACACGATTTCCACATACTTGCATCAGGCCTGAACCCATCCATTCAGAAAGCTCCAAATTACAGAAATAACGCTGTTCTGTACAAGTGACCAATCTTGCTTTCTTTGGTCTACCTCTTTATTCTGAGGTGAAGTTGAAGCTTATAAGTCAAAATAAAGGAACTAACTTTCTATCCACCAGTTTATACACAACTTACATTATCTGTGACTTTTAAAACTCAGATCTGTTGAAAAGAAATCTATTTCAATAGATGACCATGTATAATACCACGTGATGAGAGAGGATTCAGACGTATTAAATGCTGAGCATGTTACGTTCTCTCAGTGTCTGTTCCTCAGCACAGAACACACGGGAGAACTGTTGGTGGCACACTGAGTGGAGCTTAATGAATAAACTGCTCTGGAAATCACATACACACACAAAAGAAACATAGCTTGTTAGTTTATTGTAGTTTATTAAATCATTACACTAAAAAGTTAAAAATAGAACATAACTTTAAAGTACTTAGATATTTTCTAACAGTTAACTGCTATTCTTAATGTTTTTCAAGTAAAATAGAAAGTGAAACCTACTTCATTGTGAGAATGAATATTCTCCAAAAATATCTGAAATACTGTATAAAACTGCAAGTACTCAACTATTTCCGTTCAAATAAGTATGAGAAAAAGAAGTGTACCTATGACTATAGACGTAAAAAACTCAAGATACATAATTAAAAACTCACAAGCAGTTACCTTTTAGAATTAGTAAAAGCATTTGATAGAGCACTTACATGCACATAATAAATATGTAAATGTCCATAGAGTCTATATTAACAACCAGTACTTTGAAATGAAAATGGGGAAAAATAGGGGACCTTAGCTCAATAATATCAAAACCAAAAATTCAGAATAAAGAAAAGAAATGTAGGGAGTTTGTTATGAAGATAATCACCAAACTTTACTGAGTAAAAAAAATGGGCTGAATAATTAGAGAGAAATATCATCTTCCTGGAAAGAACACATACTATTAAAAATGCCTGTTAACCATTAACACAAATTAACCATCTCAGTCAGAATCCTAACTCATGATTTAATTGAAGAGAGTGACAGTTAAGTTCACATGGGGCACTGTAAGTAAGGGTTTCACAGAATAATTTGGAAAAGTGAATGGTAGTAAATGGAGAGTTTCCCTGACAGATAATTAAATTTATTGATTTCAATCAGGTTTTGTAGTCATGAGCCACAGAAGCCACTATATAAATAGGAAATTATAGGCAAATATAAATAGGAAATTAATTCACTGATGATATTTGGTATCACATAACATCTTATGGAAGAAAATATGTTTGGAAGCCATGCAGCCAGGGTTATCTGCCAAAATGTGTAGATGTCCCATTAAGAAACCACTGCTACCATAACAGAAACAGACATACCACAGCCAACAGAAATGAGGGAACAGAAGCTTATGTCTAGGACACACAGAGACCTGGATTGGGATACCAAAAGCTATGTAATAATTATAAAAAATGGCCCAAAAGTAGACAAGCCCTTGAGAAGTAATAAAGCCTTTGAATCACTATAGTCCACAAACTGGATAAAGTTGATGTAGTATAGCCAGTGTCCCCAAATGCCTGCTAGAATTATAAATACACATTGCTCTGTAGAGAAACATATCTTTTTGGAACTCAAAATATTTTTTTCAGTTACTCATATGCTATGTCCAATGCCAAACCAAAATTAATAATACCTATAAAAAGATACAATAATATAACTAAAAAGTAAGAAACTTAGACCAAAACAAACAGTTCTTCACGTGGATAATACCTTGAAATAAATGTACATAATACATATTCAAGAAAAGAAGATATAGGATTGAGACTTTTGGCAGAGAACTGAGAAGTAGAACAAAATAACAAAATATAAAATTTAAAACATGTGGAATCTAAAAGAGCCAAACTCACAGAAGCATAGAGTGGATTCATGGTTGCCGGAGGCTGGAGGGGAGGGGAAATGGGGACAGGTTGGTTAGGTACAGACTTTCATTATAAGATGAGTAGGTTCTGGGGAGCTAATGCAGGTCATGGGGATTATAGTTAATAATGCTGTATTATACACTTAAAGTTGCTAAGAGAGTGGATCGTAAATGTTCTCACCACAAAAAAGAGAAGTAGTAGTTATATAACATGATGGAGGTATTAGCTAATTCTATAGTGGTAATAATCATTTTGCAGATATGAATGTAACAAATCCACACTTGTTATACACCATGATACATATGTCAATAAAACTGGAAAAAATACAATAACCAAAATTAAGAATTTCAGGAGTGTGTTTAGTAGTGTTTATAACAACTGAATAAAGAGTTAATTAATGAAAGAGAAATCAAAATAAAATACTACAAATAAAATGCAGAGTAACTTATGGGAATAAAAAAGAATTGAGGGTCAAAAATACAGGGGCAGAGAATCTCTCTCAGTTGTATAATCGGACTTCCCAAAGGAATATAGAATGAGGCAAAAGCAACATATAAAGAAGTAATATTTTTATTTCCTCCACAAAATATTAAGTCTCAGATTGAAGAAATGCCTATGAATAACAATTAGGGTTTTAAAAATCTTTATATGCTATCTAAACCATTGAAAGCTAGACAAAGAGATGATCATAGAGCAGCCAGAAATATGAAGATAGATTACCTTCACAGAGCAACATAAACAGTGATAACTAATTTTTCAAATAAAAAGTGGAAGTCAAGAGATGACAGGACAATAACCCTAAAAAGAAATTTCCACCAAAAATTCTAGACTGGGAAAAATATCCTCCCCTCCTTTGTAAAGGCAAAATAAACAGATGCTTAGACAAACCCAAACTGAGAATTTTTCACCAGCAAATCTATACTAAAGAAAGTATTAAAGAGTATTTTTCAAAGAGAAATAAATGATTCCAGATATTTTAATAATTTGAGAGAAATGAAGAACAACAACAAAATTGGTATTAGGTAATCTAAAAATATTGACAATATAAAACAATTATAGTAATATCTTTAGGATTTTATATAAAATTTAAATACAAAAACAATAATAGCATATAATTTGTTAGCATATGGAATATGTAAACTTTCTTACATTACCTGACAAGATGTAAAATAACTAGTTTATATCAGATTTTGATAAGTCAAGGATAATATTTGCTCTTTTAGCATAACCACTAAGAGAATAATAAAATATAAAAATATCAACATAATAGGAGAAAAAAATTAAATATTAAAGAAAATAATTAGCTGATAAGTAGGAGGAAATAAGAGAAAAGAACATAGGATAGGACAATTAGAAATTAAATTGTGAGATAGCATTTTCAAAGCCAAATATGTCAGTAATTATACTAACTTTAAAAAAGGAGTACCCAAATTAAAAGACAAAGATTATCAGGTTGGATAAAAAATTAAAACTTATGTGTTTCTTGAAAGAAAATCTTCTAAATTTTAAGCAGACATAAAGTAGAAATATAGAAATGCTATAATTTACAAACATTAACCAAAGATATTGGCTTAGGTATATTAATACCAGACAAAGAAGAGTCAAGGCAAAAAGTTGTACTTGAGATATAGAGGGGCATTTCATAAGGTGAAAATGTCATTTTGCCAACAAGTATAAAAATACTAGCTTTTTATTTTACTAAAATATAACATCAAAGATATAAAGCAAAAATTAATAACTGGCATAAACTGACTAATTCATACTGGAACATAACTTTTCCATATAGAAAGGACAAACTGACTAAATAAATCACTAATGATGTAGAAGCTTTACACAACACAATAAGCTTTACCTTCATTCAAGAGCACATATTTTTAATGAATTGGCCATATGCATATAGTATATTTCTAACTGGTACATAATTAAGCTAGAATTTAACCATAAAAAATAATTTAAAAACTTCTTATGTTGGGAAATTCAAAAACAAAATTACACCTGAAGATCATCCATGGTTCTTTTATTTTTTCAGTGTTTTCCTGAGAATTTTTTCTTTATTTTTATTGTTGATATTAATGCAAATGCCCTCATCCCTCCCTTCCCCTCATCCCCACCATCACCACGTGTTGCGCGTGGGTCACCGGCCAGCAGTGACCATGGAACGCTGTGGATGGCTCGCCGAAAAACATGCGAGAAACAAACAAACATGCACAGAGACAGACTAGTTTCTGTGGGGAAGTAGGGACGGAATGGCCACCCCCCCCTAGTGGGGAGGGCCCTGATTTACCGTCAATACATGCTTTTATTGGGCTCATTTTGCATAATAATTCAGGTAAAGTACAGTACTTATCAGGGGGAAGTAAGGAACCATAGAAAACAAGGAACTCTGCTGGTCTATTGAGTCAGGGTCAAAGAGCTGTAAGACTTTGAGGAACAAACTTCCTCCTTGGACCCCTCTCATTCATCTGAGAGCATTCTAAACAAAGAAGGTTTCACAGTAATTTACATGTTCTTTCTTAGGCCTGATCACCCAGGGAATCCACTCTTTTTCAGCACAGAGCTGCACCACCCTGTCATTGTTTCAGGCTTATTTGGGAACTAAGGCAATAAGGAGATTTTCTCCCAGATGATGAGAACTCAGGCTATGTCAAAGCTGAGGAGTGAGGGTCCGTCACCCTCTTTTGCTGCAGCCCCCAAGTCCTTCTTTTGGGGGGCCTCCCAAAGTGATCATGCCTGCCTTAGGTCGTTCCCCCCGTGGGGAATCTTACCCGACTTTGGCTAACCAACCAAGCTTTTTAGGGTTCAGCAGCAGAAGCAGCATTCCTGCCAGGGAGATAAGCCCTTGTCTCCTTGCTGGCTTACGGTTCCAAGGGCGTTCCCTTAGCCTTAGCCTAGGCGGAGGTTTCAGCTTCTGATACCAGTCAGGGCGGTTCCCAACAACCACGCTGTTATCTGTGTCCATGGGTTTTACATATGTTCTTTGGGAAATCCCTTCACCTTCTTTCATCCAGTCCTTCCCTCCCCACTCTCCTCCAACAGCTGTCAGTCTGTTCCATGTATCCGTGCCTCTGTTTCTGTTTTGTTGATCAGTTTATTTTGTTCATTAGACTCCACATATAAGTGATAAAATAGAAATCATGAAATAGTTCTAAATGAATGATACTTGATATTAAAAGTGACTTAGTGCAACTAATGCTTTGCTGTGAGAAGAATTTACAGCCTTAAATGTCTATTTTAAAAAAGGAATGCTGAAATTAAGCGTTCAAAATTTAAGAAGATAGAGAGGAATAAAAAAAAAGCAACCAATACAAGTAATAAAATAACAGGATGAGAAAAACAAACAAATATATATATATAATAAAGAGGATTAGCAAAGTTAAAATCAGTTTATGTAAAAGTCTGACAAATTTTTTTTTCAGGCAAAATTTAATATTATATTAAAGACTAAGATAAAAAGTGAGTTTAAAAGGGATAAAAGGGTTTTAGTTAAAAAAGGGAATACAAAGGCCAGATCATAGAGAAATTAAAGCAAATTATAAATTGGTTTAATGAATAACCTATGCTAATAAACTTGAAAACTAAATGAAATAGTAAAACTCCTTGGATATAAAACTTATTAAAATTGACAAAAAAAGTTATAGAAAATCTGGATGCTGTAATAAATGTCACATAAATTATATCTTTAATAAAAAGCTTTCATAAGAGGAAGCTTCAAATTATATGTCTTCATCAGTGAGTACTTATGGAAAAAGTAATGTCTAATTTACAGTGCAAGAGAACATAAAATGGTTATCATGATATAAAACATAAGGATAAAAAGAAAATTATAGGCCGATCCCAATATTGAAATAGAATTAAATATTCTAAAAATATTGCCCAATTAAACCAATAAATATATAAAGAACAAATATATTCAGCAAACAGATTTATCCAAGAAATGAAAATTTTATCCAACATCCTAAATTCAATTAACAATGTTCCACCAAAACATTTCTGAGAGATCAGTCTGTGGAGTCTTTTGGGTACTTATACAGAGTATGAGCTGTATGCTGGGATCTTTGGCTTTGTGTGTGTGTGTGTGTGTGTGTGTGTGTCTATGTACACACACACATACATACAAACACAGATATACTAAACACAGATATAAACACATACATTTATGTGTATGTGTCTATACATAAAAATATATAGAAATATAGAATATATAAATATATATTTAATTTCTTCTTCATCTTCTAGTGTAGTAAAAGAATGCAAACAAGTTAACTTACAGGGAAATGCCAATGCGTGTATTCATTATTACCATTTTTGAAGGAAAAGAATATCATCAGGAAAGATTTCCATCATTCTAATCTAGCTGATGTAGGATTTCCAAAAAGGGAAGAGTGAAGGAAATCTCTTTAGTTATTTACAAGCAGACTTTATTAGGAAGAAATCATTTATGCACAAAGTAATGCAAGACTTCCATTTTGCTGCTCTTCTAGGTATTTTGGAAATGTTCAGTTCAAACTCAAGTTGCTAATGAAACTTTAGAACTTACATCATCACCTGATAGATTTTTTGATCCTTTTACTAATTGGTATAAAATTAGTAAATTGAATACTCTAGTTATTCTTTTAAACAGAATCTCCAATTAAAAGTACCACCACTATAGGACAGTTTGCATCATGTAGTGTCTATCCTTCTTCAGCATTAAAAAGTCTTCAAAATAGTGGGCTTCTCTCAAACTACCTTTCACCCACTTACAGGTCCTTGAATGACATTTGATCACATTGGGATCCTATCAAAATTTGTTCCAGGAAGGCATCAAGGAACAGGAACAGACTTAGTATCTTTAGAAGTCTTTTGAATCTAATAATGAGACTCCTATCAGAACAGCCTAGGCTATAAATCTTCCTTTGAAGTTATGTGAGGTATTTTTTTTCTTTTTTTGCAGCAAAAATGAGTGTAGGTGCAGATCAGTTGATGATAATGTTCTATTTATTTTCTGAAGTGAGGTGGGGGAATGACAATATTAGAAAGTCCAGTTTACTCACTGTGAAAAATACCCTGTATTTTAACTTTCATAAAGACTTTGCCCCTTTGGATATATCTTGTTGGCTATATCTAAAACAAATAAAAATATAACAAAAAAAAAAAACAAATAAAACATCAAAAAGTCAAAAACCAATGCTAGTTCTTCCATACACCTCCACCCCTGTTAGTCTTCTAATTCTCCTAATGTCTGATCAGTACATGGAAATGTGCCTACATTTTGTTGACATTAGATAACCCAAGAGAGTGGTATGATGGGGCTAACTCTTAATATATACTAATAGCTATCCCTGTTCTTCCCTTTTAAACTAAGTCTTCTCCACTGTATCTTCATACTTCATATTTCAGATAAGTTTGAAGCAGCTCAGTTTATATTTTTTGCATTTTTTTGAAAAGAACAGAACAACCTTATTTTAGTTTTTAAACATGTATTTGTGTGTATGTATGGATAGAGAGAGAGAGAAAGAGAGAATGCATGTAAACCTAGGTGGACAGTTCTTTATCCGTATAATTCAAAATGTTTTTCTGGTGTGTATAGATGTATGTATCTTTTTCATTGATTTTTGCCAAACTCAATAAGAGATGTTATCCATGTATTAATATTTTTCCAACATAGGGAAGTTTCCTTTAATTATTTATTTGATCATTGATTTTGTTTCCATTTTTTAAATATTTTTCATTTCCAATGTTTCTTAGAAACCATTATAACTCAAAGATTGGTTTATTTTCTCATAGTATTTTACTTCCATTCTTTTTAAATCACCTCAACACTTTTGGTGATATTCCCAAGTTATTCTTGTCATATCACAGTTTTGCTTATCTACAGTATCAATTGAGTTCTCTAATGCAGTGAAGGTAATTTTTAGTTCTCCCATTGTATGTCAAAATGTCTTCAAACCAAATTTTATATCAGATATGACCAGGAAGGATCATGGGCAAGGAGATACTTCCTGAAAAGCAGTATCTGGAAAAAACCCTGGGAGAACCTAAGAAACTCCTTCAACTGCTAGTCAGTTCTCATTATTTATGTCTAGAAGGATCCATGAGGCACTATGGACCTAAATTCCTTCTCTGTTTCTCAAAGAGTGATGGTATAGTGTTTCTCTTCTCTCTCCTCCATTATATATAACATGCATCAGGATCTGCTTCTATACTTTATTCGAAGACCTTAAACTTAGAGCTGAGAGGTAACATCATTTCCTTTGTGGAAGAGTAGGAACATTTTATAAAGAGAAAGGTACATATTTTTTTAAACAGAATATTAAAAAGTATGTGGGTTAAAGAAAGCAAAAGCACTGGGCTCTGGGAGATATTTATTCAAGAACAACAGGAATCCACATATTCTGCTTTTGCTAATGACTGGTTTATATTTTCAAAGTCCCCTCTTCTCAATCAACATCATTTAGTGAACCCATGGCAATAATGTCACTCAGACTTGATTAATCAGTCTCATAGCCCCCAAGCCACAGTGATTGCTTCAGAGATGGGCACATTATATTTTCAGAGATTATAAATCATCATAATAATTTTGCTGAACTGAATGAAAAAAAAAGGCAAGTAGCAATTCTGTCTGGATTTGTAGCTGAGAAGAATAACTAAGCACTTCTGCCACATCTTGATAGTACATGGATTTGAAACCAAGATAGAAAAAAGAAATCAAGTTCTGAATATCTGTATGAGCCATAAATTCAATTATTTTAATCCATCCTACCCTAACTCTACTCATTATAAGAAACAGTCAACCACTGCTTTCTTCAGCAAGCACTGATTATATATTTACACTCTTATGTGAAGACTCTTAAGCAACATAGTCAGTTTAGACTGTGACAAGAGAAATATAAACAAATAAGAAATATTACTCAATTTCATGTGCAAGCCATGTTTTCTGATTCGGTTGTATCAGATATAAAGTGAATATATGAACCCCCTCCAAAAAAAGAAAGATAGATTTTCCAGATTGAGAATTATATCATATAGTATATAATTATATTCTCTATCTCATGTACAAGTCACCTATTTGTGGGCTCATCTATGATATATTACCCTTGAATGTAGCATATGTCCCTCCTGTTTAACTACTTTAAGTCTTTTATGTGGGGACTATACATAGCAAGAATCATGCAAGGACAGAACCCACAAAGACATTATTACTTAACTAGTAGATAAAGAAGCATTCAGTGAACCAGGCTTGGGGGAGGGGGGCGGTGGAGGAGAAAGCAGCTATAGACTTACTATAAATGCTAGAAGACAGAACGTTCAAGAAATATTCTTTGGACTTCCAACCAAGATGGAGGCATAGATAGTTACACTTTTCTTCCTTGCACAACCAAAAAGACAGCAACCAATTTAAAAACCAAAACCAAATAGAACTGCCAGGAGATTAAACTGTATGGAAGCCCAACAACCAAGGAGTTAAAGAAAAAACATTCACCCAGACTGGTAGGAGGGGTGCAGACAGGCAGCCAGGGCAGAGAGGATGCACAACAAAGTGGTGCCTAGTGGACCAGGCTTCCTACATTCATGTGCAGATAAGCCAAGGGGAACAACTCGGCAGTGAGACAGACAACACAACTGAGGATTCAAGCTTAAGAAACTAAAGCCTCAAAATTCTAGCTGTAAAAACCTGTGGAGGTTGTGGCTGCAAGAGAAATCCCAGCCTCACAGGAGAGTTTATTGGAGAAACCCATGGAGTCCTATGATGTACACAAGCCTGCCCACCCAGGAATCAGCAACAGAAGAGCCAAATTTGCTTGTGGGTAGTAGAGGAAATGACTGAAAGCTGGATGAGAGCTGAGCAAGCATCATTATTCCCTCTCTGATCTCCCTCCCCCACATACAGCACCATAGTGCAGTGATGTGGGTTGCCCTGCCCTGATGAACACCTAAGGCTTCACCCCTTACAACATAATAGGCGCACTGAAACAAAGAAATATGGCCCAAGTAAAAGAAAGATCAAAACTCCATAAAAATATCTAAATGACAAGGAGATAGCCAACCTATCAAATGCAGAATTCAAAACACTGGTAATCAGGATGCTCACATAAATGGTTCAGTATGAGCCCTGGCTGGCATAGCTCAGTGGATTGAGTGCGGGCTGGGAACCAAAGTGTCCCAGGTTCGATTCCCAGCCAGGGTACATTCCTGGGTTGCAGGCCATAACCCCCAGCAACTGCACATTGATGTTTCTCTCTCTCTCTCTCTCTCTCTCTCTCTCTCTCTCTCTCCCTCCCTTCCTTCTCTCTCTAAAACTAAATAAAATATTTTTTAAAAAATGGTTCAGTATGGTCACAAAATGGGGGAAAAAGTGAAGGCTATGCAAAGTGAAATAAAGAAAAATATACAGTGAACCAACAGTGTGGGGAAGGAAACTGGGACTCAAATCAATGATTTGGAGCAGAAGGAAAAAATAAATATTTAACCAGAACAGAATGAAGAAACAAGAATTCAAAAAAATAAGAAGAGGCTTAGGAACCTCTGGGAAAACTTTAAATGTTCCAACACTTGAATCATAGGGGTGCCAGAAGGAGAAGAGGAAGAGCAAGAAACTGAAAACTTATTTGAACAAATAATGAACAAGAACTTCTCCAATCTGATGAAGGAAATAAACTTCCAAGATGTTCAGAAAGCTCAGAGAGTCCCAAAGAAATTGGAACCAAGGAGGAACACAACAAAACACATCATAATCTAATTACCCAAGAATAAAGATAAGAGAATCTTAAAAGCAGTAAGAGAAAAGGAGAGAATTACCTACAAAGGAGTTCCCATAAGACTACCAACTGATTTTTCAAAAGAACCCTTACAGGCAAGAAGGGGCTGGAAAGACATATTTGAAGTCATGAAAGGCAAGGACCTACATGCAAGATTATTCTGTCCAGCAAAGCTATCATTTAGAATGGAAGGGCAGATAAAGTGCTTCCCAGATAAGGTAAAGTTAAAGAAGTTCATCATCACCAAGAGCATATTATATGAAATGTTAAAGGGACTTACCTAAGAAAAAGAAGATCAAAACTGTTAAGAGTAAAATAACCACAAACTCACAACTGTAAATAACTGAACCTATAAAAAACAAAAACAAAAAAACAAACTAAGAAAACAACTAGAACAGGAACAGAATCACAGAAATGGAGATCACATGGAGGGTTATCAGTGGGGAGGGGGAGGGGGAAGAATGGGGTGAAGATACAGGGAATAAGAGGAATAAATGGTAGGTACAAAACAGGGGGAGTTAAGGATAGTATAGGAAATGAAGAAGCCAAAGAATTTATGTGTATCACCAATGGACATGAACTAAGGGAGGGTAATGAGAGTGGGAGTGGGGTGCAGAGCAGAGGGGTATAATGGGGAGAAAAAAATGAGACAACTGTAATAGTGCAATTGGTGAAATTTATTTTTTTAAAAGATAAGAAATATTCTTTGGTAGTGAGGGAGATCTGATCAAAATATCCATCATTCCATTAACTCTGACCTGGATAGCAAAGCAATTTCCCTTACTCTACCAATTTTCCATGTGCATCCCTTCTAAAAATGGCCTACCTTCTTTTAAAAAATATTTTGTTGTTGTTCTATTAGAGTTGTCCCAATTTTTCCTCCTTGGTACTCCTCTGCCCAGCCCACCCTCAGCTCCCACAGTCAATCCCCATACCATTGCCCATGTCCATGGGTTATTCATACATATCCCTTGACTAGTCCCTTCCCCTTCTTTCACCCTTATCCCACTCTTCCCTCCCCTCTGGTTGCTGTCAGTCTGTTCCTTGTTTCCATGCCTCTGGCTCTGTTTTGTTCATCAGGCTAACAGTTTTTATCATTAAGAGTATACTATGTAGAATATGCATGCTTACCCTTAACAATCTTTTCTCTACTCCCTTCCCTCTTCTTAAAAAGAGACAATCTAAATCAGGGTTCTGTTAAGTTCTTGAAAGCAGACTGGTTATTATTTTAAGTTTCACTGAAGTAAGGAGTATTATAAATATGGCTGGAACTTATAGCACATGATTTTCTTCTTTAAACAAGAGGAAAAGACACATTGGTGAACCAAATGGAAGAAAAACAGATATTGATCAGTTGGACTTCATAATAAAATACCATAGACTGGATAGCTTAAACAACAGAAAATTATGTATCACAATTGTAGAGGCTAGGAAATCTATGCTTCAAGGTGCTGACCTCTTTGGTTTCTGGTAAGAACTCTCTTCCTGGATTGTAGATAGCCACCTTCTAGCTGTGTTCTGACATGGCAGAGAAAGCAAGAGAGAAGCTCTGTGGTGTGGCTTTTTAAGAAGACATGGCTCTCATCCTTCGGGCCCCACCCTCATGACCTTATCTAACTGTAATTACCTCCCAAAGACTCTGTCTCTAAATGTCATCACACTGGGGCTTAGAAATTTAACACATACATTTTAGGGGTACACAAACATTTGGTTCATCATAGTGTTGATATAATGTTTGATAGAAGAATCCAGACTTATTTAAATGTTGAAAAGATGCAGAGACTCATAGACACTTTTGCTTAGTCCATTCTCATATGTCCTCTTAGACCATCATAAGACAAATCTCCAAATCACTGTAGATATCTGAGTGATTCTTATGTTTAACAGAATGGAAACATTGCCTTTTGAAGCTATATCTGAGCTGTTAGATTCCTAGTCCTATTTATTCTAACACGTTTTAGCTCCTTTGCTGTCTTCCAGTCTAGAGAGTTCCAGGGAGTATATCTGGCTGGCAGCCTAATTGTCTAAGTATGTTTGATATCTTTAGCTAAACAGGTCATAAGCTCCAAGCATGAGTAAGGAAACTGCAGAGAGCATTTTTCCCAAAAGCTTTCAAATATTAATCCCATGATTGACTCTCATAATTATTAATCAATAACTTCAAAAATCAGAAATTTAAGGGAAATGATATCCTATGTTTTATTTAGATATTGTTTGCATTTTGATTCCTAAAGTACTGTTTGAAGTCCAGGATGAGAAGGAGTTTTAGGATTTTATCAACTTTTAAAATATGCTCTTTCTTTCTCACACACAAATTGCAAATATTTTAAGATAAACACATACATACTAGCTCACCTGACCCCCATTAACTACCAACCTGAACAGTGCTGCTTCACAGAACAAGTAAGGAGTACATTGAAATCCTGGAGGTCAATGACAGAGAATGCAGAAAGAGACATTGTTCTACTTATTCTCTATCTCATGCTGTTTTTTTCCTTTAACCCTATTTAATTCAAATAATTTGTCATTTGCAAATGTGTAGTAAAAACAATTTTCAATAACATTCACTGGAAAGGAGAAAAACATGTAATATTTTTCTCTTATAGCAGTACCAGTAAAAGGCCTAAAGAAAACAAATTTGCTTTTATATAGATATTTTAGTAAATATTTAACTTATGCTTCAATAGGTATTGAATATCCCTATTTCTTTTTTGATCTTTTGGCATTTAAAAGGTATGAACTAACATGAAATATATTTTTCAGTTTTTTAAAAAGTACAATGTTCAGAAAATATATTTTGTAATCAACATATGAGCTATATTTTTCTGATTAAGACTAATAAAATTTCCCAGGCTCAAGTCATCCCTCTTGAATAAAAACTCCTGGAAATCTCTAAGAAATTCAGATTTTAAAAGGCTTTTTTTGCCGTAATATACTCTTTTATTGCTAAATTGAACTTTACTAAATTTGTTTTTATCCTACATATTTCACTGTAGTTTTATGTAATAAGTTAAAGAGAAAAGGAAAATAGAGCATTTTAAAGAAAATAATTCAAGATTTGATACATATTCAGGAATATGTGCTTTTAAATATATTATCAAAATTGACTCTCACATCAATCCTTAAGTTACAGAAATATTTTCAAGTAAGTTTAAAGTGAACTTTAATATAAAATACAGGTATAAATATCATATGGAATTATGTTACATATAAAGACCCTCACTAAATATCCCATTTAGGAAAAATATCTCTGGCTGCTTTCAGGAATTTCAGTGCATTGTTATTTCAAAATTATGAATTTTTCAACAAAATGTTGATCATTAGTCTGCATATTTTAAGACAGGCTTATTCTGTGGTAACATCCTTATAAACATTTTTCATAAGGATTGAATCCATGTAACATCAATACCTATCAGTTAAAAACCGAGAAGTACATATATTCAATGACTTCAATGACCTAGTAGACAAAAATTCAGACTTTTTCATGGAATAGACTGGATATGTTGATCACATGAACCACAGGTTTGAACTTAGTTTTGGCTGTACCTTTTTTAATGTAAACAAGAACACCATTAATATTATTATATGCCCTGCAACACATGTATAAGCATACTTTCTTATCTATCAATAAGAATTTTTTCAAGATAATAAAAGAAAGATCATACTGTTCTAAATTTACTTTTAGCATATTTGTGTTAAAAGGTTAGTTCAAATTTTGAAAGATAAGCTGCTGGGTTAAGTAAGTGTGTGTTTATGTCTGTGTGTATGTGTGCACACATGTATGAGGTCTGTCCAGAAAAAGTCCAGCCATTGTTAACGTGAGAGGTTTGTGCGACATCAGTGTAACCTGGCAGCCAAGGAGAGTGCACTGGAATGTACATCTGTGAACAATGAGGATTTCATCGTACTAGTCAGTGAGGGCAGTAGATGCTGTGGAGTGAGCATGTGTACCCTGTAGCTATGGTATTCGAAATGACTGAGCGAGTAGGGTAAGGAATATGCTTTAAAATTTTTAAATTTTGCATTAAGTTTGAACATTCTTCCATGGAAACTATTTGGATGACTCAGAGGCTGCATCCATGGGCAACCGGTGATTGGTAGCTTCATCATGACAACGTGCCCACTCATCCATGACATTTAGTATGTGAAACATTAAACCACGCAGGTGACTCAGCCCCCCTACAGCCCAGATTTGGTGCCCTGTGACCTCTGGCTTTGCCTCAAACTAAAATCAACTTTGAAAGGGAAGAGATTTCAGACTGTCAATGAGATTCAGGAAAATAATGACAGGGCAGCTGATGGCGATTGTATGAATTGTGTGAGATCCCAAGGAGCCACGCATGTACAAATACTCATATAAATATATATTTTGGTTTAGTCATTTCTGAATCTTTCTAAACCTAAGACTGATTATTTATGGTCTTCCCAACTTTTTAATTCTGCTCCAGGGTTCTATAATGATTAAATGGATTTTTGAAGAGTGATATGCATTTTGAAGGAAGAAGTTATTTATAGCTAAAACTATTTCACATTCTTAATCTATAAAGAACAGAGGTTATTTTATTTAATTATTGTCATATTTCCAAGTTGGCTGATGGTTCCCTCATTTCTCTTGCCAAACAAGTGAATTATTCTTGGAATCCTGTTCGTATTGTTGAATATTGTTAATAGCACGTTAACAATTAGAAACACAAAGGAGTGCTGTTGCTGCCCGTGGTCAAAACTTCTTATATCAGAGTTACAGATTTCAAAAATCTCAGTGTCTTGCTTGTGATTCAAAGCCTCCCTCCAACTGCCTAGTTCCAAAGGGAGATAAAGTGTGGGCATAGATTCAGCAGATAAGTTTGGTTTGTATCAGAAACAGAATATGCAAATTCCCTGTGGGATAGCACTACATAAAGGGTCAAAAAGAAGTCCTTGTTATGAACAATCTGTTTGTGTCTCCCCCAAATTCTTATGTTGAAGTCCAATGTCCTGGTATCAGAAGAGAGGAAACCTTTGGGACATAATTATATTTAGGTGAGATAATGTGGGTGAGGCCCTCATGATGGGATGAATGTTCTTATGTGAAGAGGAAGAGAGCAGAGCTGGCTTTCTTTCTACCCTGTGAGGGCACACTGAGAAGGTGGCCATGTGCAAGCCAGGAAGAGAGTTCTCACCAGAACCTGATCATGCTGGCACCCTGATAAGACTCTCAGCTCCCAGAACTGTAAGAAATAAATTTTTGTTGTTTAAGCCACTGAGTCTATGGCATTTAGATGTGGCATCAAGAGCTAGTACAGCCCTATATCACAGAAGTGAGGGAGAGAAAGATGAATCGACCACTTCAGTTTGTGGGTGACTCAAATCTTCTCTTTCAAAATGGAGATACAGAAGTTTCCTGAATCTGGTAGGGTCTTAGGAAGGGGAAGAAGCCCAGAAAGCAGCAGTGAAATAGATTGCCAACTCTCTGTTGACCAATACCTGTGCCCCCATCTATAGCAATGGAAAGAGAGACAGACAATGTAGCAAGTGGGTGCAGATTTTTAAAATTTACTTAAGGCAGGCAACTTGGGGACTGCATTGGCCAGCAGTGCTGAAAGCCATAGTATACTTGAGAATCTCCTCTTTCTCACCCAGTTTACTGGCAAACAGAAGAATGTGAGTGTAAGTGTAGTTTAAGGAAACACTTGGGGAGGAGAGAACTCTATTATGTTTATGTTTTTCTTGCTTAGTTTTGTGTTTTTCACACCCTCTCCATTGTTTTTACCTTGGGTGGTGGTTCACTTGTTTAAAGCTCAAACTTCCTAGACCCTTTGTCATTGAGATTGTCTTGCCAAAATGAGCTGCTCAGAATTTCTCCTTAAATGTTATCAACTGCACACCTCCAAAACAAAGACAAGTCTTTTGTTAGATACTGTTAAAGGCAAAGAGTCATTTTAGCATATAGTCCTTTTCATCTTGCAGACCTTTTATGGGCTTTCAGTGTGTCTCCTTACATATATCCTTAGAAACAAATTAAAAGATGGTGATATTTGGGGCTAGGGAGCCATGCTTTTTATTTTGAATGGCAAAATAACAAAAACACAAAGATGAAATGACAGCCCATTGAAGGCTTTAAAAATATATGTCACAATTGTTTAAATATAAAAACATGTTTTCTTCTGTAAATCAATGTATTGGTTGATATTATTTCATGTTAAACAGAGGAGTATTTCTAAAACCTGATGCAACAGTCCTTAAGGAGCTTCAGAAAAAAAAAATCTGGATTGTTCAGCTAAAGTTCAGATAAGCATCTGAATGTCAATTCCTTATCTCACTGAATCTATTATAATTCACCACTCTCTTCTGCATGTGTGATGCAATGTGAAGTGTGCCTAGGGTAAATTTCTTTGAGTACTGAATAATTTCTTTTCACTCTGGTCTTCAGTGCTCATTAGTTTTTTCCACTCTGGCTTGTTCATACAAAGGATACCTTGCATAAAGAAAACCTGCAAACATCTAGAAAAAACCCATAAGTATACAGTTAAAAAAAAAAACATTTTCATTAGCACACTCTGTCTATACATAAACCCACATATACTTGCAAGGAATGGATGATATATTTAACTGTGTGAGTTAGTTCGTTTTAATTAAAGGGAAATGTAGCCTTTGATCTATGGAATAAACAATCTAACAATAGTAAAAATGCAATCTGTCGAGACATATTTGAGTTATTTTTCAGTAATTGGCTTGGCAGCAACTTCAGTCACAAATTTCTGTTTCACAGATTGTCCTCAAATGAATAAAGGTTTGCTTTGAAATGTAATTAATATTACTTTCAGCTGCAAGACACTCTCAGGTTGTCAAAGGAATTTGAAGGAGGTAGCTACAAAAAAAAAGAACAGAATAAAAGTGAAACTGAAAAGTAAATTAAGGCAAATTAGGGAAGACAAAGTAAACCAGACCAATACAAAATGTCAGTGTCATGAACTGGATTTTACCTTCAGTTCAATCTCCTACAGACATTAAAATTATTAATATGGCTAAACAATTCACAGGGTGTCTATTGACATTGATTACCTCATTGTATCATTTAAACATGAATGAGAGTAGGTTTCATTTGTGTATTAATCTTAAAATGTAAAAGCTATTATCCAAGGAGATGGGGCAGATCTGAAGGAACAGGGGCTACCCTTAGAGAGTCAATTCCCATAAATTCACATGCACCGGCCAATACTACTTCCGTCATTGTAATAGTTAATCATATACTTGCTGCAAGCTTTTCTAGAAATATTGAGTTTTACTGGTGAAGGGCATAAATCCTAGCTATATGTATTCAATTACAAATACTTTAATTACAAAATATTTCCATATTTTCCACAAGCCTAACTGTTCTATTTTAACAGGGGTTCATAGAAACCCCCCAGAACAAATAGGAACATAGTTGCAGTTAATTGTCCTCAGACATGTCCTACTACCTCACATATTTGAAACACCAGTGCTCATGATACATCAACAATTAAACACAAGTAATACAGCACACACCAGTGAAATCTTAAATATCTTTTCTCCTCATTTTGATAAATGAATTTATAAATATATTTGTATTTATTAACCTTGAAAAGTTGAATGTGGTAGTTAATATGTAGTCAGAAAAAATGTTGCCATTTACAAATAAAAACTTATGATTTATTAAAGAATAAGCTTAATGATTTTTTTCAATCTGGTCTACTGGAATTAGACAAATGGTTTCTTCTCAGCCTTATAATATATGTTATAAAGCTATACTTTTTTCCACAAATATACAGAAATTTGGTGCTTGTGCAGAGACAGTTTGTGTTAGAAAATTATTTTATTTTATGTTCAAATATCTAGAGTATTTCCTATTCACAATTAACTGTGTCTTTTGGTGACATATTTATCACTTATTATGTGACCTACAATTAGTTTCAACCTATGATACCTACAGAGTTTGATAACACAAAGAAGTCTAGAGAGGGTATTTTGAAAATAAAGAAGAGGGGGGGATTGGATATGTGGCTTTACTGTTCATCCTAAATCTGGCAGGAAGACCAGCTTTTGAACAAGCTGTTATTTTCCACATGGGAGTAGCATTGCTACAGTAAAATGCCAGATTTCATCCATCATAATGTCATGGCTCATATTAAAATGTCTTCAGGGACCGAAGGGAGGGATGGGCAAAAGACATCAAATCAATTTTCAGGCAATTGCTATGGTTTTCAGAAACTAAGCCCTATGTGATAGTGTTATGGCTGCACAAAGGGAGGTTATAAATAAGGTCCATACATCAAGGGAGGAAGTAATTTAGAAAAAGAAAGCTGATTTGACTTTTGTGTGAGTCTGAACATATGGTTAGGGCACAGCTGGGTTATCATTCTATACATTCTCATAAGAGAGTAGAATCAAATCAACACTTCAGAGAAATTAGCTAATCTCTGGGCTTGAAACCATACATTTTTTGGATCAGTTGATCAGGACTTGAGATTATTTTACATTTGTTTTAATTATTATTCAATTATTAATATAATAAAATCTAGTCAAACATTATTACTTGGTGGCTTTGCTAGCTAAGAACTAGCCTCTATATGGATGAGTCTTTTCTTTGGAGGATGGGGAAGAGGAATTGGCCCAATTAAGAGACCTGCAATTCATATATAAAATTTCTTCTATTTTGAGCAATTTATTGTTAAATTTATAAGACGTAAAGTGCTGCAACCTATATTTGGCAATACTGTCTCTACTCTGTAAACAGCTTGTGTTTCAAGACCTTAATCATCACTAAATAACCTTTGCATGGAAAAGTTGAGAAGAGGTGGATGAGGGATACCTTATGGTTTTTCCCTGAATTAATATAACTGCAAAAAAGACATGAATAATGTTACATGGTCTTGCCAGCAGAAAAAATAAATGATACCTAAGTATTTGTGATACTCTCATTTCCTGTTCAGACTTTAATTATGAAGTTATAGAAGATATCTTCCTTATAAGCTATAGAATCAGTAAATCAACATATACAATAAAAATACTTTCACCCATGTTCCTCATATATAATTTTTACCATCTAAATTTGAGGAAATAAAGCTTTGTAAAAGTACTAATCTTCAGATACTCAAATTGTTACACGTTGGAAGAAGCAGTGTGTCAGTGTCCCAGTTATCAAAGTAAGTTAGTTATGACCCTAATGAGGGACATATTAGCATGTATGCAACACCACATGCAATGATGTAAGATGGAATGTAAAAACATAGTATACCTTTTAAAACTACAGTATATACAGAAATGGTTAATAAGGAGCCTAGCTCAGGGGAGTGACAAACTACACAAAGACTGAGAAAATAAACTGCCTCAAAAGTTTGCAGTAAGCAGCTTAGTTGGAAATAATAGTTGTACTATTCAGCTGTGCTAGAAAAAAAATATTTCTTTTGCATTTTTCAGTTATACTTTATTCACATGCAAATCAGGAATTTCATAGATTCTTAGAGGTCAAAATCAGTCACAAAAGTCCAAGTAATTTTAAGTCAGTGTAGATATCTTGTTTAACTGGATGTAAACAAGGTTCTATTATTTACCAAAAATGAATGTTTGATGCACCATTAACATTGAAGGTGTTTTTGCTGTCTTTAATTATGTAGTTATTTGATTTTCAACTTTTGTAAGTTGATACAATATAATTTTAGTCTGTTCAACAGAATAGATTTGTTCAAAACACATTTACTATATATATTTTTTTATTAGCTTCATAATACACTGAGTTAGCTAAGCATAAACTATTCATTAGTTTAGAGAAAAGAGTGATGTGAAGAAAACAGAGCTATTTTCTAGATCTTGATAAAATTCCCTGACCAGAGTGAATATAAATTAGTAAGGACCTAGTATGTTGGTGTATAATTTTATTAGAATATTCATTTTATGATTTTGATAGGTGGCAGGAAACTCATAGATTATTGAAGCTACCACCATCTACTGTCTCATTTTTAAAACAATGAAGGAAGGACTTCCTGTCAAGATACAGGTGTAGGTAAACATGACTCACGTCCTCACACAACCACAGCAAAATTTACAGCTAGGCTACAAAACAAATATCTGGAATATCATCAGAAAATTGAGTTGTATGGAAATCTGACAACAAAGGAATTACACAAGCCATATTCATCCAGATAGGTAGGAGGGGTAGAGACATGTGAAGAGGCATGGAGATATGGAGATGTGGAAAGGGGGGTCCCACAAGCAAGTGTGGTGGATAAAAATCGAGAGGGATACCTTGGGAATCAGGGATCCCAGTCCCACACTAGAATACCAAGCCCAAGTTTCCAGTGCCAGGAAGATAAGTCCCCATAACTTCTGGCTGTGAAAAACAGTGGAGATTGGGGGCAACAGAAGAAGCTGGGATTCTCAGGAGTCTCCTCTTAAAGGGCCTGCTATGGGCTTAGAACTTAACGTAGACTCCCCCTCTCTGGGCTTCAAAACAGGGGCAGCAACTAGAAGAGTACCAGTAGCATATGGGAAGAAATAGAAGTGTCTGCTATCAGGATGAGTGCCAGGGGACAGCTTCCTCCTAGACAAAACTCCAGAGGAAAGACAGCAGCATTGTCTGCTTTCAGAGACCTTACCACACATGGAGCCACAAATCAGCAACACCATTTCTGAAACTCCATTAAGCTAGTTCACATGGTTGCCCTGCCCTGGTGATTACCTAAGGATCTGCTCAATCCAACTTATGGTTTTCTAAATGGGCCACACTGCTAAATCAGGGAGTCAAAGCAGCTCTATCTAGTACATACAAACAAACACAGGGAGGCTGCCAAAATGAAGAGACAAAGAAATATGGCCCAAATTAAAGAAAAAGACAAAACTCCAGAAAAAGAACTAAATAAAATGGAGATAAACTATCTAGCAGATGCAGAGTTCAAAACATTGGTAATTAGGATGCTCAAGGAACTCACTGGGTACTTCAACAGCATAAAAAAGACCCAGGCAGAAATGAAGTTTACACTAAGTGAAGTGAAGAAAAATTTACAGGGAACCTGCAGTGGAATGGATGAAGCCAACAATCAAATCAGTGATTTGGAACATAAAGGAAGAAAACATTCAATCAGAACAGCAAGAAGAAAAATAATTAAAAAAAAAAAAGCCAAGGATTGGCTAAGGAGCCTCTGGGAAAATTTCAAATGTACCAACATTTGAATCATGATGGTGCCAGGAGGGTGCCAGAAGGAGAAGAGAAAGAGCAGGAAATTGAAAACTTGGACTCATGGCCATGGACACAATGTGGGGATTACTGGGATGAGGGTGTATATGGGTATTAAATGGTAATGGAAAAAATACAATAAGATTAAGTTAAAAAACAAAAACTAAATAATATTTAAAAAAATATACTTGTAATTGCTAAGTAAAAAAAAGAAGAAAAATTAAGGAAAACTTTCCTAATTTGGTGAAGGAGATAGACATATAAGTCTAAGAAGCACGGAGTCCCAAACAAAGGGACACAAAGAGAATCCCGCCAAGACACATCATTAAAATGCCAAGTGTTAAAAATAAAGAGAGTATCCTAAAAGCAGCAACAGAAAAGCAGATAATTACCTCCAAAGGAGTTTCCATAAGACTATCAGGTGATTTCTTAAAAGAAACTGCAGGATAGAAGGGACTGGCAAGTATTCAAAATGATGAAAAGCAAGGATCTACAACCTGGATTACTCTATTCAGGAAAGATATCATTTAGGATGGAAGGGTAAATAAAGTGCTTTCCGGACGAGGTAAGGCTAAAGGACTTTATTATCACACAGCCATTATTATATGAAATTTTAAAGGGACTTATTTGAGAAAAATAAGATCAAAGCTATGGGCATTAAAAGGGCAATAAGTTTACAACCATCAATAATTGAATCTAAAAAAAATAAACTAAACAAACAAGCAGAATATAGAAACAGAATCATAGATACAGAGATTATTCAGTGGGCTATCATTTGGGAGGAGGCAAAGGTGCCGAGATTAAGAAGTACAAATTGGTAGGTACAGAATAGACAGGGTGATATTAAGAACAGTATAGGAAGTGGAGTAGCTAAAGAACTTACATGCATGACACATGGATGTGAACTAAAGGGGAGATTGCTAGAGGGAATGGGAGATACCAGGAGGAGGAAGTCAAAGGGGGAAAAATTGGGATAACTGTAATAGCATAATGAATAAAATATATTTTTTTTTAAAAAAAATGAAGAAAGCATTAAGCCAAGAATCATTACAGGGCAATGTTTTGTTAAATACTTGCTTTTCAAAAATAATGAGACCTCATGTAAGTTGAAAACATTATTTCTCTTTTTATATTATGTCATTATCTCCAATTAATAATGTATCCATATAATAACATAATGTTTATTTTCCTGTCATGTGATTCATGTATTTAACAAACAGTTATTGAGAGTTTACTGTGCAAGATACTATAATAAGTGCTAGGGCTACCATGGAATAGGAGTATTATTATTATTTTAGTTAAAATTCATTGAGCATAACAAGTACTTTACATACCAAATTCAGTTAAAATTTATAACAATACTATGAGTTAGTGACTATTGTTGTTCTTATTTTACATATGGAGAATGTAAGTCTTTAAGAGCTTAAAGGATCTTTCTTGCCTGAGGTTACAAAGACAATAACCAAGAAAATAAATCCAGGACTTCCTGATTTTGAGTACTTGGCCATCCCAGCTCTCCAGGAGCCATGTGTAATGAGATAAGTGTTATAAAAGGAATACATATTTCAGACTGGAACATCTTGGCAGACATAGTGAAAAAAATCACATTGAATGTGGGTCATGAACTTTTAAGGGAGTTTTCATAACTGCCACTGACATATCTTTGAGAAAACTCCACACATCTTTCTCTGTTTCTATTTTTCATCTGATATATGGAAATGTTTCTTTTATCTCTTCATTGTGAAAAAATGTTGAATGATCAACTGAAATCTCTCAAGTGCCTTTCTTTATGATAAAGAACAGCTGTAATTCCTGGCATAAGAATTATTCTTCTGTAATAGCCCCATTTCAGCTTCAGGACTCTGCTATATCTTTATGCTTATTATTAAGTAGCATATAAACGATCCCCACCTGTGTGGAGACATGCTGGATCTGGCACAAATTTAAACACATAACTTCTCCTTGGAAGTATTAAGTAGCACCTCCTAATTATACAAGAACATGGTTTGCTGCCCATAACTTGCATTAATAAGCTTGTGCTTGTGTTCCATTAAACAGTAATATGGTCAATAGAATGAAGAACATTGAGTTGAGAATCAAACCAAATGAAATTATGACAATTGCCCAAAGCATGGACTGAATGGAACATTGTATGTATATATATATATTTTTTTTTTAATATGGTAAAATAAAGGTAGGTAGGTGATTTCTTTATTTTAATGATTTGGGCTCTGAGAGAATGTAGCTAAGCAGTTAAGAAGGCAGAGAATCCAGAGTTAGATTTTTCTGTTTTGGATTTTAACTACATTGTTGGTTACTTAGGTAACTTGGCCAAATTGCTTGTCACTCTAACCTCACATTTCAATATATAAAGTAGGAAAAAAATAGTATCTCCCTGGTGGTTGCTGTGAGAATTAAATGAAATAATGTACATAAACCCTTTAAATGAGCAGTTAACACTTGGGAAACATCTGAAATGCAGTTAACACTTGAAAAACGGGGGAAAACAGCTATTACAGATAAAGAATTTAAATGAAAAATTATAATCTCTAGGCTTACCCAGCCATATGCTTAAAATGGATGGCTCTGCATCTGAGAAGCAGGAAACATAGTTTGGGCAGTAAAAGGAATAGGGCAAATGGATTCAGAATTCATGCTATATCATTTGTGCCAGTTAAGAGTTTGAAAATTAAATTTCTTACTCCTCTGAAATTTTTCTATTTTCTTTGTTTTGTCTGTTCTGTACTTTTTTTTTATTGATTGGAGTTTGCGTTTTGAATCCCATTCTCCTCTTTCCTTTTGTTTCTCTCCTTCTTTGTGCTTTTTCATTTTTCTTTTTTCTTTTATTCTCACCCTATTTTATCTCTCTTGTTTTTCTTCCCCTTTTCTCTTCTCTTTATTCTTGTTGTATTCTACTTTAGTATTTTTCTGTATCAAATCCCTTTACTGTTTCCATGTATTCACACATGTAGTCAATCATATAAAGTACTTTGCTACTCTGGGGAAAAGTAATAATTTTGAAGTATTAACTGTGCATTAATGTCACCTTTCCTTTCATTCACTTATATCCCAAGAGTTTCCTCCCTTCCTAGGCACTATAGGTTGAGAAACACTGAAAGTGACAATTTTGTACTTTTAGGTTCAAAACTTATATTTAGCAGTAAAAGAGGGAAGAGCTGAAATACATAGTCTTTGAGTTCTAGACAAGAAACTCCATGCAGAGGGAGACGAGTAATAGAGAAGAAGCAAGAAATTTGGAAGTATGGCTGATAAAGGGAATTCTATCATTCCTTCATGATTTTGGTCTAGGAGGAAACTGCAGAGGATGATAGATACTCCTTAAAGTATGCACAGCCAAGAGTAGTAATTATATTTGCTTCCTGTTTGGAAATCTGGGACTCATCCACTTTTTTTCCAAGTGTCCTATACCATAATAGCCTGACTCCTAATAGGAAATTAATCACTACCTTGACTTCAGAGACAGAAAAGTGTTGAGGAACCCTGTCAGGTCCTTGTGTTATTGTCAAGCAGCTAAGCATGCCTAGCATCCAACAAGACAAAGGAGACAGACAGATAAGAATATGGGTAGGAAGAAAGCACAAGAGAGTTATGGGTCCAGAGGGTCATCAAGTCTGCAAAGAGAAGCTATTCAAGAGTAGGCTGTCCATTCAGTGGACATAGCAGGATCTGCACATCTTAGACACTGTGGATATTTGTGCTCCTAAACAAAGACCATATCAATACATTTTATATCTCAGTGAAAGTTACTATTAGATGGATCAAGGTCAAGCAGTGTTGTTTGTCCCCTGAACATGTTCAAACTGCATAAACCCCTGAGGTCAGAATTAATCCCAAAGAGAAATAGACCTGAAAGGAACATTGCTGAATCTGACAGAACATACCAAGAAGTGCTGAGATCAAGTTTTAGCTGTGAAGCTGAAATGGCGGGTCTAAATGGAAATTAATGCAATTAGAATCACACCAAGATTTGTGACTTTAGAAAATAAGGCAGCTACATAACAAGTTTCCTATTCTCTTATGCCTACATTCATTCTCAATATTGCTAACATAAATATCATAGTAGATGTTTATAGTATTCATCTATTGAACATGGGCTTTGAAATAAAAGAGACTTGGCTTCTGGTAGCCATTCTACTCCTTGCTAGTTTATGACCCTGGGCAAGGGTCACTTATGTGTTTCAAACTCTACTTTCCTTCTTTATTAATTAAGGACAATAATATGTAGCTTAATGAAGAATATGAACAAGGCACAACAGCTTACAAATCACAGTACTTAAATGCTAGCTCATTCTTTTTAAAAAACATTTATTTATTTATTTATTTTTAGAGAGCAGGAAACAGAGGGAGAAAGAAAGAGAGAAACAGTTGCTTCTGGTACATGCCCCAGCAGGGATTGAACCCTCAACCCAGGCAAGTTCACTGATGGAATGAACACCATAGTGACCTTTCACTTTGAAGGACCATACCCAACCAACTGAGCCACAGTGATCAGGGCAATACTAGCTCATAATGATAATATTATAAATGTGTTATTTGCTGTTTTCCAGATTGACAAACACAAATCATAATTCTAATTTTTAATTAAATTGTGGGGTAACATTTGTTAATAACATAAGTTTCAGGTATATGATTCTGTAATACATAATCTGTTTCAGGTGTACAATTTTATAATACAACATCCATATTAATTTAGATAGCACTGAACTTTGTGATGTTGACAAATATTTACAATAGAAATCAGAATTATACCCAGGTTGTAATTTTCCATGCAATTCCCCTATTTGAGAAAGTAGACTCCATGAACAACTACAGGACTATAGGACTGTTGCAGACACACCAGTATGTATGTCTGTCCTCTGTTTAAGAAACATTTACAACGTGGAAATTATATAGTGATGGTTCAGACACAAAAAGAAATAGTTGTTGGCATTAAGGAATAACAATCAAGCTTTTTATAGAAAATGCAAAGTTTTTTTAATATTGTTTATACAAATGCAGTTTTTCTGCATCTTGCTTTTTATTTTAAAGCTGTAATATTTAAATTCAAATAATTTAAATAAGTTAACTTAATTTTTAGGATATGTTAAAAGGTGCTATGGTACAGAAGGCATATTATAGAATAAAAAAACCTTTCTACTTGAAAATATTTTCACCCTTATTAACGCACAAAAATTCTTATTTAATTATCCAAAATAACAAATGTCTATTTTCTTATATTTTATATGTGCCTGTGTAATTTGTTGTTTTTAAGTAAAGTTTTATGCTGTTATTTTCATTTGTAAGACTTATTTGAAGTTCAATACAGTATTTAAGTCTTTGATTCTTACAGATTTTTCTTTAAGTCAAAGAAACATTTATTTCAGCTTTAAATCAAATTACTGATTGAAACTACTGTAAATGGGATGGTAAAGCATTTAAATCTTCTTTATATCACCAAATCTTTCATCTATACATTGTGATAATATCTTATATTCCAGTCATAGAAGAAATTGATTTGTGTCATATTTGAATGCATTTTTCATCATTATTAGCAAGATATTGCTTGCTGTGATAATAAGCATTTTCAGGAAGAAGGTATTTTATCACTGAGATTGTAGCAGCTTTTCTCACTTAACTGAAAGTCTCACTTACAAGCTCTGGGATATGTTCTATAATCTAACCTTCTTAATCAACAGAGAAGCAAGAAAATCTGTCTCCCATTCTCCTCAGGGAACTCAACTGTCTATTTAATATAGAGAATTTATAGAAGATACTTCCCAGGTATTATGTTATCATAAGGAGTGGTAAATCAGATGTGTTTTAGGAAGAGGAATGATGATTTCTTTGCTTATTGGTCATTGTCGTAAAAGCTAATGTTTGTAGGTGGCAGCAAATTTAAAGTATCTAAATAGGACCACTTTGGGAAATCACATCAGGATTTGCATTTCAAAATCACAGCTTCTGTCCCTCCCCCAGAATCACACACAGTCATTGTCTTGACTCAGCTTGATGGCTCTATTCTCTTTCCTTCCTAACAACACCCACATGGTGGCCTGTTCCTTGCCAGCAGTTAGCTTTCACCCTTCGTGTTATTAGCAAAGTTATTTCAGTTAGTCTCTGATTGCATGGTTTTCTCTCGGCATGCTCCTTCCACCTAATTGTTCATTTACTTACCCTTCAAAGGCTTCTTTATACACTGTGGAGACCTACTCTTGGCTGTCCAGTTTGGAAAAATTTACTTTTCCTGTCCTGTTATCATGTTCATTGCTTGGCATGCAAGGCAGAATGTAGAACTGAGCTTTCACCATAGGCCTCTTAAAAGCATGCATATAAATTAAATACAAACATATATACCTTAAAAATGTGTTGGCTTTCAATATTTTTAATTTTGAGCCACCAGCTCTGATCCTGGAACTCTTGGGATTATAAAATTTTGCACTGAGAATTGTTCTGAGCACATTGATTTTCTATTCCTCTAACCTCCCAATTCTATGAAGTTCTTCCATTTTCATCTACTAAACCCTTGGCGCACCTTATCACATTATTTTCAATATCTGCAGAAGAATGTGGATGAATTTAGCTTGGATGAATATGGACTTGAAGTTTGGTTCAATAATCAAACCTTATGCTTAATTTTTCAAGAGCACTGTTACATGGGAACAGTACAAGAGCACTGTTTAGTGGGAAGACTAAGTTCCCACTAAAATATAAGTTCCATGAACTCTGGGCTTTTTGACTAATGTATTCAGTTGTCTATCTTAGTGACTAGAATCCTACCTGAACAGAAGTTGTTCAGTAGAAATGTGTCCAATGAATGAATCATTCTTCATGATCTGCCCAACTGAAATCATATAAATTACACCCATAAATTTTAGTTTGTTATGCCCTTCAAAGTAGCATTAAGTAACTATCTACACAAAGCACTCTTTTAAGAATAATAAAAACTAGATCTAGTTATTTTCTGTGTATTATCTGTTTACCATGTAAAATGTATAGTCATATTAAGAATATTAAGAAAGGGAAATGAGCACTGAAGAAATAAAAATATTTCATAGGAATTTGGTAAAAAATATAATTTACAAGTGTGCAAATAAATTTCATAACTTGACATATGAAATGTACATATATGCCTAAATCCACAAAGGAAAAGTGAATGTGTTCATTCATTCTCCACACTGTGTGAGACCCGCTGAGCATGGATCACAGGCCTCTGGTGCAGGATAAAGAAATGTGATAGGGAGCCTCACCTCTTCTTTACAATTCACCATTGATTTCAGAACTTAAAAAGGTGAAACCTATATGCATATATCTCTAGTTGCTGAATGAAAGTCAATGGGGAAAAATAGACCTTAGTATATGCAACTGTACTTTTCTCGACAAAATTTTCAGAAGATACCATAATGCATTTGTCTGGTAGGGGAGTAGAAAGTAACCTAACCAAGAGAACAAAGGATCACTAGATACCAGAATGAGAACAATTGGATTGGGGATAGGAATTGGTGGGTACAATTGTTAGATCACTCCAGTAGTCTTCAGCCATCTGGTTTATGACAGTAAGAGGATTTGAGGGAGACCACAGGGCTTTCCTAAATTGCCTGAATACTACTGATGATGATGATGCTATTGTTTCTGTCTTATGAAAGGCTGACCTTTTATTTGTTGACACTATTACAGATTCCCCTCATATCCCCTCTTTGCCCCTCTCCACCCAGATCCTGCCCCACCCCACAGTGTTGTCTGTGTGTCCATAGGCTATGCATATATGCATGTATGTTCTTTGGCTGATCACTTAGCTCTTCATTTTGAACTTTGAAGAATTTGTGGGTTTAATAAATCTTATCTCCACACCCATGGTATCTGCTAGAACAGCAAAAACCCTATTCAGAGGATCTTCAGGGAGCAATTCAGGATTCAAATCTATCCTAAAATTGTGCCAGGATCTTGATGGATGGTACTGAGAAGGAGTGACATCTCTCAGATACATGGCATTAATCTCTCATTAAATTCTGTTGCCAGTATGTTGGGTTTTATTAGTTCCTTTTAAACAAAGCACCATGCGTTTAAAAGACTCATTGATAACTGTGTATTTGGCAAGAAGGTATGTTTATTTTTATACAACAGGTGTGCATCATTTTTTTGAAATGGCACAGCTAAAGAGATTATTTTATATTGAATAACAATTCAGAAAATAAAACTGAAAGTGCATTGTATTGTGAAGAGAAGACCCCATTGTGGTGAAAACAAACCTCCTGAGCCACTTACTAAATGCATTACTAGCCCAGTGGTTCACAACCCAGTCGTAGGGAGCTTTTTTAAAATTTCCAGGCCTCACCCCAGGCCAATTCACTTAGACTATCCTGGTGTGGGGCCCCCCAAATAGTATTTTTAGAGCCTCCTCAGTAGTCCTGATGTGTAGCCTGAGTTGGGAAGAATTGATCAGACCCTTTTCTGATCTATAACTTACAAAACAATACTATTCCCAAAGTTTCTAGAGCAAACAGCTGTTTGCACTTGGGAATACATTTTCTCAAATGAACAATGTTGTATACTGTGGTTAATTCCCTAGGCCTTTCCATAAAAGCCTAATTAAGCACAATGTGTCTGAAGCTTAGTACTCTGCTAATGGAATTATAGAACTTAATCAACATGTATACTAAAATAGGCTCTGAATTTTAAGTGTTTCGAAAAGAATAAAAAACAGATCACTGCCTGCAGCCCAGTGAAGGAGGCCCACTCTGCTTACTTCCTCCATCCCTTCCCCGCAACTGCCTGCCCTTGTATCCTATAGTTGTGAGGAGAATTGAGGAGCCCAACAGTTTACTTCTCTTGTCCCTGCTTGTCCTACATCATGTAAAAATTAACCTACCAGCTCCCCTCCCATGGCCACAGCCATGCTGCTTCTGGCCAGGACTTCTTTCCTTCTAGTGATACAGACATGGGATCAAATCCCCTTGCGATGTGCCTGTATGTGTGTGTGTGTGTGTGTGTGTGTGTGTGCATGTGTGTGTTTGTTTGTCTTTTCCTTCTCTACACTTCCTTACTGCCCTTTTGAAAGTGATGTAGTTGTTTTCTGCTAGCAAAGCAAAACAGATAAAGGACAAAATGATTTTTTTCCTATGTTCATTCTTCCCCATAAAATTTACACACAAAGACATTATAAGTACAACACCCTACATATAATTTGTCTTCCAAAACAGAACAATTTTTAAAGTAAAAAGGGTGCTAAATAATTGCACTGGGAAACAGAAGTAAACCAGGACAGCCCTTGAAGTCATTCAACATATTGAGACAAATTTATTTGTATTTTATCACAGACACTCAATGCTGGCAAGAGCTTGAAGATAAAGTGTAGGGATGAGGTTGAGAGGGGAGTGTTACTCCAGCAGCCCTGGTGTGGGGTGACATTCAGCAATGAGATGGAGTGAGTGGGTGGGTAAGTGGGGGAGGAAGGTGAAGACTCTACCCAACAGTAGTTGAAGTAAATGAAAATGAAGAACGAAATGTCCAGAGGAGTTACAGGAGACAAGAATGAAATCATATAGTAATTGAGTCACTGAGAACTGTTGGTTATTTTAGAAGAGGGTGACTTTATTTTGTAAAGGATAGAAATGGGTTATAGAAATCAAAGTGAATACTGTTTATGAAACATGAATATTAACAAGTGACTATATACCACTAACTTTAGTTCAAAAATACTAAATGTTATTCAGCTGAGTTGTTTTTGCTTTCTGATATTCAGACGCCTTTTCATACTCCTTTCCATTTGTGTGCTATTGGCTGGCACTATCTAGTGCCCCCAACTCAACTGAGAGAGTCTACCTCTGCTTATATCTACCTCTACCTCTATATCTTCTGACAGATGACATTTCTACCCCCTTCTACATAGCACAGATGAAAAAAAAGGACTTAGGGAAATCAGTATGTAAAATTTCAACCTCATGGCACATTGATTTTTTTCATTTACTTATTTGTCCCTCAGGGAATGTCATTCATATGCCACTTGGCACAATTAACCATTCAACCATATGTATGTACTGGGATTTCTAATCCTTAAATTTTTGAGCAGACTGATAATATGTCCAATCTGATTGATCTTGTCATTATTTTCTGTCAGTTGCAGTTTATGATCTGATGAACACTTCAAAACCTAGAGAATGTTGGAGGTTGAACTGATTGACTCTATTTTTTGGTCCCATTTTCTCAAAATACTCTCACCATTTATAAGATATCTGATAACTCAAGTCTTTTGTCCAACACAAGAATTAATTATGACTATTAGAATGACTAGATATTATTATTTAACATGATTCAAAATAATCTGCCTTAAAAAACAAAAGTTTTAATACCACATCAATTTTTTAGATTTTTATTAACATATGTCACACACATACAAATAGCCAAAGAGACAGCATGCACAATATTTATTTAAAAATAGTTATTCAGCCTATCCAATTTGCTAGGCACTTTAACTTCATAGGTGTTTTGTTTCACCTTCATGATCAATCTCTGAAGTATAGTTAAGAAACCATCAAAGAATAGTAATCAAGGAAGGGCTTGCATGATTACATATACATGAAAGGGTTAGAGGTAAGGTAGAGTGAGTATGGCAAAACCATTTGGAGAGACTGTGGTGGTAGTTCAGGTGAGACTTTATAGTTACCTAGACTAGGACAAGGAAATGCTAGAGAGCAATAGACCATTTGAGATTATTTCAAAAGGAAATTGGGGTAGGGGGTTGAGAATAGCATTGTTTAGTGTGTCTTACATAAGTAAATTGATAGCAGATCCATTCAGATATAGGAATCTCTGAAAGAGAGCCACATTGTGACCAGTTTGAAATGGGTGATTCAAGGAGTGACATTGTGTCTCATTTTAGATATGCTGCGTTTGAAGTGCTTTTTAAGAAACAAAGAGCCCTGGCTGGTGTGGCTCAGTGGGTTGAGCATGGGCCTGCAAACCAAAGGGTTGCTGGTTCGATTCCCAGTCAGGGCACATGCCTGGGTTGCCGGCCAGGTCCCCAGTAGGGGGTGCATGAGAAACAACCACACATTGATGTTTCTCTCTCTCTTTCTCTTCCCCTTCCCCCCCCCTCTAAATAAAATGAAAAAAAAAATAAAGTCGGTAAGTAAGAAATATATTGTTTTAAAAAACAAGAGTACATTTTATTGATTAGGTTCCTGTTAAAGGTGAGATCATATGGTATTTGTCTTTTACCACCTGGCTTATTTCACTTAGCATAATGCTTTCCAGTTCCATCCATGCTGTCACAAAGGGTAGAAGCTCCTTCTTTCTTTCTGCTGCATAGAATTCCATTGTGTAAATGTACCATCATTTTTTGATCCATTCATTTACTGATGGGCACCTCAGTTGCTTCCAGCACTTGGCTATTGAACCTAATCAACAAAACAAACAAGCACAACCAAAGACACTGAAATTGAGAACAAGCTGACAGTGACCAGAGGGAAAAGGGAATGATCAGAGGGGAGGGAATCTCAGGGGGACAGGGGAAGGGTTTGCAGGAACAAGTATAAAGGACACATGGACAATAACAAGGGGTAGGGTGGAAACGGGAGGGAGGTAGAAGGAGGACTGGAGGGGTGGGCTGGGATGGAGGTAAAAGGCAGAAAACTGCACTTGAACAAAAATTTTTAAAAAAGCAGAAAACAAATCGAAAGAAAGAAAGAAAGAAAGAAAGAAAGAAAGAAAGAAAGAAAGAAAGAAAGGGAAAAGAAAAGAAAAAGAAAGAAACCAAGAGTACTACAACAGCATGATTGGATGTATGATCTAAGCTTAAAGTTGTTCTGGAGATTATATATATGCAAACTATCTGTGTACTAAAAGTAATTATAATCAGGGGTGTGAATGATAGCCTCTAGAGATGAAGGATGAAATGATAACGTAAGCAGGCCAAGTACTATAGCTAGAAGGATGCAAACATTTAATGTTAGGGAGTAGAGATAAAACTTGACAAGGACACAGAAAATGAGTGGCCCACATGTTAGGAGGCACTAAGAGTGAACTGTGGACTTCAGGTGATTGTAATGTGTTAGTGTAGGTTCATCAGTTGTAACAAATGTACTACTCTGGTGGGGAATGCTGATGAAAAGGAATGCAGGGGGCTCTGGCTGGTGTAGCTCAGTGGATTGAGCATGAGCTGCAAACCAAAGGGTCACCAGTTAGATTCCCAGTCAGGGCATATGCCTGGGTTGCAGGTCAGGTCCCTAATGGGGCCATGTAAGAGGCAATCACACATTGATGTTTCTCTCCCTCTCTTTCTCCCTCCCTTCCCCTCTCTCTAAAAATAAATAAATAAAGTAGTTTTTTTAAAATAGGAAAAGGTAGGGGAGGGGAGAGCTGGGAGAAGGCAATATATGAGAAATCTCTGTACCTTCCCCTCAATTTTGCTGTGAACCATTAACTGCTATAAAATAAAAGTCTTAATAATAATAATTTTTAAAAAATTTGAGGAGATCAAAACTGCATTGAGTTGGATAGTCAACATAAGAGTGGTTTTCAAGAAAGACTTCATAGTGTCATTTACTACTGAGAAGTCAGGTAAACTGCGAACTAAAAATTACTCATTGAGTAGTGATATGATCAGGTGGAAGAAAAGTTGGGAACATGAAGAATGCAGTATTATATATTCCTAAAGTTTTATAATGTGCTTTTTTATTTTATAATACATTTCTCAAGACATTTCCATGTTGTTAAATATTTTTTCTAGTAGAGTGCTACTATAGTTTATTAAATGTATTTAATGTTGTTGGTCATTTAGATTGATTCCAACATTTTGGCCACTGTAAACAATCCTATAAGGAGCAACCTTATAACTCTGTCTTTATGGATATATTTATGTCCTTGGACTGTATTTCTAGGAGTATAATTGTTAGATTAAAACTTTTGGGTTTTTTTGTTTGTTTGTTTGTTTAAATATAGGGATACATAATCACTGGGATGTTATTACCAAACCAGTCCGAGGCTAAAACTGTGTAGTCTCCTAATATCTTTCCTCTGATAAATGAAGTAAGCCTGTGATTTTTTTCCTTTGATTATCCATATTTAAATCAGTCCACACATGCCTCCAAGACTACTTTCAGTTTAATCACAGTATAAAACCTTACTTTTAGAAAGCAGTAACATGTTAATATTTAGTTAGCACTTATAATGTTGCAGGAAATATTTTATGTAGATTGATATTGATAAATAGATGAAGATAGATAATAGATGATAGATGCTAGTTTACTTCTGGTAAGATCCCATTTTTTTTCCTTTTATTGTTTCTCTTTAGCTATTAAGCATAGTAGAGTTAGACTACTTTTGCATAGAAGGTTGAATGAATTCTCATTTCCAATTCCAAGGAAAACTTTTAGAGGATATAGACCTAAGTAATGGTGCCATCTTATAAGGTAGAATACTAGGGTTGGGAAAGAGCAATAGATGGTCCTGTGTTCTCTACAGAAATCTTAGGTCAGAGGAGTTTGTAAAAAATTTTGTCTTTTACCATGTGTTTTCAATGTAATGTCCTCTCTAATTTTCAAAATAAACTATTAGAAAACATATTATGCTTTCCACTAAAAAGGAGAAGGAATCAAAGGAGAAAGGGAAGGATAAGAGGGAAAAGGAGGGGAAACGGAAATGAAGGGAAAAGGCATTTGCTCTACTTAATGTACAGTAATTATCAAGTAAAAAGAAATTGAAATGGTGTGACCATAAGGGATTAAGTAGCATTTTTCTAACAAAGAAAAATGAGAGTGAGAAAAATGAGTATGAGAGTTTCTTCTGAGGGAATATGTTTATTTTCCCAGGTGAAGATCAAAATTGAAAAGCAAGAGATACAAGGTTTTCACTTCTGTATCTGCATCCACATGTTTCTACATGGAAAGTTGCAATACTAGTGAGAGAGCCATTAGGAAACTAAAGCAAGTAAGATCTTTTGGATAGAATGGACACAGGCACTAACAGCTTTTTGCCAACCACTTAAAAAATAGAAGATAAACCCCATATAAAATAAAAATTGAGAAAACTTATTTTAAATACCACCATAATAAATTAGATTTTAAGGTCTTTATAATAATTAAAGCAAAAAGGTTCTGAAATTAGCTCCTGAGAGATACATCTAGTTGATTCATGGTAAAACGTAGTGTTTCACTGTATGCATCTCATTTTGGTATTATGAGAACCATCTCAGACACATATTTATATCTCTTATCCTTCCTTCTTAGGTTGCAAAGTCAGAAATGGAGCAGTGATAATTCTGAACTTTGAGAAACTGCTTTATTTGTTTTTTACTTTCATCCTAGAGCATGTCATTTTATTTGTCCTGTGTTTCTGTGTTGGTTACTTGTTTTGATCCAGTATACTTTCCATAGCTGGTTTCCTCTGTTGGAATTTATATGTAACACTTAGGAGCCATAGGAAGTACAGGGGGCACTTAGTTAAGATCATTTTTACTTGTGTGTTAAGTGAAGGATTTTGATTAGATGTTTTCTAAGATCGGTCTAACTTGAAAAATGATATGATTCTTTTTTAAATTTTTTCTTGTTTACACTATTACAGATGTCCTTGCTTCCTCCTTGCCCCCCTCCACCCAGGCCTTTTCCCCATCCCCTCAGGCCACCACCACACTGTCATTTGTGTCCGTAGGTTAAATATTTGTTCTTTCTCTTTGCACTCCTTATTTTTTAAGTACAGCTTTAACATTCATGATAGAAGTGTATGGCATATAGTTTCCAGTGTAAAATTTCAGCTTGCTCACAGCCCGTTTAGAGATGTTAGGGCTTGACTGATTTGCAATTGGAATAATATTTCAGGTATAACTCACTTAGTAACAGCCATTGGAATGTGGTTTCTAAATCTTGTTTGTATGTATATATTTTACGTAATAATACTAACATCATGATAAAATGTGTGATTACAACACTTGTCTCATAGCTCAAAATCATCCTGATCACTATTGACATTATTAATTTATATATTGATATATTTATAAAGGCATGTGATTTATAATTTGCCTTTCATTTGAAGGACAAATTAGCTGTAGTTTAAATTGCCATTTTCAGTTTGAAATAAAAATAAATAGCTTGTCTTTCATCTCTACATTCATCTTGTGAACATTTGCTGTCAGAGAGTGACTTCCTCACATAGTGAATATGCTTGATTTGCTTCCAAATCATGCTCTGTGAAACTGAATCTCGTTTCATAATTTCAGACAGAACAAAAATAAGATGAATCTTATCTTCCTATCCTGAGAAAACTAAATTTGTTAATCCTCTGTGCACAGAGTTAAATCAAAAGATTCAGACTTGGAGAAATTATAACACTAGTTTCTGGAACATATTCTTTCTGATTTCCTTTTTCACTATGCTACTGACATTTTAAATGACCTGAAGTAAGTAATGTAAATGCATCATTCCCTTTAATAAGTGAATATTACTATGGAACCTCACAGGGATTTATATAAGTTGTTAATTTTTTGACAGCCTTGTGCATGAAGGGAGCTTTCAAATTACATTCATTATATAATCAAATTTGAAAAAAATTAAGAATTGGAAATGGGATATTTCACAGTATTGTTATATAACTATGATTTTTTTTCTTATTCCCTTCTCTTCTACCACCTCATTTTACCCCCGTGAACCACCTTAGAGAAAAGCAGCATGAAAGTATTGTGAAAAATATGAAGTATGCCAAAGTGAAAAGCTTTCCTAATATTATTAATTCCCAAGTATGGTATAATTATTAAGCAAAAGCTAATAATGACTTTTAGAAATTAAACTAATGATATTGGGAGAGGTTCTCCATTAAAACAGCTTCTTGCTATAATACTTTCTTTGGAAAAATCATACTTTTAAAGAGGATGGTGGTATCACTTTTATAATAAATACCTAGCCTTAGCAGACAACTTTTGTAAATCACAAAGAACTTAAGATATGTAGCTTTATCAACTATTTAAGCTAAAGTTGAGTGGCCCTGTAATCTATCTTTCCAAGTCATGTGACAGATGGGAATGAGGAATCACATAGCCCAGCAGTATTCTATTGTCTGCATCCTGTAATCTGTTTGATTTTGTCACTGTATCATCTGTAGTTCAGGCCTGTGTGGTTACTACACTATGTGCTTACCATGTTCTGTATCTTTAGGAAAAAGCCTTCTTACTACAAAATCAAATGGCTTCCTCTTTTTTTCTGTCTATTAACCTGTCAGGAATGGTGGATGCTCTCAGTCACTTCCTAATCAGGAAGCACCAATTTCCTTGGCTTTTCTGATAGTAATTGTCTCTTATTTTGCTCTTAACCCTACAACTGCTCCTCACAGGTTCCTTCATCCATGGACTCCACAAACTCTTCTTCCACAACCTCATGTCCATGGGCTACTCCAAAACCGTTGCATCCAGTACTAATCCCTTTCTACAAGTGGATCCACTCGTCTAATTGTCCCTGTCTTTTGATAGCCAGCAGACACCTCAGACTCAAGGGGCTCACTAATTTAATCCTATCTGACCTACTTTTCACCATCCGTGAATCTCCTCTTGGTCTCACTATCCAAGTGAACTACCTTCCTCCCTGCCTGACAGCACAGGCACTCATCTTTGTGACCTTCTTCCTCTCCACTTACTACCTTGACTAGTCTGTCACTGAGCACTGTCAGTCCTTCCTTCCAAATTCCTGTGGAAGACAGATTGAAGACAAAGAAAACTCTGGAGCAAGAGTCCCTGGCTTCAAACCCCAGTGTTAGCCTTTGAGAAGGCCTGAGTTTGAGCCAATTTTCTCTTTATACTTGAGTCTTCTCAACTATAGAGAAATAGTACCCTAAAATACAGGAATTTTTTGCATGTGGCAATTTGATGAGACAATGCAGGGAAAATGCTGCCCTAGCCTGTGATAAATACTAATACATGTGAATGGTTTTTATCATTAGCCCCACTCTCCATCTTACCACAGTCCCACCCTCTAACCATGGCATTCCAAAGGAGGGCAACTTCAGTTACCTCCCTATTGAACTCCTGCCTCCAGGATCCAGTCTGTTTCCACCCTGCAGTCAGAGAGGGCTTTCTAAAATATAAGGATGCTTGCTCACCTCCCTATATAATACACTTCATTTACTTTTCATTGCGTTTCAGATTCCATCCAACTCAGCACTGTGCCTGAGACTCTTCTTCACCTGACACGTAAGTTTCAATTGCAGCTCCTAGAATGTATGACTCTCTTTCTTCCTGCCCAGTCTTCCACACATGTTTCTCAATGTCAGGAACATTTTCTTCACTCTCTTCCTCACCCAGGACCAATCCTATGCATCCTTCTGCTTACTCATTTTTCCCAGTTTCAATTAGCTGTCTCTGCTCCATGTTCTCCAGCACCAGCGCTTTTCAGAGCACTTGTCTGTGGTTCTGGAATTTTTTTAAAAAAAAACAACTTCTCTCCTGAGATTGCTCTGTTCTGCTCCTATCTCCTCTGCCCAACCACTGTCTTACACAAAACAGCATTTATCTTATGTAGTATAAATGGCCTCTGAGGTAACATGTTTGCAGCCTTCATTGGACACTCAGGAACATATACAGACTGGCTCCTGAGAACATACATGCTTTGTGCTCCTGAAATTTACATTTTTTTGTTATGATTGCCATATATGTTATTTTTGATTGTGAATCATTCATCTAACTGGAAGACAGTTCTCTTGTCACTAGTTCACTAGTTCACATCATTAGCAAGGAAAGAGGTGGGGGGGTGAAGAGCTTCAATTAATGTAGCAGGCTTGCAGAATCTGAGGAACCAAGAATACCCCCATCCTGATGAGCAGATTCAAACCTTAGTGTCTTATTTTTGGGTTTAGGAATCTGGCCAATGAAAGAGGCAGAAACACTAGCAGTGTCATCCTGTAATGAATTTTTTTTAATGGTGCCAAATGCATCAGCCTTTGCAAGCATCAAGGGAGCAAAAAGAAAAACAAATTAGTCTTTTTAGCAATAACAACACAGGCATAGAACAGCATTGACACAAATACGTCAAAAACACAAGTGTTTAAAAGGTGTTTTCCTCAAGAGAGGACTTTTATATGCTTTAAATAATTCTAAAGTGTAAAATAAAAGTTATACTTGAACTGCATATTCTGCTTTTTTTTCCCTTAAAAACCCTCAAATTTGATTTGAGGGCAAACTGATTTTTTTTTATTACCTAACTAAAAGAGAATATTTGAGATATTTTTCAGCTCTTTTAAACTTCAGCTCTGACTAAAAAAGTGTATGCCTAGGTGGGTGTTGATTAATGGTGCTAAAAACACTTTGTGTAGGATTTTATGCTAATTACCCTTTATACCCTAACCCGTGTCAATTTTAACAATCTAAATTAGCATTTTCTCCAAGGACTCAGGAATGTGAGAATTGTGAAATTGGCTCAGTAAGCTGAGTTAGCAGTGAGAAAATTGAGATGTTCTATATTTCTATATTAACATCTGCTGCTAGTTCAAAGCATGATCATTTCAAAATGATGAATATATTGAAATAAAATGAGAGGTAGAAGAGGTACAGCATACTTTATATTTAAAAAAATGTAATATTTGACATTGTCATCAGAAGTTCCATGTAATCATGGCTCAAATAATTGATTTTTATATACAATGTCTTAGAAATTAATTGCATTATTAGAGATACAAATATTTTAGCTTCTTTGTTATTTTGGCACCTTTATGATAGATAGAATATACTCTAAAAAACACTTGGTTAAGGAAAAACGTCAGATTAAATCCCAGTAAAATTTAATTTTTGTTTATTTTTCGCATAGCTCAAATAGGAAACACATGCATTTCCAGATGGTTCTTTTAAAAACAAAATGCCTAATCTCTTCAAGGAGGAAGATTTATAATAAAGTTCTATTTCATAAAATGGGAGTGGACTTAGGCATTTAGAAAGAAGACACAGTAGCTGTCGACTGTGTGGAGAAAAATATTCATCACCTTAATGATCTATTCCAGGTTTGGGAACTTACCCAGTTTCTTGTTATTATCATAATCTTTAAGACCTAAGACATATACAAAAATGTTAAGGTGACATTTTATTTGAAGGAAAACTTTTCAACTTCAGATGAATACTCAGCTGCTCTGAAGTCACATATAGAGCCAAGTGATTTTTGTTGTGCACATATTGCTGGTGAAACCTGAACCACAGAATAATTCTCAGTTCACAGTGCCCAAAACACCGGCTTGTTTCCCAAATCCAAAATCTGTTACTGCTAACAGCTAAAGGTTGAAACCTGAATGATGGTTGATTTGGATTATTAATTAGTTGTTCCAGTTTCTCCATCATTCTGGGGAATACTTGAATTGCAGATCAAGACCTCTCTATATTTACCAAGTTCTAGCAGTAAAAACAAACTTTAGAGGGAAGAGCTGCCTCCCAAGACACTTGTGTAAGAGCCGCTCAGAGAAGCTGCAGAGAAGCATCCATAGGCTACTGTCTGTGTAAAATTTCCTAGAGAATCCACTGATTCAGTGAGAGTATGGAAGGAGGCTCTGCATGGAAGCGGACAGGCACAGTTGAGCAACGATCACTTGTGTTGCATTCTGGCATTCCTCATTTGCCTTCCTTTCTCAACAAAATCACTTGCTGTTCTGCTCTTCTATTCCCCCTGAGTTGCTAGCATGTGTTGCACAATGCAGTCTTTCCTATAAGGCAGACTTCAATTCCTGTTCAGGTTGTCTCATCTGGGCCTTAAGAACCAAAAGCTCCAAGCCACCTATGACCATTAGTCCTACAGGTGACACTGGCACCAAGAAACAACAGGAAGCTAACACAGGTGAGTATGCTCTTTACTCAGCTTTTATTATTGCAGAGTCAATCCAAATCCATACTAACCTAATAACAACAAAAATCACTCAGATGCTATCAGCAACAACATCACACATGAGAATTGGGGGATAACAAACCCCAGTTCCAGAGTCTTAGTCTGTGGGTCTGGAAATCAGCATGGTAGGCAGGGAGCTGTCAGCACCTTACAAGGCAGAATCTCTAGAGCCAGTTGGCAGCAGGACAAAGTGTGCAGTCCAGCAGGGCCGAGCCTCTGATGCCACAGTAGGCAGATCAGCACAGTGTGGAGCAGCACCTTGGTGCAAGGAGTTCAGCTGTCTCAGCAGTGATTTGAGGTCTCCACTTCTTATACCCTGAGTGAGGGTCATGTACTCTACCCTTCTGAGTAGAGGGTCATGTACTCTACCCTTCTACCCTCCCAACAAATGTCTTGACCCCCTTGATAATTCATCGGGGAATTTCCATTGGGCTCATCCTGGGGTATTCCACCTCTACAGACCTGTCTGTTCAGGTCATGCATGCAGATAGTCTGAGCACTCTAAACTGCCAGGCATCACTTAGGTAGTTTTTTTCTTGAACCAGACTCTACAGCACATGCTCTGAACATGGTTTCTTAGTTAACAAGACTGATAATATCTTAGTTCAGTCATACCCTCTACCCACTGTCCTTTATAGTTGGATTTTTCTTTCCCCTTTCAAATCATCTTCATAAATCCCAACAATGCTATGTTCATATCCTCATGGATTGTATTAAAGAATAGTTGCAATACAGGAAATTTAGGTCATGCAAAAACACTTAATTCAAGACTAATGTTAAAAAGTAAGTGTAAGTTTGTGGGGAAAGTGAAAGTGTCTAAGTATTTTAAGACCATATTAATTTTTAATAATTCTACTTTAGGATCACATTTCTGCTATATTATACTTGCCAAGATTTTTTTTTTACTCTTTGCTCATTATTTTTGTCTGGTTTAATTCTTGGGAGCCACCCTGCCTGGTTTCAGGAGCTGTAACCACCTGCCCATGGCGAAGGCTGAGTGAGCTACCTTCGGACCATAAGCCACTAAGGAGACAAAGCTTATCTCCCTGGCAGGGGCACCACTTCTGCTCCTTTTTTCATAACTGGCCCCCAATGCTTGATCAGTTAGCCAATGACAGGTAAGATTCCCCAAGGGGGGAATGATCTAAGACAGGCATGATCACGTAGAGGCCCCAGGGAAGGACTTGGGGGGCTATGGAGAAAGGGCATGATGGACCCTCCCCCCTTGGCTTTGACAAAGCCTGAGTCCTCATTCTGCCTGCAAGAAGTCTCCTAATATCTTGGCTGCCTTACTTCCCCTACCTGACTTAAGCCTGAAACAATGGCAGAGGGTGGTCAGCCCTGTGCAGGAAAGGGCGGGTTCCCTGGGTGATCAGGCCTGAGAAAGAATACATAAACTCCTATGAAACCTGCTTTGCTAAGAATGCTCTTAATTAAATGATAAAGGCCCAAGCAGGGCCCAAGCAAGAAATGAGTTTGTTTCCCAAAGTTTTGTAGCCTTTTAGCTAACAGACCCTGACTTAGAATAAGCCTTTGCAGTTCTTTGTATGCTATCTATTGTTTGATCCTTACTGCCTGACAATGATTAATGAACTTTACCTGTATTCCTGTGCAAATTGAAAGCCAATAAAAACTGTGAAGGCAAGGATCAGTGCTCTCTGCTCTTGAGAGAGTGGCCAGGCCACTCTGAGGCACCCTCTCCTTGAGAGGGTAGCTGTGTTGTCCCTTTTCCTCCACAGGAATCAGTAGTCCATGTGAATTTGTCTCATATCTCATCCATAACACCTTGGACACTGCAGGCCGGTGCACACGTCATTTAATGATACCTTTTGTAAATGTAAAGCTTTACTTGGTATACTATTGCCTGTTTTCTTAAAATTATTTCTAATATTTCATAGCATGCTTTTTATGAAATTAGCATCATATAATGGTAGTTGTTTGGTCATCTTGCATCTAGTTTATGTTTCAGCCTTACTAATTTCCAGCTTGTTTTTCGACAAAAGGTCCACCACTTAACTCATGTTTGGAAGATGTTTTTATAGGCTGTTAAAAATATTTTAAATTATAATAACAGAATGTTCAAATAGTAACACAATAATCACCAAAGTAAGAATTTTGATGCTGCTAACAGGATTTTTCATTAACTACTAACAATGAATGTTATTAACACAAGATTTCTGCTTACTAACTAAAGTGGAACCACAAAAAAAATAAGCACAGCTTAAAATTAACTTTGAAATTACAGAGTTCTTAATTTTTTTAACATTCTTATTTGAGGGCATATCCATGGATTTTTAGAGAGAGGGGCAACGGGGGTGGGGGGATGGGGAGAAACATTGATATAAGAGAGAAACAAACATTGATCAGCCTGCTCCCACAGGCACCCAACCAGCGACTGAACCCACAACCCAGGTATGTGGCCTGACCAGGGTTGGAGCTGGTGGCCCTTTGATGTGTGGGATGATTCTCCAACCAACTGAGCCATACCAGCCAGAGCTTAATTTTTAAATCTTATGGAATTTTGTATTTCAAATGAGTCCATAAAGTGATTATATCAATATTTTATGTAAATCATTTCAAATACTGGGAATAATAATGAGAAAACGTGTAAAACACCTAATGGTATGCCCGGAACAAGGGAAATGCCCTCAGTTTGTTCTCTGAGTTTCTCCCTCCCCGGCCACACTGGCATTTTCTTCTAACCATGCTTTCCAGACCTCCCAACCAAATATTTATGTTTCTCCTTATTTCATCTTTGTGATCATCTTTTCTTACACTGTATCAAATTTCTTGGCCATCTCATCTAATGCTAGGGCTTCAAACAGTTTATTGTGCCAATGATTTCTGAAAATATGTTCCAGGACCAAATATTTCCCAGTCTTTTTTTTTTTCTGGACATCTCAATGGATTTTCTTCTGGCATCCCAAATCCAAGTGTTTCCATTAAATGGTGTTTAATTTTCCTTGATTTCACATCTATCCAATGAGACACAAATCTTATTAATCACACCCCCTAATTGTCACTTTAATTCATCTTTCCTCCTTTACTCCCTTCGCCCTGCACAAATGCAGACCCCCTCAACTTTGCTAGTCTATTACAGCAGCCTCCTGAAGGTCTCCCTCACTGTAATGATCTCACTCTCGCTCTTCTTACACCATCTTCAGACACACTTTGCAATCATGCGGATATTTCCACATTGCAAATATACCCATGTAACTCCTCTGGCTTACTGCAGTTTTAAAGTTTGCACTACTTTTATGAAAGAATTCAATCTCCATGGCATGATATCCAAGACCCTTCATACTCACTCTCAGTTCCTTTGCTCATTCTTTTTACTTTGCTTGGAGCAGGCATTCTTCCCTTGTGGGGCTTATGAATTATTGTCTATATTCAAAGAATTAGTTTCTCTAAAGAGCGATTCTTGATACTCCATAGGCAGAATTGTGTTTCTTGGAATTTTACATTCCATAATTATGGCATTTAGGCATTTGAGAGAGATGTGCTATAGGCAAATGGTTGCACTTGATCTGATGAGAACACTTTGAAAGCAGTATCTGCTTCTCACTCATGTTACTTTCCCAGAGTCTGTACAGAGTGGAGATTTGTTTTTGAATGAATGAAAGACCGAATGAATGAATGAACTCAATTTCTTTATATCATGGCCGTGTCAAGGTACAATCCATGTGGTATCTCCTTATTTTTACTTATGTGCTTTGGGGCTGGTAGGCATTCCAATAGTAATGAATTTGGCCTCTGTTCATTCTTTCATTAAAATAAAGCAGGCTTCCTGCCAAACCTGACTTTAATCTTAAAAATATCTGTCTTCAGAATAAACTTTCACCCTCTTTCCTAGCCAGAAAAACTCCAATAATTTGGCTTTTATTTTGAGGAAGAATCATGCCATCACTTTTTATATTGAAAGATTTCAAAACCTCCGGGATCTTATTAAAAACTGGATCATAGACTTTATAGGAGATTTGATAACAAAACCATCCTCAAATAAATACCAAAATACTACTTAATGCAGTTATTCTAGTTAGGCATCAAAAGTTAATTTTTTATCACATACACAAGAAAGCGATACCTGCACTATGCCTAATGGCCTGAAAAATGCAGTGAAAAGACTGAATCACTCAGTATGCTACATGTATCTAATGAGGAAAAGTTGTGCATCTCCAAAATACATTTTTTCATCATTTTTGCTTAATTTAAACTATATTCAGAACTGTACAATGCATTGCATTCATTTCTTTCACTGAAGACTTTATACTTCTGAAGTCAAAGCTATTTCTTGCAAACTTTCTCTTTATTAAATATATCTGATTTACGTTCTGCAAGCTAGAGAAAGGTCAAATTAATTTCGCCATAGTTCTACTTTCCAGTAGCATCTGTTATGCAGCATGGTACTGCTGTTATAAATAAGGCGTCCTCCTAAGTAACAACATGGTGTCTTAAATTATATTCAGCACCATAAAAAGATTCCAGGTTGCATTCTAATCAGGCTTTTTGTCTCTGGCATGTCACATATGGCCCCTTTTGAAATTTGTTCTGATGTGTCTTTATATTTCCAAGAATTGTGTATCAAAGTTGATTTACAAGAAAGAAATTCAAAGAACAGCACAGAAAGTCACATGTTCACTAATGAGATACAAGATATTACAAGGATGAACTGGATTAGGATTCACCATGCAATGTGTACACAAGGTGTGGTTTGATAGAAATCTATCTTTTGCAGTTACCTGTGCCTATCTACTGTAACTCATCTGCTTTGCCTAAAATCACTGAGGTATTAAAACCAAATAAAATATCAAAACACTTGGTGGGTGGGATATGAATGATGCGAATGTAAGCATCCTATATTTGGAGTATAATCAACAAAATCTCAAAGTGGGTATCAAACTTTAAAAAGTTGCCCACGAATAAATAGTAAAAAAGAAAGAATTGGCTCCCACAGGACTTGTATTTTTTAAAAAAAATCCAAATTAGTTTTTCTTTTGTAATTATGTTATTTTTGCATCAGTTTCTTACTGGTGATATGAAAATAGATAAATTATGATTTTTTTCTTATAGCAGTTTTATTATCTTATAAAACTTGTACACTTTCTAAATATTCTTCAACAGATTGTCTTGCATATTTTTAGTGTCAAGATACATCATTTGAAAACAATGTCAAATTTTTCTTTTTTCCCCTCATTTTTTAAATTCATGACTAGAACAACCAGAAAAATAAATCCTAGTATTAAGCACAGGTGTTTGGTTTTTGTTCATGACTGTGAATAAAATGATTATATCATCAGTAAATATACACTATATTTACTTTAGATAATCTTTTAAGGAATAATTTTCAGCTCAATTATTTCTATTTCAATATGCTAATTCTTTCTATTCCAATTTATTCTGAATTCCTCTATTTTTATATGCTAAGGTAAGAATGACTGTGAATTTTAGCCCTGGCTGGTCTGGCTCAGTGGATTGAAGGCCAGACTGTGAAGCAAGAGAACCAGGTCACCAGTTCAATTCCCAGTCAGGGCACATGCCTGGGTTACGGGCCAGGTCCCCAGTGAGGGGCACGTGAGAGGCAACCACACACTGATGTTTCTCTCCCTCTGTCTCTCCCTCCCTTCCTCTCTCTCTAAACATTAAAAAAAATGACTATGTATTTTAACAAACGCCATTCAGCAATTATTGTAATAGTGTACTATTTCCCCTTTGGCCAAAGACAAAAATAAGCTATAAAAGCAATAATTGAGGAGAGACAGAAGTATGTATAGGGTAAAGAGATCCACAAAAGAGGGCTATCTTCTCCCTGAGCAGGAATGGTGATTGTTAGGAAGACCTTTATATAATGGGTTAATTTAGATGCTTATTTCTTTTTTTAATTCAGTTTATTGGGGTGACATTTGTTAATATGATTAGCTTTGGTTTTGGAAATGAAACAATAACTTATTTTCCTGGGCATGCTTCCTTCTACTCTAATTGCTTCTCAAATGGAGTAGGGGGAGACAAAGTTAAGGGAGAAAAATTAGAAAAACCTTGTATAACAAAATTGTGTTGCTGTATAGAACTCAGGGCCAAGAATGAAAATGTCTCAGTGACACCAGAAAGTACCCAGAATACCTAAATATGCCACACATCTTAACATCATAGCAATGCTACAAGCAGGAGTAATGTTAAATGAAATGGATTTCTGGAGCACTATGCCCATTTTTAAGGATAAAAATTCCATTGAAACTAGCGGGGGAAAGGATCTTTGAGAATATGATGAAGCTTGCAAGTTGAATTAGTTTCCTAGAAAGAAACTTTGTCATGCTATTGGGTACTTCTAGTCATTCCCAATTATTTTCATGCCCAACAGACACTATAAACCAGGGAAAGTAATTTTCACTGCCACTTGGCCAAAGCCTCATATAATTTGCTGAAACTGCCTAAGCCTTCATTTCCTCATAATAATGGGGCCTGAATCCTACCCTTTACTGGCACAGTGGAAGGTATTTATGATTCCTTGAGTACCACTTCACAGAAGATTCTAGAGAAATAAAAAGCATTGGAAAAGCACTTGCAGACCACTTACCAGACTTACCAGACTACATGTGGAACTGTTTTTTGTGTTTTTTTTACCAAACTTCTCAGGATTCTGAGTTTTGGACTTATAGTGTTTTTCAATCAGTTTTTCTGTTTAACATTATCAGGGATACACATTTCTATTTGTATATATACTTAAACTACCTAATTGCATGTATCTAAAATAGTAATAAATGTGGACACAAATTTGGGAGGTACATGAAGAATAATAGTATGGGTGCCATTCTGGAATCCCAAAGTTAATCATATGTAAGAATATAGCCCCCAAAATCACTATGAAATATTGGACTCTGCCTATAAATGTATTTTTGAGAAGTAAATCACTTCTGTTTTTATTCTAAATAAAATTAATTTGGCTCTGACATCCTATCTTATCAGTCTTCATGAACATTCTATCTTAGTTATTATTGTGGCTTTCTCTTCCTTCACAATATCAGACTCCAGGCCAATATGGAACCAAAAGATGGGAAATAAATGACATTTTCACTTCATCATGCTTTCTGCTGACACTCATTTTTCTTTTTCAGTTTTTCAACAAATACTTTTAGAACCCATGAGTAAATAGCATAGAACTTAAGAGTATAAATTATTCTAGATTTTGAATCTCAACTCTAAGACAAAATAACTGGAAAGCCTTAGTGGAGTTACTGAAGTTCTCTTTCTCAGCTTAAGTTAAGATAGCCTAGTGGCACATTGTGAAACTTAGTAAAGTCACTTCTATGGGCAGGTGCCTTGTCAAATGGAGTAGGGGCTCATTTTCCTGGAAAAGCCTGGGAAAATCTCTCTGAAGATGTAAAGTTAGAGACGAAAACTGAATAAAAAGAAGCATCTTTTTGACAAAATGATCTAGGAAACATCATATCAGATGGAGAGAGAAGAGAACCTGGGACAAAACATGATATGAAAATGTGATTATGAATAGAATTAGAACGAAAGGGTCCCAGGGTGAGTGTGGACAAATAGCCAGGAGTCAGATCATGTAGGGACTTTAGGTAATGGCTATAATTTTATTTTATTTATTTTTTAAATTTTATTTTTATTAAAGTTGACATTCAACATTACTTTATATTAGTTTCAGGTTTATAGCATAGTAGTTAAACAATTATATAATTTACAAAGTAATCCTCCAGGTAATTCAAGTACCCCTCTGACACAATTCATAGTTATTACAACATTAACTGTATTCCCTATTCTATACTTTATGTCCCTATGACTATTTCGTATCTGCCAATTTTTAGTTGTTAAATCCATCACAGTTTTCACCCTGCCACCTAACCCCCTTCACCTCTGACAACCAAAGTTATTCTGTGTATCTATGAGCCTGTTCCTGTTTTGTTTATTTTTGTTCTTTATATTTTCCATGGAAGTGGAATCATATGGTATTTATCTTTCTGTGTCTGACATTTCACTTATCATAATATCCTCTAGGTCCATTCATGTTGTCACAATCGATAAAATTTCATTCTTTTTTATGGCCAAGTAATATTCTATTGCATATATCTACCAGTACTTTTTTTCCATCCACTTGTCTATTAAGGGGCACTTGGGTTACTTCCATATCTTGGCAATTGAAATAACTGCAATAAACATAGGGGCACACATTATAATCATGAAGAGATATGCAAATTAAAACCCCAATTAGCTATTACCTTGAACACCTGTTAGAATGGAACATATAAGTATTGGCAAGAATGTGGAGAAAAGGGAACCCCTGTGCACTGCTGTTAGGAATGCAAATTGTTGTGGCCACCATGGAACACAGTATGGAAGTTGCTCCAAAAATAAAAAAGTGGACCTGCTTTATGGTTGTAATATCAAGTGAGAAGAAAACTTTAGAAGTTTTTAAAGGAGAATGACAAAATCTAATTTACACTAAGGAATAAAATCTATTTTGTTAAGTAGGTTGAAGGCAGGCCAGCATGGAGGACATTAGGAAGTTATAGCAGGAAGTATAGAGAGTGGCTGGTCTGGGGTGGAAGCAGTGAAGGTGACAAAAATGGACAGAAAATGCATTTGAGAGGCCAAAATGACAGGACTCATTTTGAGGGTGATGGGGGAGAGAACTGGGAGTAATGAAAGGGAGGAATCAAGGATGATGACTACATATTCATAATAGTCTCAAAGACCACAGGATTGAGTCTATTAGGAAAACTTATCCTTTTGTGGAGAGGGGGATTTTGAAAAAACAAGTGTTCAACCAACAAAGCCTCTTCATTTTTTAAACCTAGAATGGACCCTTGAAGCTGAATATATAATTCCAGCTTCTGTACCATTCTTGGGTATAGAAATTTCTGGGGTGGCTGGGGACCCCATGATTTCATTTCTTCATAGGGTCTGGTTATGATTTTCATTGCAACCTTGCCAAGGCACAGCTAGAGCTTCTGGGTGCCCAAAGACCAAACCTCACAAACTGCTCCCTATTTCAACAGGAGGCAGCTTCTCTTTCCTTACTTTCGTCCTTCGGTTTCTCCTCCCATTTCTACATGACTCAAGGGGATTTTTGAAAAACAAAATACAAAAGGTATTATAGTAAACTTATGCTACATAGATCCTTGAAGCAATGACACACAGCTTCTGTGTCTTATGTTGCTGTTACTTCTTGAATGGGAGGAAAGGAAATGGAAACAAAAATATGAGAAAAGTAAACATAACTTAATATTGCAAAAACTATTCAGCTCCTTTATAACTTTCTTTATGTCCCAAATTTCAGCAACTAATTTTATTAGTTATGTAATCAAAATGCTATTATTCTAAAGTTTTAAAATAATTTGATAATTTTAAGGGTGATTTTGGATGACAAGGCATTCTGTCTCTCTCTCTGCCCTTTCTCTCTCTCCCTGCTCCCCCACACAAGTAGTAATAAAATGTACTCATTTACAAACCAGCATTAGTTGTCTACTAACTATACAGAGTTGAGTTGGTTAGTAGGGAATGCAAAAAATTAAGAAATAAATTGAGGCTGAAACCTATGCATATAATTATAAAAATTAGATGACAATTCAAAGTTTTTTTCAATATTTCATGTTTTTATACCCAGATGCTTTCTTTGGAAACTAAAATTACAAATCAGACATTTAAAATTTTTAAAAAGTCACTCACTTGTCCTATTACCATAAAATAAGAGTTGCAAAGGAATTTAACAGGTATTATTTTTAAATCACTTATAACACATTTAAGTTAATGTGCAACATCCACTTTAAATACTTGTCTAGCATCTATAGTGATGCACAACTCATTTCTTCCAAAAATGTCCTTGTATCACTGAATATATTATAGTTAGTGCCCAATACATTTGAGAGAAGGAATGAAGGGAACAATTCATCTTCACTGAATCCCTTGATCAAAATTCACTCAATTCAAAATTCTAATTTTCAAATATATTTTTCTATAACTCAAGCACATTTTGGGAGATGGAGTTCACATTATCAGTGTTTTAGTTCAGTGTTTAGGACTTTGAGGAGATGAGTTCACAATTTTTGGCAACGGAATGCTGAGATTTTAAGGGATCTTCATTCCAGTTGATAAAGTAGATAACTGCAACCAAGTATCCATTTGGAAATCAGCCTAATTCCTGACTTTGTTTGAGGCATATAGAGGCATTACTTAGGAACCCATAGTGGCCCCTCTCTTCCTCTTCCCCTGAGCCCACTCTCTCTCTTATATTGTGCCCTCAGAGGATTTTGCCTATAATTTGCTATCATTTTTAGACCTAGAGCATTTAGTTGCTCTCTGAACAAGTCCCTTAAATGTTTGTTTATTCAGTAATTACTATGTGGTTCATCATTTATTATGGAAATCATTCTAGTTTATCATGTAGTGCCCATTCTGGGATTGACAGTGTATTTCTTAGGTAAAACCAGACACAAACCGTGCAGCACTCCCCATGCTTATAATCTAGAAAACAAGATGGAAATAATTTCAATAGTGAGTGGTATAAAGGAAAGGTATTTGACATTAGGAGAGTATGTACTCAAAGGATTTAAAAAGAAGTGTGGGTTGCCAGGAAAGGCTTCACTGAGAAAGTGGCATTTGGATTTTGCCGTATTTTAAATATAAAGAGATGCCCAAATATAAAATAGTTGAAACAAAGGAATTTAAAGTGTGTTTCTGGACTCCAGTTTTGTGGTCACCACTAAATAATCAGAGGATGGCAATCTAATTGAGTAGGTCATTTGGCAGCTATATATTATGGCTTTGCTCTTAGCTGTGTGCCTTTGAACAGGTGACTTAAGTTGTCTCCAGGTTCTTCATTCATCTCCAAAAGACACAAGGGTAGACTTCAAGACTAAGTGAGATGATATGTAAAAGGCTTAGCATAGAGCTCAGGAGCTGTGGATGCAGGATAAATGGTAGTTTCTTTCACACTTCCCCCTTGTAGAACTCATACTCATTCATTAGTTTATTCAGCAACTTCTTACAAACTCTTACAAGACGCTCATCTCCATGGAGGCAGTGATCTGTGTTTCCATTTTTGAATTCTCAGCAGAGAAGAGTGTCTGTGTTCTCCACATATCTGTTCAATAAACATGCTTACCTATTATTTGCTTTAATAAAACAGAGTCAGGCACTCCTACTAAGGGTGGCATCTTGAAGTGCATTAAAGGAAAAGTAAAACACTAATTATTGCTAGGACAAAAGTCATAGCAACAAATGGAAAGTTGACACTTTATAAAGGCCTGAGATACGGGGGCAGCCATAGAGGTATTGCTACACACACCTACACTACTACTACTACTTTGTTAACTAGGTACACTTGATTTTGAGCTTTATTTGAACTGCTTCTTAATATAATTTTAGGTTCTGGATCAGTTGGCAGCTTATCTCTGTGCCTGCTATATTACTGTATTTTCTATACTTACTGATTTTTAAACATCTCAGAAAATGAGACCCTTTTCTTAATGTTTTTATAAATACTGGCAATGAAATTTTATTGTGTCCACTTTATTGTTTAGCTGAACTATTTCCTATTCTTTTGAATGAGATTAAATAAAAACATTGGAGAAGAGGGACAGCACAGTTTGACATTGTTTTGTCATAGTGATCATTTTCTAAGAACAAGTCATGTAAAGTACACATAAGACAAATGATTATGTGGCACCAATTCTTAAAATGATGGGGAACAAATTCTTAGTGGAGTAGAGGCAGCATCTGAGGGGATGGCTTTCATTCAGAAGTTTATAGTTTTACAATCTAGGTTTTGTGCGCAGTATATTTGCTTACTTTCATAGTTACATGACTATGATGAGATTTATATCCTTATAAATTAGTCAAATGTTTCTTAAAAAATCTAACTGAAGTTTCCATGGCAGTGATATGAGGCTCTTTTATTTTACCTGTTAAAGAAATAGAGAAGAAATTGCCAGCACTCTCCTTAAAATCCTTTTCAAAATGAATCTAAAAATCTCTACTTCTTTGGTTGAAAACACTTTGGGGATTTCATCACTCTTGGTCTTCTTCAAAATGTGGAAGTTAACACAAGGTAGAGAGAGTATCTAATAGCATCTGGTCACATGTGGTCATGTAAAAATGGGCGCTAAGCCCCTGCAGTCTATGTTCCAAGTGCCTACATATATTACTGACTACTCCAGTGAGATCCAATGGAGTGTGGGCTTCCCAGGATGTACACTGAATGATTCATGTAGGTTTGGAAAATGTTTTGAAGTTCTTTTAAAGGACATGTTAAAATTAAACTATAATTTGCACCCATAGAAATGCACTCATATAGTTTGATTAGTTTTGACAAATGCATATACTTGTGAAAACCCACACACCTGTCAAGGTGTTGAGTATTTCCATCACCCAACAGAGCTCCCTATGTTCATCTTCAGTCAGATATGCCCCATCTCAAGGTACCATTTTTCTAAAGTATATGACTGTAGATTGGTTTAGTCTGATTTCAAAACCTCAAACACATAGGATGAGAGAATCCATGTTCTTGTGTTTTTTTGCTTTTTTTTCACACAGCATAATTTCATTTGAGATTCATCACTGTTGTTGTATATGACCAACTTTTTTTTCTTACATTGCTGAATAGTATTCCATAGCATGCCTCCACTTGGTCATATATCTGTATCTATATTACTGTTTAAGTCTGACATTTTGCTGTTTGATTTTGGTTTGTCACATCTGCTATTTATTCCTCTGTTGCCTCTTTTCTGTCTTTCAATGGGTGAATTAAGGTTTTGTTGTTTGTTTTAACATTCTACTGTATGTCCTCTTTGACTTTTTGTAAATTTGGAAATAGAGATTCACAGAAAATTAAAAATAATAGATCCAGTGTAACCATAACCTGGTTTTGTCAGTAAGGACATCTTATATAATATAGCATAATATTGACTAATAATCATCCATAACCTTATTCAGATATCATCAGTTTTAATGCACCCATTTGTGTTTGTTTGTGTAGTATATGCAAACTTTATCACATGTATAGATTAGTTTAACCACCTCCACATTCAAGACACAAAACTGTTCTAATCACCACAAGGTCCCCTCATGCTACTCCTTCATAGTTGTTGTCTATCCACCTCTTCCTAAACTTAACCCCTAGCAGTCATGACTGTGTTGCATCATTTCAATAATATTATATAAATTATTAAACTATACAGTCCTGTAACCTTTTAAAATCTGACTTTTTTCATTCTACATAATTTTTGTTGAAAATACCAATTTATTTGTTATAGCATATACATGTACATATGTAATCAATTAAAAATATTTGTACAATAGCTAGGTGCTGGAAGCAACCTAGATGCCCATCAGTAAATGAATGGATCAAAAAACTATGGTACATTTACACAATGGAATTCTATGCAGCAGAAAGAAAGAAGGAGCTCATACCCTTTGCAACAGCATGGATGGAGTTGGAAAGCATTATGCTAAGTGAAACAAGCCAGGACAGTGAAAGACAAATACCACATGATATCACCTTTAAACAGGAATCTAAACACAAAAACAAACAAAACAAAAAAATAGCAAAATATAACCAAAGACACTGAATAGGGGATAGTCTGACAGTGAACAGAGGGGAGAGAGACGAGGAAACCTTCAGGGGGGGAATGGGTAGGGTTTACAGGAACAAATTCGGAGGACACATGGACAAAAACTAGGGGTGGGGAGTAATGGGGGGAAGTGGGGAGGGTTGGGTGGGTGGGCTGGAATGGGAGTAAGGAGGAGAAAACTGTACTTGAACAATGATTAAAATTAAAAAAAATATATTTGTTTTGATGGAAGCAATGGTAACTCAGATAAATTAAACAACAAAGGTGATGTTATTACACTTAAAAAAATAACTATGTACTTTCATAGCTGAAAAAATTAGTAGTTGTGTTATCGCTAATCCATTCCTTACATTTTTGAGTAACATTTCTTATATGGATGTGCCACTGTTTAACCATTTATCCTTTGAGGGATATTTGGATAATTTCAAGGTTTTGGCAGTTATAAATAAAGATGCTGTGAACATTAATGTACAGGCTTTTGTGTAGACATAAGTTCTCACTTGCTGGGATAAATGTCCAGGAGCATAATTCCTGGGTTATATGGAATATGTGCAACTGCCAAACTTTTTTCTAGCATAACTATGCTATCTTATGTTTCTAGCAACAATATGAAAAATAAGATTTTTCACATTCTCACCAGCATTTTCTGCTAATGTAACTTTAAAAAATACCTCTTCTAATATGTGTTTTGATACCTCACTGTAGTCTTAATTTATATTTATCTAAGGCTAGTGATGCCGAACATTTTTATTTGACATCTGAATATCCTCCTTGGTGAGATGTTGTTCATGTATTTTGCCCATTTTCTAATTGGATTGGCTTGCTTCTGCTGTTGTGTTCTGAGAATTCTATGTATATTCTGGATACAAGTTCTTTGCCAGATATTTGGTTAGCAAATATTTTATTGGGGTCTTCAGTTTGTCTTTTCATTGTCATAACATGGTATGTCTTAGTGCTAAAGTTTTCAATGTTTGTAATGTTCAGTTTATTGATTTTTTCTCATAGCTCATAGTTTTGGGCAATGTCTTTGGACTCTTTAGTGAACCATAGGTCCTGAAGTTTTCTATTTTTTTCTTCTGAAAGTTTGATAATTTTGTTTTATTTAAATCTAAAATTCATTTTTAGTTAATTTTTGTAATAAGATGTGAGGCTTAAGTCAAGTTTATTTCTTTGTTTGTTTGTTTATTTATGCCTATGGATATTCAATAGCTTTAGCACCATTTGTTGAAAAGACCATCCTCTCTTAAGTTGTTTTGCACTTTCGACCAGTCATTTCCCATCTATATGCAGAGCTATTTGTGATTTTTCTATTCCAATGATCTATCACACCACCACTACTACATTGTTTCCATTAATGTAGCAAGAGTCACTATTTACTATGATTTCACTTTCTGTGGTTTCAGTTACCTGCAGTCAGCTGGGGTCTGAAGATGCCTTTCAGTTGGTGAATGAATTAATAAACAATAGCCTGGCTGGTGTAGCTCATTGATTGAGCATGGGCTGTGAACCAAAGTGTCACAGGTTCGATTCCCAGTCAGAGCACATGCCTGGGTTGCAGGCCACGCCCCCAGCAACTGCACATTGATGTTTCTCTCTCTCTTTTTCTCTCCTCCTTCCCTCTCTAAAAATAAATAAATAAAATCTTTTTAAAAAATAAAAAAAAAACAATAGTAAATCCACACCATGAGACATATTCTTCAGTTCTAGCAATGAGCTAGCAATTCAATAAAAGACACAGAGGGACCTTAAATGCATATTGCTAGAATTAGAGAAACAAATCCAAAAGGTTTTCTCCAGTGCCCCATCTGGGACATATTGCATCACTTTTGAAGTCCTTAGGTCCCTAGCTATGTCTTTTTTCCATATTTGAAAACCTTTCTGAGTTTATTTCTTGTTTATGGTCAAGGTGTTTGAGTTGGAAGAGAGAGAGGTATTCTGGAATGGTGCTATTTCAACTTATCCAGAACTGTAAATCTGTCTATGAACTTTTTAGTTGTGACTTTCTTGTTAAATTTTAGTGGCTGCTCTGGTGACTACAATATGCATCTTTAACTTATCATTGTCTATCTTCAAAAAATATTCTGCTGATTAGTTAAAAATATAAATCTTACACTATTCAAATATCAATCTCCCAATATTTATACTCTTGTTATTATGTACTTTCCTTTTAAATATAAGTTGAAAAATGTGATATTTAAAATTTTAGAGATGAGACTTTCAAAGATGTTTAAAGATATTTTTTGGTGTGTGTATACATATATATATATATATATATATATATATATATAAATGTTTTAAGTTCTTTATATTTTCCCACATATTTACACTTTCTTGTAGTATTTCCATCTGTCCTACAAAACCAGGAATCTCTCTGCTGTGATTTCCCAGCAGCTTAAAGAATACTTTTGTTTGTTTCTTTCTTTCTTTTGTTACTGATATCTGCAGGAAAGAAACTGTTTCAGTGTTTGTCTGTTTCAAAATATCTGTACTTTGCCTTCACTTTTGAAGAATTTTTTCTGGGTATAGAATTCTAGGTTGATAGCCCTTTTATTCCTTCATGTGGTTTCATTGTCTTCTGGCTTTTATGACTTTGGTGAGAAAACAACCATCATTTTGTTGTTGTTGTTCCTTAAGGTTAATATGCCCCATTGCTCTTTATCTCTGGTTTTCAGTGGTTTAAATAATATGTGTTTTTCTATTTCCTCACTTTGGTTTTGCTGAAATTCCTGGATATTTGCTTGATATCTTTTATCAATTAAAAAACATATTGGCCATGGCTCTTCAAATATTTTTTCTGTCCCATTTTACACTTTCTTTCTTCCTGGCCCAGTAACAAATACAATAGAACTTTTGATATTGTCCTGTGTATCTTGGATCTTTTCTATTTCTTTTCTTGGATCTTTTTTAAATCTTTGTACCTAAATTTGGAAACCACTGTTTCCTACTCAGTTTAAGAACCAGAATGCCTAAAGAGTTTCTCTAAATTTTTCTGTCTATCCTCAGAATTCAGGTGGCCTAGGAACCTGCACTTCAGGTGAGGGTGGGTCTCTCAGCTTTCTGCCCTCCTGTACTCATGATTATGATTGCTTGGTGAGGCCATGAAGAATGTTTGTCAGTTTTGTGCAAATTCACTTAGCCTATGGGGGTCCAAAGAATCGTAAACTATAATCCAGTTTATCCCTGGCCTTAATCCTTATTAAAGTTTGGCTGTTTTATTCTATCCATATCTGTGGTAGCTCCTTCCTGCTCCCAAAGTTCCAACAATAATGACAGCATCAGTAGGTGTCTTTCTAAAAGAGACCTTTCATTTTCTAGATGGTGGTTTATCAGTGGTATCTTAGGCCAAATTCCCCAAAATGGACCCTAGGAGAGAAAGTTATCTAAAAGTGATTTATTAAGGATGCCCTCTGGGGGGAACCAATAAGAAGTAGGGGATACAGGGAAGGGGAGGAAAGAAAATCAGGCAAGGGTAGGATTTCAGGCAAAATTCCAGTCTCAGCTTGAATCTGAAAGGAGAGCCCTGCAACATAAATCATGGTTCAGGGCTTTTCCTGACTGGAGGTGAGGGAGCAGGGCTTTCCTTCAAGGGGTCCAGGATCCAGACTCCAGTGTTGGCCAACTCTTTGAAGCCTAGGTGTTTCCAATAGCTCAAGGCAACACTCCTTAAAGAGTTTCATGTGTGCACTACTAGAAGCCAAGGAATGTAGGCACCAGAACGAAGTCTACAAAGGAAGTGCCCCCCCAAAATCTGGGCACAGGATGAATTACATATGCTACAAGTGACAATAACCACTTGATAACCAAAAATGAAACATGTTAGACAATGCAAGTGACCACTAGACAATAGAGAGAATAGGGAAGAGTATTGACAGAGTTAAAGGTAGGGAAAGAGATCTTGGCAATGGAGTATCTACTGATATATCAGTTATAATTTATGACTGCCACCAGTGACTCATCAGTAGATAATAAATGTACTTTCTTTTCTCCCAAAATGTTTTTATATTCTATAAATATTTGTATTCTTATATTTTTAAAGTAACTGAAGCATATAAATTTTATCTCATTGACTGAAAAAGAAAATAAACATGCTTTTGACCAAGACAGGTTTTTCTCTTTAAACATGCAAGGTTTTTAGGGGAGGAGAAACATCCTGGAGTTGGCTCAATCCAAGTGAATCCCCAGTCAGCTTAGTTTTAGACTTCTGGTTTCTTACTGGTAATGAGCTAATGCAATTAGGTGCCTGGAGCTTGTCATTTCCTTCTTAATAGGCTTCTGGGTTTGCCTACAGCTTCCTTCACTGAGAAGACTGTAATTCACTTGACATCAGTGGGTTATTTATAGAAAATTGGCTCAGGAACTGCAACCTATATAAAACTGTATTTTTTTAATTTCCTGTATAAAGATGTGTTTTCTGAAAATCTGTATATGTTTGAATTGTAAAGTGCAAGTTGACAGCTCCTTCCCTTCATATCAGGTGAATATTCCATGTTCACAAAATGGTAAGTTAAGTTTACACTCTCAAAGTTAGTTATCCCACAAGAGGTTACACTTAGTTTTTGACTTTGCCCTTGTTACCTTTATCCTGACTCTATATTCTCTTCCGTGTAGTTTATTTTTGCTTTTGAAGACTAGCTTTCATATTAGCTTTTCCTAAACACAAAATTGGGTTTGGCTCTTAGCTAAATGATTTTCTTAGTATGGCTGACACATGCTTGGCATATTTATTCTTGAGTTGCATTAACTAACTGCTGTAATTTATAAAGTTATGGATTAGTACCATTGTACATTATCTTCATTATGTCTTTATATTATTTAAAGATATATCAGGACTTAAAAACTGACAAATATTGTAAAACAAAGAGATTCTTTGAAATCACAGGTTAAAATTTCTGTTGATTTTCTTATTTAAAGGTTGATCGTAGTCATTAAAGTCAAGCACTTTTGCTCTTACCTTCAACACATTTTTATTCTTAAGTCAGATAATTTTTTCTCATCTTCTTTCTCTAAATGTACCTAGCTGCACATAAAATGCACCCAACATCCATGAAAAATGTCATTCATTTTATTCAGATTCTTATTAGCATAGTTCTGATATTGAGGCCCCACATACATTTTGGCCTCCACATACATTTTAGCCTGTTTAACAGGTTTGAGCCCTTCTAGTCTCTCTTTTTTATTTAATCTTCATTGTATTTTTTCCATTGCCATTTAGTCCCATTATATTCCCTCCCCCAACAAGTAACACACTATTGTCCATGTCTATGAGTCCTTTGCCTTTTTGCTTAATCCCTACCACCTAAACTCACCTCCTGCCCTACAGCTGTCATTTTGCTCTCCATCTCAGACTCTGTCCCATTTTCCTTGTTCGGTTTATTCATTAGATTCCACATATGAGTGAAATATTATGGTATTTGTCTTTCTCAATTATAAACTTGTTTATTCAATTATAAATCTTTTATTTATTACATACATTTTTCTTTTTTATTGTTGACACTGTTACAGCTGTCCCTCACTTTCCTCATTTCCCCCTCTTCTCTTCTCCGCCAACCCCCCCACCTTCACCACATTGTTTTCTGTGTTGATGGGCTTTGCATATCTGCATATACATTCTTTGGTTAATTTCTTCCAGTCCCCCTCTCTCCAGCCCCCTTCCCACTGAGAGATCTGTCAGTCTCTTCCATATGTCCATGTCTCTGGTTTTACTTTGTTCATCAGTTTGTTTTATTCATTAGATTCCACATGTGAATGAGAGCATCATATGATATGAGTAAAATCATATGGTGCTTGAATTTCTCTGACTGGCTTATTTTGTTTAGCATAATATTCCCAGGTCCATCTATGCTGATGGGAATAGTAAGAACTTCTTCTTTTTTAGAGCTGTGTAGAACTCCACTGTGTAAATGTACCACATTTTTTTTTATCCATTCATCAATTGATGGGCACTTCAGCTGTTTCCAGGTCTTGGCTATTATAAATAACATTACTATGAACATAGGCATGCATATATTCTGTCTGATTAGTGTTTTGGGATTCTTATGATATTCCCAGAAGTGAGATCACTGGGTCAAAATACAATTCTACTTTTAATTTTTTGAGGGAACTCCATACTGTTTCCCACAGTGGCCATACTCCTCTGCCTTGCCACCAGCAGTACACTTGGGTTCCCTTTTCTAGCCAGCATTTTTGTTGATTTATAGATGATAGCCATTCTGGAAGGTGTGAGTGATGTCTCATGGTGGTTTTAATTTTCCTCCTTCTGATGATTAGTAACATTGAATATTTTATATGCCTACTGGTCATCTCTATGTCCTCTTTGAAAAAGTGTCTATTCAAGTCCTTTGCCTATTTTTAAATTGAATTGTTCATCTTGATCCCAGAAATCAACCCATGTCTTTATGGCCAACTAATATTTGACAAGGGAGGAAAGAGCATACAATGGAGTAAAAGCAGGATCTTCAATAAATGGTGTTAGGAAATTGGATAGGGGCATGCAAAAAAATGAAACTAGACCAACAACTTACACCATACACAAGGATAACCACAAACTGGATAAATGAGTTAAATGTAAATTTTAAAGCCATAAAAGTCCTAGAATAAAACATAGGCAGTAAAACCTCATACATCTCTTGTAGCAATTTCTTTGCCAATTCATCTCCTAGGGCAAGGGAAATAAAGGAAAAAATAAATGGTACTGCATCAAACTAAAAATTTTCTGCAGAGTAAAAGAAACCATAAACAAAATGAAAAGGGAACTTGCTTGTGGGAGAACATATTTGCCAATGATATATCTGGTAAGAGGTTAACTTTCAAAAAATTATAAAGAATTTATAAAACTTAACACCAGGACTACAAACAATTCAATAAATTATAAATCCTAAATGTATGCAAATATTAACAGCCCTCTCATTCTAAATGTTCTTCTTTCTAATTGAGGATAATAAAATCACCTACCCATGTGTTTGTGTAGACTACTAAGATAATGCCTATAAAAATGGTTGCCTCATGGATAGTAAGGACTCATAAATGACAGCTATTATTATTCTAGTCAAATTAATCTTCAAATAGAAACAAAATTTAAATTCTACTCTTGATCTAGGAAAAATATGTATTACTATAAATTAATATAAATATATTTTATTATATTGTCCCAAATACCAGTGACCTATTGGCACCCTTTATTCAAGAGCAATTCATTGTATGTTTTTGACTTCTTTGTTGAAAATTAGTTGTCCATATTTTTGTGGGTTTATCTCTGCACTCTCAATTCTATTCCTTTGTTTCGTGTGTCAGTTTTTCTGCTAATACCATACTGTTTTGATTGCTATAGCTTTATAGAATAATTTGAAACTAGGGCATGTGATACTCCGGGGTTTGTTCTTTTTTTACTCAGAATTTTTTTAACTATTTGGGGTCTTTTGTGGTCCATAGAAATTTGAGAATTTTTTTGCTCTATTTCTGTGAAAAATACCATTGGGATTTCTGTAGGCATTACATTAAATCTATATATTGCTGTGGGTAATATTAATATTTTAACAATGTTAATTCTTCTAATTCATGAACACAGAATATTCTCCCATTTCTTTATGCCTGCCTCGATTTCTTTCAATAGTACCATATAGTTTTCAGTGTATAGGTCTTCATCTCTTTCTTAAGTTTATTCCTATTTTATGCTTTTTGTTGTAATTGTAAATGAGACTATTTTCTTCATTTCTTTCTAATATTTTGCTGTTAGTACACAGGAATGCAAATTTTTGTCTGTTGATTTTGTATCCTGCAACTTTATTTATTTATAGTTCCTAATAGGTTTTTTGTATATACAGTGAAATACTATTCTGTCATAAAATAGATGAACTATTGCCATTTGTGACAACTTGAGTGGATCTTAAGAGTATTATACTAAGTGAAATAAGTCAGATGGAGAAGGACAAGAACTATATGGTATCACTCAAATTATATCATGTGGAATATAAAACCAAAAGCAACAAGTGAACAAACAGAGCAAACAAACAAACTCATAAATACAGACAAAAGAATGGTGGTTTTTAGGTGGGAAGGGTAATGGGAGGAGGACAAGGAGTGGAGAAAGTGTCAGATATAAGATAACAGAAAGAGAGTAGATTTGGGGTGGTAAGCACACAACAGAGTATACAGATGTAATACTATAAAGTTGTACAACTAAAATCTATATACTGTTATTAACCAGTGTTATACCAATAAATATAATAAAAAAGAGCAACCCATGACTTGTACTCCCTAAATCTGAGACTTGGGCAGCTCTGTTTACATCTCATGGTGTGCCTTACTATCTGTGTGATCAGATTCTGTTCCTTAAAGAATGAAATGAGTGATAGCTACACAGTTTTGGGGCTCTTTAATGAAATATATATGGTCTTTTTACTTGTCAGGTAGACGTTGGTGTAAACATTGAGAAATCTGAGTTGCAAGAGATGAATAAGATGAATGTCCAGGGGAAAGCAAAGTTGAGATAAGGATAAAGGGCCATCTATGTTGCCCATGGCTTTGCTGATTTGTAGTTCTAGATCCCTCAGTGCCTCCTGAGTGCCCAGAAATGAAGCACCTGCTTCCTATAAATGCCCTCCCTCTACCCTCAGTCTTTGTTTTCTCCTCATTTTTTCTCTCCCTTGTTGTTTTCTCTTCTTCTTTTATCCTTCTCTTTCTTCTTTGTTATTTCTCCTCTAGCTCTTCCTCCCCCGCCCCCCGCTTTCCTTGTTGTTCTCCTTCTTCCCTAAGGTTAATTTATATGTTATGTTACTTGTATCCTTGCAATACACAAGAATTTAAGCTAGTTATCTTGGTTAAGCAAGACATAGTTTGAAATTTTACAAGTAAATCTTTGGAGTAAGAGATTAGATTTACATGCAAAATTTAACCACACTAATTGAATGCCTTGTGTGGATTTTTATGTATTTAGTTAACACTATTATCAACCCTAAAGTTTGTCATTCTTATTTTATAAAGAGGAAACAGGTGCTCTGAAAGATTAAGTTATTTTTCCAAGGTCACATACATGATATGTATGATTCAAATTCCAGTGTCTAGACTCTTTTCCCTTGTTATTCCCCTTAAGGGCTCAATGGTCCCAGAACAAGGATTTTATAAATATCTCTCTTAATTTTATACGTATAACACTTAGTCATGCCTGTCATTCAAAGCAAGTGGTGAGCACCTTTTTATTCATCAAATTACAGAAAATGTAACTTTAGGTATTACTATTAAGTCAGCGTCAGACATTGTCATAAAGCTGCCAAAGATCCCTTTTATTCTCCCTTGCTATCAATCCCCTCTGGATTAAAATTGCTGTACTTGGATGATTTTGTAATGCTGATTCTTCTACTTGGCTTGTGACTGCCAGAATTTCATGGTTCCAATAGTTCAATAGATCCATCTGACTTATCTATTTAATTATTTGTTTGTTTCTATTTTATAGTATAATCAAGATAATCAGTCTATTCTCTTTTATTTATTTTTTAATTATTTTATTGTTCAATTACAGTTGTCTGTTCTCTTTTATTAACATTGACCATCTATTTGCTTTGTAAGTGTTGACACTTAATAGATAAGCTATAAAGAGAGCTTTTTGATAAATCTTAAACTTTATTATGTTTTTTGGTCAATCCTACTGAGGACATGAAAATATGTCCAGCTGGTAATCAAGCTGCAGTGTTCCTAACATAATATAATGATGTATGCAGCAAGACTAATAGAACATAGACCAGGCTACAGTGCAATCCTCTAAATGATTAACACACCCTGTTTTAAAATATCGCTACTTTTTTACCATTTAACATGAGCTCCATTTGTTTTACCTCAAAAAAAAAATTAGCACTGGCAGATGTGGCTCAGTGGATTGAGTGCTGGCCTGTGAACCAAAAGGTCACTGGTTTGATTCCCAGTCAGGGCATATGCCTGGGTTGTAGGCCAGGTCCCCAGTAGGAGGTGTGTGAGAGGCAACCACACATGAATGTTTCTCTCCCTCTCATCCTCCTTCCCTCCCCCTTCTCTAAAAATAAATAAATAAAATATTAAAAATAACAAAAAATACTGCAATATAATATTATTGAGTTCTTCCAGCTTCTGGATACCTTCCAATCTTGAATAGGACCCCACTTCCCCAATCCTTCTTCAGAATCATCTAGCACAAGTCCAGACCTTCTACACTCTATTTATTTCACAAGTCATTCAGCCCAGGGTCATGATTAGTGTTTATTTATATATTTACCTTGAGAAACTATTGCTGTGACTCTTCAGGTAGGTTCCCTCAGATGAGGTGTGGTGCTCTTGGTCAGCACCAGGGTGTTGAAAGAAATTAACTAAGACATGTCTACCATTGAAAATGACCATATTTCATCAATTCTAAAATGCTAGTCATTACAAAATAAACTTTTTTTGCAAATCTATGAAAAATTATTTGCTGCCAAACTGGAACAAATCTTTCTTACCACTTAGAATTTTTTACTTTATACTTAATCAAACAGCTATTTAATTTATACATAGTTTAATTGTTATTATATCATTTTGTGCACATTAAATGGAAAATATGGAAAAATACATTAACTAGGGGGTTACAAAAATTTTTCACATTGAAAGTTCAACTTTTCTAAATCAACTTGGGGCTCAGAGTCATTAATATCAGTGAATTTTATTTATCCCCATGTGATATAACCCTCTTTGCTATTAAGATTATTTGCAATATTTCTTAAATGGTCTGAGCTATTATCTCTAATTTCCAGGATGCCTATTGTACAAGCTGAAATGCTGGCACTTTTATTTTTCTTGCCAGATTACATCGATAAGTATATCCTGACTACCATCTAGCTACCAGAGATTGTAAAATTTAAGAAATGTTATATTATTTTTAAAAGGTGCATTTTAGAATCAGTGAAATATGGTGTTAGTTTTCATTCCTGACATCCTTGCTCTAAGGTGTTGTGGTTCAAAGAAAAAAGTTTCAGACAAGTGCATACACTTATTTAACATTCAGGCAGAGGAAAAACAAGCAAAATGAAGCCCTTGTAGGTAACCTGGAAGTCAGCTAACCTCCTGGTGGAAATCACGAGACAAAATCCTCTAATAAGTAGCTACACAGAGGCCACAGGAGATCAGAATTCCAACCTAGGCCTCCATTTCAAAGGTTAGAAAATATGAATTACTTACATTCTTACACAGTATTCAGACCAGGATGGCAGTGGCTCTGCAAATATTTTGTCCAAAACACATATCTTTACATGATTAAATTTTCACAATTAAAAAATCATTTGTAACTTCCAGAATGCTAATGAAAATACCATTGCTATCTTGGCAATTAGGATACAAACGTTAACTAAATTCCACAAAGTTATAATTTAATGATAAATTGCATACTATCAATATGGGAGAATTGTAAAGAAAATTACACACAGTGCAAAATATGTATCATTTGATCAGTGTCTTTTCTTTAGCAAAATGAAAAGAAATGCCTGGCTGGTACAAACATCATCCTTTGTAGCCTTGCTTCTCTAGTTTACTAAATACTATCAAATGTTGAACAAAATGTTTAAAAATCTTTCTCTTTGACTCTTTCTTAAACTGCTGTCAGTATTGTAGGAAAATAAATTGATCCTCTTTCCTTTTATGTCTTATATAAGTATCTAAAACATAAAATATATAAAAACAAATATGTTTAGCATAAATGCTAAGTACATGACCTAATATTATAAGTAACTTACTAAAATCTTAAATCAAGAATTGAGGCCATGAGAACCAATGTTAGAATTATTTTTATATTCTTGTACTTCTGTGAAGTCCACTGTGTTATTAATATCAACCACAGGACTCTTTGAGCATGGGCCATGCACAATAAGCCACAGAAAGTACTGGGAGGCAACATGGTCTGTGACAGGAATCTTTCCTCTGAGGAGCTAAAGCCTTTCAGCTTGGTAAGCACAGATGACAAAGGGTCTGTAGTAGCATCACTTTGTTCTTCCAGCAGACCTGAGAAACTCACTTCTCTTATTTGCCTTTAGAAATAGGAACTTTAAAGCCTATAAATTATGAACATGAAATATTTTCCCAAATAATGTCATGTCATACATATTAGAATGTTTTTAGGACATATAATCGTTTTTGACAATTACAGGAGATATATATATGCCATATATATATATATATATATATATATATATGTATGTATTTTTTTTCCTGGAATTGTTAAAATAAGCAAAAAACCAGCATAATAACCCAGGCCTGAATCCTTGGCTCAAGTTGAAAGAATGAATAACTTTTATAGATTTCCAGAAAAAAAAATGTATAAGCCATTACCACTAGACATTTATTTCTAACAAAGAAACAAATGTACTCCATCAGAGAAAAACAGAGATGTATTCTTGCCTTTTCCTGCTCAGTAAGCTCCTTAATATATTTGTTTTAATTCCAAAAAGCCAAGGATTATTCATACATTCTGTTTTCAAAGTCAGTATATATCCACTTTGTAACAATTTCTAGGTCAACCATTCTAGTTATGGTTTGCCTCTAACAGAGGTATACTTCATGATTTCCAACCCTTTTGTCTGAAAGCATTTCACTTTTTATATCAGTGTTTTCTCAAAATGTGATATTTGTTAAAACCTGTATTTCTGGACACTTTCTTATACCAAATATGTCAAAACTACTCTAGGTTAGACTTCATAAAGACTTCCCTGACACTACTTCTTCCCACTGAGGTTTGAAACTGCCTTACAATCCATTTCAATCCATCAAGTGGATTATATATAAATCTATATATTCTACACCAAAATATACCCTTATCTCATTCCTTCGTCTACTCATTTCTCATCTTTTCTTATTTGGATGACTAAAGTGACCATTTAATCTAATTTATTTTATAGTAATTTTTAACCTGCTCATTCCAATCCACTCATTTACACTGTGGTTCTGAACTAGGGATGGACTTGGCCCCTAGGTGACATTTGGTCATGTCTGAATATGTTTATGGTTGTCATAGTCAGAACATAGCTACTACTGACATTTAGTGGGTAGTAGAAGCCATTTAGGCTGCTAAACATCCTGCAATGCACAGGACAACACAACAAAGAATTATCCAGCCCTCAGTGTAATATTGCTCAGGTGCTGAAGTGAGAGACCTTTATGTTGACCACTTCTACCTTTCTCTGTCTACATCCACTATATCAGGTTTTTTTAAGGGTCTGTCATGGTCTCCTAATTACAACTTTTGTTATACAACTTTTTTTGGTAATACTGTTTTAAAAAATGTGTTTCATGATCAGCCCTCCTGGTCAAAAATATAAGGATTTGAGGCTTAGCACCTAACCTAATAATTTGGTACATCATAGCTGTACAAAGTTTAATTATTCAACTTCAATTAGATTAAGTAGGCCAGGCTCATTGTATGTTGTATGCAATTGTATATACATGTATTTCAAAAAAGCAATATATGTAAAAGTGATTCTAACATTAAATTAGTAGCTATGTAAATATTAATTCTATTACCCCTGGAGGGCTTTGGAAAATGCTGGAAAAACCCTCAAAAATACATTTTGTGTTTTGTTGAATTAGAATGGTATACTGTGTCTCATAATACCCTCAGAATGAACCACTATGGTCGTAAGAATAAGATACATCTATTAGTTTTTATGAATGCTCACACTTGATCTTTATTATAGATTGAAAACAATATTCAGAACTATTTTAGATCACTTCCAGTTAAGTGAGTCAGACCTGCCACAGGTATGGTCTGAGAATCAGAATTATAGAACAACAGATAATAGAGTTAGAAAGAGCTCATTCATCTCACACCCTTGAGTGTTCTTGAATGCAAGGAAGTCAGATTTTTTTTTCATTTTTTTAGTGAACATTTACATTTACTAAACAAAATGAAGATAAGTAATATATCAGATACAGAGTTCAAAACACTGGTTATAAGAATGTTTGAAGAACTTAGTGAGAACTACAACAGCATAAAAAGATACAATCGGATATGAAGGAAACACTAATTGAAATTTAAAAAACAAACAATGTACAGAGAATCAACAGTAGAGTGGATGAAGCTGAGATTCACATTAATGATTTGGAACATAAGGAAGAAAAAGACATCCAATCAGTACAGCAAGAAGAGAAAAAATAATTCAGAAAATCTAGGATAGTGTAAGGAACCTCTGGGACAACTTCAAGCATTCTAATATTTACATCATAGGGATGCTAGAAAGAGAAGAGAAAGAGCAAATTGGAAACTTATTTGAAAAAAATAATAAAACTTCCCTAATTTGGTGAATAAACATACAAGTCCAGGAAGTACAGAGAATTCCAAACAAGGTGGATACAAAGAGGACCACACTGAGATACATCATAATTAAAATGCCAAAGGTTAAAGATAAAGGGAGAATCTTTAAAGCAGTAACAGAAAAGCAGATAATTACCATACAAAGGAGTTCCCATAAGACCGTCAGCTGATTTCTCAAAGAAATGCTGCACACTAGAAGGGATTAGCAAGAAGTATTCAAAGTGATGAAAAGCAAGGATCTGCAGTCTATATTAGTCTATCAGGAAAGCTATCATTTAGAACTGAAGGACAGATAAAGTGCTTCCCAGACAAGGTAAAGCTAAAGGAATTAATCATCACCAAACCAGTATTTTATGAAATGTTAAAGGGACTGATTTAAGAAAAAGAAGACTAAAACTATGAACACTAAAGTGTCAACTAGTTCACAACTATCAACACTGAATCTAAAAACAACTAAGCAAACAAGCAAACAGAAACAGAATCATAAATGTGGAGAAATTTGGATGGTGGCCATTGGGAGGGGTTCTGGGAAAATGGGGGGAAAAGGTGAATAGATTAAGAAGTACAATAGTAGGTACAGAATATACAGGGGCGATGTTAAGAGTAAATATAGGAAATGGAGTAGCTAAAAAACTTATAAGCATGGCCTATGGACACAAATAAAGGAGAGTGGATCGCCAGAGGGAGTGGAGAGTGCTGGGTAGATGGGGACAAAGAGGAAACCATTTGGGCAACTGTAACAATGTAATAGTGTAATCAGTTAAAATCTCTGTTTTGAAACTTTAGTATAATTTTTTCCTAAAGAAGAATAGAAAATTTGAAATTATTATTTTAAGTAAATATTACAGGAAGTAATTAGATTCTCTAAATATAAATAAGTTTTATCATTAAAAAACAGGAAAAAAGTTGTCTATTTTATAACTGTTCTGCCATTAGTAATTACTGAAGTGATTCCTTTAATGGCTCATAATGAATTCAATGTATTTCTAAGAATTATTTGCTCCCAGAGTTATGTGGATTAATTTATGTATATTTAATTTAAAATTAGAATCACTTTGGGAATCTATCTCTGTACACTCAAAGTTTTATGAATAAATCAGCTAGCTTTTTTAAAAAATACATAAATGTATAAAATACTCTTTAGCACATTTATTTTTATAAATAAACAAAATATCAACTTTGCTTATATATTGTGTAGTATAAATACACATATATCTCAATTTAAAATTTAAATATTTCTTATTACTTCTTACACTAAACAAATGGATATTTTTCAAGGTAGATACCTTCTGAAATTACAAAAAAAAATACACATTTTAAAAGGTTCTACTCTGTGGATTCAATGATTAGCCACATGCGTATATTCTATACAGTTTTGCTAATTGTATACAAATGTCTATTTCAAAAAATGCCTTACAGTCATCTACTAGATCAATCAAATTACAGTGATTAGTGAGATGCGCCAGAATTTCTGGGCTTATATTAAGGATGAGAAATTACTTTTTCAAGAAATATAATCTTTTATTAGATTTTCTGTTATCTGAATTCTGTGCGGATGATTTTCAGATTAAGGGTTTATTCTCATGAAGACCTATTTAACTCATTCTACACTATGGAACTAGACTGTGCCACCAAAATCACTGCCATCTTAACATTATATTTCAGGAAAATAAGGGTGAAGCAACATAAATCCTTGATTACCACTGTTGTACAAAGCTAAGCTAACCTAAATAAAACAAATAATCCTCAAAGGAGCAGTGGTAGAACATTAATTTTGTGCCCATGTAGTTGATCTTCTTGATATTCTGTATTCACATTCCTTTATTTTTCACACCTGCATTTGAAATTACTTGTAAATAGAACAACTTCATTCTATCCTGTAGGTGTTATGTAGAGTTGAATCAAGTAGAATGGAAGGAACTCCAGGTACTCCTTATCTGTCAAACATCATTCTTTTTATTATTCCTCTCTGAGTATCTGCATCAGACATGGGGAGTTGGTTGGGCCACATAGAGACTTTGTTGTCCTTAGAGACGTGGCAACATAAGCAAAGAAAGTTTCTAGGAAGGTATACTTACCAGAGGTAACTTAGAACCCATGGAACCCAACAGTCTGTGGTAAAGTAGACAAAAATAAGTATATGTGAGAGACATCATAACATTTTTTTAAAGATTTTGTTATTTATTTAAAGATAGGGGAAGGGAGGTAGAAGAAAGGGAGAGAAACATCAATGTGTGAGAGAAACATTGATTGGGGTGCCTCTCACACACCCCAAATGGTGATGAGTCCACAACTCAGGCATGTGCCCTGACCAGGAATCAGCTGGTGACCTTTCACTTTGCAGGGATGATGATCAAACAACTGAGCCATTCTGGTCAGGGCTAAATTTTTTTAATGCCTCAGGCTATTACGTATCTTTTTTTTTTTAACAGTCAGGGATTATATCCCCTACAAAATCTGTTTTACTATCTCTGTGAATATGTGTTAAGTATGTGATCAACAGTCTTAAAACTTAAAACAATCTACTTTCATGGAACTAAATTTTATTCAAGTAGAGAGTCTTCTTTAGCTTCCACTCACATAAAAAACTTCTAAATTACCAATGCATGTAAAATAAACCTTTGCAAAAAATAATAACTCACATATTATATTTAGCAGTTCCACAATTTTAGTCCTCCAGAAGTTAAGACAATTTTATTATGTTTCAATAATTTTTGACACTTTTCTTGCCAAGAAGTTCTAGAAGGTTCATTTGTGCTTGGGACTCCTATTTCAAAGGATACAGTGATTCACCTGAAGAAATTCTATTAAACCATAAATTAAATACAGTAATGTAATTATTTTATCAGTTACCTTCTTAATTCAAAGCTTACTTTGAATAACCTCTCCTAATAGACCCTCATAATTTTTTCTTTAAACAACTTCAAGAAACTGATTTTAGAGTTCCTTCAAAGCCTATTCAATATTTCTCTTTTATTCTGAAACCACTTTTTTATTATTTTGTACCCAGTCATGATTATTAGATTTTTGTTCCAGATATATATTGCCGCATAACAAACCATCTCAAAATTGAGTGGTTGAAAATAACAGCAATCATTTATTTTGCTCACAGATTTTCAGTTTGATAGGTTTGTTGGGAAAGACTTCACTCTGCTCAAGACACCTTCAGCTGAAGGCCAGGGGATCTGCCTTCTCTTTGACTCACAAAGCCACAAGTTCGTACTTATTGGCTGTTGTCTAGATGCTCAAACAGGACTATGAATTGGGGTCCTCTGTTCTACTTGATATGAGACTCTATGTGGCCTGGGCTCCTTCTAGCTTGGGGTCCACAGGTGAACTTCCCAAGCAGAGCCAGGTAGAAACCTGTGTTGCCTTTTATAATCTAGTTTTCAAAGTAACAGTGATACTTCCCCTGTATCTGTTTGAGACTATTGAAAACATCTGTCCTGTTTCAAGAGGAGAAGACTTAGATTCCATCTCTTGATAGAGTGGCCAAGTTTGTGAAGAGCACTTGGGATATTATCATGGTCTTTGGGAGAAAAATATTTGCCATACACTCACTATTATTATTAAGGCAATTGTTACCTATTACTGCAATTCAGATGTTTTGTTAAAACTGTTTTTAGGTCCTACTCTCTGAATAGCCCTGATCTTTCCCCTCACCCAACTCTCACCACCTAAAATACCTTTAAAATATATCTTCCCACATAATCAGAGATGTATAGAGTATATTTGTATGATCTTATTGGGTATTCTAAGAAAATTTTGGGTAAGTACCTGATAAAGGTCTTCCTACTAATGGAGGTAGGAAATTGTCTGCAGGCAAATCTGTGAAGAGAATGTTTTGTTCCTGAATCTTCTCTTGTAGTGACAAATATGTAAACGATTTGAATGTTACACTTAATAAAGTGAATTAAGTATCTTTTTAACTATTTTCAGTCTATTACAAAAGCTTAAGAATCTTGAGTTTAGGACTTTAATGTGGTGTTTCACCCCTTGGTTTCAAATATGAAACGAGGAAAGCTAGGGAGAGTACCAATGCTTATCAGAATATAAACATTCTGTTATCAGAATATAGGTTCATTATGTCATCAGACAAAGCCACTTTTAATTTTCTTATCCATCCAAGCAAACTGACTAATCCCAAGAAAATAGTAAAGTATATTTATAAAATGAGCACACCATGCCCAGCTGTGCAAACAGTAGACTACTTCTCTAAACAGATGAGCTCAATTTTGTCTCTTGGAGTGGATTTGGTATCTCCTCTGCCTTGGATTGCCTCTTTTGACCCAAACAACTTCATAATTTAGTGTATGAATTTCCAAAATGATGGTTCACATAATAATTTTATATGGGGACTATAATTATAAAGGGTGGTAGATTATTAAAGTAAAATCAGGGCAGAAACCCCTTAAAGGTACAAAAATTGAAAGGTCATTTGGGACAGTAGATATTATTATGGTCTTTGGGAGAAAAATACTTGCCATACACTCAGCCTATAATAAAACCTACAATAAAATCTACCAATTTTTTTCTTAAGACACTATTTAGATTGTTGAAGATCTTTCGTATGGTAGTTTCAACAAAATCTCCCAAAAAAAATCGTTCCAAGCAAAAATTTTTTTTAAAAAAGTACCTTTTACACTTGGAGAACACATATTAGTTTTTTTGTAAAGAAAGAACATACTTCCTTTAAAACTTATAATTGGTTTATTATGGCCTATGGATATGACATATATGTGTGGTATAAAGAATGAATACATGCTCCGTATCTTAAATTTTTGAGGTAAGAATTGAACAAGATTTCTTTCTTTCTTTCTTTTTGGTCCAGTGAGTGGTGGTATTACAAAATTGATTAAGTTTTTTTTCTTGCAGAAGTTGGTGACACAATTATTCTCATTAAAGATGTAATTTCTTATGTTGCTCAAAAATGTATCCATTCTCATCTCCTTTTATAGGATAAGTATTAGTTGGCATCTAGAGAGCGAATAACGAGCCAATATAAAATATCTGCCAAGTTCTTAAGGCTAAAAGTCCATGAATTAGGTCTAAGAACCTGCCATTCCTCTAGGGCAGATGTCATCGTTTTGAAGTGGAAAACCTGGACCAGGTAATAAGTACTAGCTAGGATGGTCTCCTCCAGTGAAGTTTAAGTGTGAATATAAGTTTCTTTAGGGTATTCATCTGCTAGTTAAATTGCTGATCATAGACTATATATCTGTTCAGCTTTACTTAGTGAAACTCAATGGCTTTCGGAAAAATACATAATTGACACTCCTAGCAGCAGGGTATAAATGTTGGATAGTCTACCCAACCTTTATTATTATCAAAATTTGTTTTTGCCTCTCTGGTGTGTATGAAATTATAATACATTGTTGTTATTTGAATTTCATTGATTATTAATCAGGTAAATTTTTTCACATCGTTTACTCCCATTTTCTCTCCTAAAAATAACAAAGTCCTTTGTTGATTTTCTTAAATTAATTATTCTTACCTCTTATTGATTCATTGAGGTTTTATCAGTGTTCTTTTTTTCCACTTATTTTATTTTATTGTTCTTCAAGACAGTTGTCTGCCCTTTCTGCCCACCTATCTCCCTGATCCCAGCCATACCCACCTCCCTCTCCTGATTCCACCCAACTTTGGTATTGTCCATGTGTCCTTTATAGTTGTTCCTGAAAACCTTTCACCCATTAGCCCCCTTTATCCCCTCCTACCTCCCCTCTGGTCGCTGTCAGCCTGTTTTCTATTTCAGTGACTTTGACTATACTTTGCTTGTTTGTCTGTTTTGTTGTTTAGGTTCCTGTTAAAGGTGAGATCATATGGTATTTGTCTGTCACTGCCTGGCTAATTTCACTTAGCATAATGCTTTCCAGTTCCACCCATGCTGCTGCAAAGGGTAAGAGCTCCTTCTTTCTTTCTGCTGCATAGAATTCCATTGTGTAAATGTACCATATTTTTTTGATCCATTTATTTACTCATGGGCACTTAGGTTGCTTCCAGCACTTGGCTATTGTAAATTGTGCTGCTATGAACATTGGGGTGGATAGGTTCTTTTAGATTGGTATTTCAGGGTTCTTAGGATATAATCCCAGCAGTGGAATTGCTGGGTCCAAAGGCAGATCCATTTTTAGTATTCTGAGGAAGTTCCATACTGTTTTCCATAGTGGTTGTACCAGTCTGCAATCCCACCAGCAGTACACTAGGGTCCCCTTTTCTCCACAACCTCTCCAACACTTGCTGTTTGTTGCTTTGTTTATGATGGCCCTTCTGACTGGTGTGAAGTGGTATCTCATTGTGGTTTTAATTTGCATCTCTCTGATAGCTAGTGATATTGAGCATCTTTTCATGAGTCTCTTGATCCTCTGTGTGTCCTCCTTGGAGAAGTGTCTGTTCAAAGTCCTTCGCGCATTTTTTAATTAGTTTGCTTACCTTCTTAGACTGTAGTCGTGTAAGTTCTTTATATATTTTGGAGATTAAACCCCTGTCTGAGGTATCATTGGCAAATATGTTTTCCCATGCAGTTGGTTCTCTTTTTATTTTAATACTGGTTTCTTTAGCCATACAGAAGCTTTTTATTTTGATGAGATCCCATTTGTTTATTCTTTCCTTTATGTCCCTTGCTCTAGGGGACTTGTCAGTAAAAATGTTTCTGTGTGAAATATCTGAGATTTTCCTGCCTATGTTCTCCTCTAGGACTTTAATGGTGTCAGGGGTTATATTTAAATCTTTATCCACCTTGAATTTATTTTTGTATGTGGTGTAAGTTGGTGCTCAAGTTTGATTTTTTTTGCACGTAGCTGTCAAGTTCTCCCAACACCATTTGTTGAAGAGGTTATTTTTACTCCATTTTATGTTGCTGCCCACTTTGTCAAATATTAATTGACCACAGAGACTTGAGTTTATTTCTGGGCTCTCTGTTCTGTTCCATTGGTCCATGTGCCTGTTTTTATGCCAGTACCAATCTCTTTTGATTACAGTGGCCTTGTAATAGAGTTTAGTATCAGGTATTGTGATCCCTCCCACTTTACCCTTCTTTCTCAACATTGCAGGAGTTGTTCGGGGTCATTTATGGTTCCATATAAATTTTTGAAGTGTTTGTTGTATGTCTGTGAAAGATGCCATTGGTACTTTAATAAGTATTGCATTGAATGTGTAAATTGCTTTGGGTAGTGTGGGCATTTTGATGATGTTAATTCTTCCAGTTCATGAACACAGTATATGTTTCCATTTGTTTGTGTCTTCCTTGATTTCTTTCCTCAGTGTTATGTAGTTTTCTGAATACAGATCTTTTACCTCTTTGGTTAGGTTTATTCCTAGGTATTTTATTTTTCTTTTTGCTATATCAAATGGTATTTTTCTCTTGATTTCTGCTTCTACTGTTTCATTGTTGGTGTACAAAAATGCCTTTGATTTCCGGATATTGACTTTGCATCCCACTGTTTTTCCAAATTAATTTATTAGGTTGAGCAGTTTTTTTGGCCAAGTCTATAGAATTTTTTATGTACACTATCATGTCATCTGCAAATAATGACAATTTTGTCTCCTTCTTTCCAGTTTGGATGCCTTTTATTTCCTTTTCTTGTCTGATCACTGTGGCTAAAACTTCCAATACTATATTGAATAGAAGTGGTAAAAGTGGACAGCCTTGTCTTGTTCCTGATCTTAGTGGAAAAGATTTTAGTTTTTGCTCATAGAGTATGATGTTGGCTGTAGGCCTCTCATATATGGCTTTTATTATGTTGAGGAATGCTCCCTGTACTCCCAATTTGCTGAGTGTTTTTACCATAAATGGGTGCTGTACCTTATCAAATGCTTTTTCTGCACCTATTGATATGATCATGTGATTTTTGTCTTTGCTTTTGTTTACGTGATGTATTACTTTTATTGATTTGCGAATATTGAACCATCCTTGCATCCCTGGGATGAATCCCACTTGATCATGGTGCATGATCTTTTTCATGTATTGCTGGATGCGGTTTGCCAATGTTTTGTTGAGGATTTTAGAGTCTATGTTCATCAGCAATATTGGCCTGAAGTTTTCTTTCTTTGTCGTGTCTTTATCTGGTGTTGGGATTAGGATGATGCTGGCCTCATAAAAAGAGTTTGGGAGTCTTCCATCTCTTGGGATTTTTTGAAATAGTCTGTGAAAGATAGGGGTTAGTTCTTCCTTAAATGCTCTGTAGAATTCTCCTGTGAAACCATCTGGTCCAGGGCTTTTGTGTGTTGGGGGTTTTTTGATTACTGCTTCAATCTCTTTTGCTGTGATTGGTCTGTTTAGGCTTTCTGCTTCTTTTTCACTGGGTTTTGGAAGATTATATTTTTCTAGAAACTTGTCCATTTCACCTAGGTTTTCAAATTTCTTGGCATACAGTTCTTCGTAGTAATTTCTTACAATGCTTTGTATTTCTGTGGTATCTGTTGTAATCTCTCCTCTTTCATTTCTGATTGTGTTTATTTGGGTTTTCTCTCTTTTTTACTTGATGAGTCTGCTTAAAGGCTTGTCGATTTTGTTTATCTTTTCAAAGCACCAGCTCCTGGGTTCATTGATCCTTAGAATTGTGCTTTTAGTCTCTGTGTCATCTAATTCTGCTGTGGTCTTGGTTACTTCCTTCCTTGTACTTGCTCTGGGCCGTCTTTGTTGTTGTTCCTCGAGTCCTTGTAGGTGTAGGGTTAGGTTGTTTGTTTGAAATATTTCTATCTTTTTAGGTCGGCCTGTATCGCTATAAACTTCCCTCTCAGGACTGCCTTCACTGTGTCCCATAAGTTTTGGGTTGCTGTGAGTTCCTTTTCATTTTTTCCAGAAACTTTTCGATTTCTTCCCTAATTTCATTCTTGACCCACTCATTGTTTAATAGCATGCTATTCAATCTCCGTGATTTTAAGTGTTTGGATTTTTTCCTTTGGGGTTGGTATCTAGTGTCAGTCCCTTGTGATCTGAGAAAGTGCTTGGTATGATTTCAATTTTCTTGAATTTGCTGAAGCTTGTTTTGTGTCCTATTATGTGTTCTATCTTTGAAAATGTTCCATGTACATTTGAAAAAAATGTATATTTAGCTTCTTTGGGATGAAGGGCTCTATATATACCAGTTAAGTCCATTTCATCTAGGGCATTGTTCAATGCCACAATATCTTTGTTGATATTTTGTTTGGAAAATCTGTTCATTTTTGACAGTGGGGTGTTAAAATCCCCCACTATAATTGTGTTGCTGTCAATATCTTTCTTGAAGTCCTCTAAGATTTTCTTTATGTATTTGGGTGCTCCTATGTTGGGTGCATATATATTTACAATGTTTATGTCTTCTTGATGGATTCTTCCCTTGAGTATTATGAAGTGACCTCCTGGGTCTCTCTTTATGGCCTTTTTCTGGAAGTCTATTTTGTCTGATATGAGTATTGCTACCGCAGCTTTTTTTTCCTGTCCATTTGCTTGGAAAATTTGTTTCCAGCCTTCACTTTCAGCCTGTGTAGTTCTTTTGTTCTGAGATGGGTCTCTTGTAGGCAGCATACATGTGGGCTATGCTTTCTTATCCATTCAGCTATTCTATGTCTTTTGATTGGAGCATTTAATTTATTAATGTTTAAGGTTATTATTGATAGGTACTTTTTCATTGCCGTTTTCATAGCTGTGTTCCTCTCTCTCTCTCTCTCTCTCTCTCTCTCTCTCTCTCTCTCTTCCTTCCTTTCCTTAAAGCAGTTCCTTTAGCATCTCTCGTAGAGCTGGTTTGATGGAGGTGTATTCTTTTAGACTTCTTTTGTCTGGGAAACTCCTTATTTGGCCTTCTCTCTTGATTGAGAGTCTTGCTGGGTAAAGTAGTCTTGGTTGCAGGCCTCTGGTTCTCATTACTTGGAATATTTCTTGCCATTCTCTTCTGGCTTGGAGTATTTCCTTTGAGAAGTCAGCTGCTAGCCTTATTTTTTACCTTTTTATTGTTGTCCAATTACAGTTGTCCTCATCCCCCCCTCATTATTCTCCCCTGCCCTAATGACCCCCGTCCTTCCACATTCAATACCATCCCAGTTGTTTTTGTCCGTGTGTCCTTGACTTGACCCTTTCCCTTCTTTCCCTGGTGATCTGCCTCCTCCCTACCCTCTGGTCACTGTCAGTTCATTCTTTATTTCCATTTCTATGGTTTATTTTGTTCACTTGTTTATTATGTTGATTACATTCCACTTATAGGTGAGATCATATGGTATTTGTCTTTCACTCACTGACTTTCTTCACTGACTTATTCTCCACTTCTATCCACACTGCCAGGAAGAGTTTGAGTTCCTTCTTTCTTTGTGCTGCGTAGTATTCCATAGTGTGAATGTACCACAGTTTTTGATCCACTTATTTACTGATGGGCACTTAGGGTGTTTCCAGCACTTGTCTAGTGTGAATAGCAATGCTATGAACATTGGGGTGCTTAAGTTCTCTTGAATTGGTGTTTCAGGATTCTTAGGGTATAATCCCAGTAGTGCGATTTCCAGGTCAAAAGGCAACTCCATTCTTAGTGTTTTGAGGAAATTCCATACTGCTTTTTCCACAGTGGCTGTGCCAGTCTGCATTCCCACCAACAGGGCACTAGGGTTCCCTTTCTCCACAACCTCACCAGCACTTGTTGTTTGTTGATTTGTTAATAATGGCCATTCAGATTGGTATGAAGTGGTATCTCATTGTGGTTTTAACTTGCATCTCACTGAAGGCTAGTGAAGCTGAGTGTTCTTTCATACGTCTGATGGCCGTCTGTATGTCTTTCATTGAGAAGTGTCTGTTCAGGTCCTTTGCCCATTTTTTAAGATTGGATTGTTTGTCTTCCTGGTGTGGAGTTGTGAGAGTTCTTCATATATTTTGGAGATCAAACCCTTGTGTGAGTTATCTTTGACAGATGTATTTCCCATTTAGTTGGTTCATTTTCATTTTGCTGATGTTTTCTTTAGCTGCACAGAAGCTTTTAAATTTGATGTAGTATCATTTGTTTATCTTTTCCTTTCTATTTTTTGCTTTAGAGGACATATCAGTGAAAATATGATGCATGGAATATTTGAAAATTTCCTGCCTATGTTCTCCTCTAAGACTTTTATGGAGTCATGGCTTATATTTAAGTCTTTTATCTACCTTGAGTTTATTTTTGTGTATATTTTCCTATAGTTTACTGGCTCTCAAAGGTCTCAGTATGGTAGAGTACATATGTGATAAAAAAATTGATAGTTTATTAAAAGTTCTATAGAAAGTTGTTGCTATAATCCTATTAAATGTTTGATGTGTATAGTGTCTCATGTAATATTCAATAAATACCTATAATAAAAATATCTATCTCACATTAAAAAATACCTTGGCATTCTTTATTTTACCTGACAATCCTAAGTCTAGAGACACACCATACATATGCTCTTGGATTGGTCTGATGTAAAGCATGCATGAAAAATAAAGACATTTGTGGTTTTGGTTTAGGCTTTAAATAATGTTACCTTATATTTCAAATCCTGTTATTGGACATTATATAACTAAATATTTCCTAAGTTTTACTCATTCATAATTCATAATATATTGGATAATGGTTAGGAAATGTTTTCCACTTTATGACTGCATTTTATTCTTTAGGGAAGAATTTTATATCATTTCCCAAATGTATTTCTATTTGAACTTTATTCAGAAACTAAGAAGCAAAAGCATCTCCAGCACATTTTACAATCAATTTAACCCCATCACATTGAACATAGTTTTTCATAAATAGAAACCAATAGTCTTTGAAAAAATGTCTTAATCCTGACATGCACATTAACTTTTTAATTTTTTATTGTGGTCAAATACTATTGTCTCCTAACTTTTAATAAAAAATTAATAACCCTATAATAAATTCAATACATGTTCTACTTCATTTATATTCTCCATGCACCATATTTTTGCTCCTATCTTCTTAACTTTTATTTTTCATTTTTAAATCATTTTTTTCACTTAGTTGAAATATATAATTATATGATATGAGTTTCAGGTGTATACCCTAGTGATTAGACATTATATAACTTACTAAGTGATCATCCAAATAAGTCTTGCACTCATCTGACACCATGCATAGTTATTAGGGGTTTATTGACTTTATTGACTAAATTGTACTTTTCATTACCATGAGTATTCTGTAACAACAAATTTATACTTCTTAATCCCTTCAACTTTTCTCTTATCCCCCCCAACCCCTCCCATCTGGCAACCATCAAAATGTACTCTGTATCTGTGAATCTGTTTTTGTCCTAATTGTTTATTTTGTTTTTTAGGTTATGTTGTTGATAGATATTTATTTATTACTATTTTATTATCACATTTTTTTATCTGTTTCCCTTCTCCTTAAAGAGACTCTGACATTTTATGCAATATTTTTTTTGGTGGTGAGGAACTCCTTTAGCTTTTTCTTGTCTGGGAAGCTCTTTTTCTTTCCTTTTTTTTCCTAAATGACAGATTTGCTGGGTAGAGTAATTTTGGTTGTAGGTTCTTGATTTTCATCACTTTGAATATTTCTTGCCAATCACTTCAGGGCTGAAAAGTTTCTGGTGAGAAATCAGCTGACAGTCTTATGGGAACTCCCTTTTAAGTAACTACCTGCTTTTCTCTTACTCCTTTGAAGATTTTTTGCCTTTAACCTTTTGCATTTTAATTATTAAGTGTCTTGGTGTGAGCCTCTTTGGGTTCATCTTGATTGGGAGTCTGTGTGCTTCCTGGACTTGTATGTCAATTTCCTTCACCAGGTTAGGAAAGTTTACTATCATTCTTTTTTTTTCAAATAGGTTTTCATTTTCTTGCTCTCTCTCTTCTCCTTCTGGAACATCCCATGGTGCAAATGTTAGTACTCTTAAAGTTGCCCCAGAGTCTTTTTACACTATCCTAATTTGGGGATGGGGGTGTTCTTTTTTCTTTCTGCTGTTCTAATTGGACATTTTTTTTGCTCCCTTATATTCCAAATTACTCATTTGATTTTTGGCTTTACCTACTCTACTGTTAAACCCTTGTAAATAATCTTCATTTCAGTTAGTGTATCCTTCATTTATGATTGGGCCTCTTTTATGCTGTTGATATTCTCACTAAGTCCGTTGAGCATCCTTATAACCAGTGTTTTGAATTCTGCATCTAGCAGATCACTTATCTTCATTTGGTTTAGTTCTTTTCTGGAATTTTGTCCTGTTCTTTCACTGGGGACATGTTTCTTTGTCTTCTCATTTTAGCAGTCTCCCTGTGTTTGTTTCTGTGTATTAGGTGGAGCTACCATGTTCCCAGACATGGAAGAGTGGCCTAACATAAGTGTCCTATAGGGTCCAGTGGCAGAGCCTCCTCTGTCACTCAAGTTTGGCATTCTAGATGCATCCCATATATGGGCTGTGCATACCATCCTCTTGTAGTTGAGCCTTGATTACTATTGCCACTTTAACATATTAATCACTATGCTTCCACTTCAGCACAACCAACTTACTCCAGTAGTTGATTAATTTTTCTCTACCCCAATGACACATCCTTTTTGAAAAACTCCCAAATCCTAGCCTCTAATACTCTACTCATTTCTGAATGATTATTGTTCCTGTACTATCAACTATTCACACCATCATCTTACTCTATGTCATCATTGATTTTTAGTTGTTTTCTCTGTGGAATCTTATTTGTACAACCAGTTTACAAGATCACTGAGGGGGGAGGCTAGTCTTCTACTTATTATACACCATGTACAACATAATGTCAGCTCCAATAGATTCCCATTGAATGAGCTTCCTATTCATTTCCTGTGATCTTTTGAAATCAAAAAGCATTAGAATAGTTATGTTATATTTTGCTTTGAGATTATATTTATAAACATGATGTAGGCATAAATTAAATAGCAATAAACTTGAAGTAATGTTGCCTTGGTAATTTTTTAGTAATTCTGTCATGTTTTACAATAGAAGCCTAATGTACTCTAATTTTAGAAAAGCTTTTGAAATGAAGAAAAATAAAACACAATTCTACTCCTCTCAATACTCTGTTTAAGTTAGTTATTTTTTTTCTCTTAGAATGCAATATTAAGAATTTATATAAAATTCTGAATCTGACTTTCACATGGCATTTTTGTGAGCTTTTTAAATTTTATTAAATTATTTATATAGCTTGGGGCCAAGTAATTATGTAGTTATTTTTTATAAAGATAAGTAACTATTTTATATATCATTTTGAATCTGTAATCATGATTATAATTCTAAATAATTCCTTATTAGAATTAGAAATATCTCATCGAAAGTCACACTTGACTTAAATCTTCTGATGAATATTTATAAATTTATTTCTAGAAGGTTTGTGGTAATTACAGCCTTATCAGTAGTTCATTTTAACAGTCTAAGAAATATTTTGTATGTTCATCAATTATTTATGTGAAATATTATATTATTTTTTAGTTAACTTTATTCCATTAGACATGTATTAGTGAACCTCTCTCCCTTATTTCTCTGAGGTTCTGTCATTTCTCTTCACTCTTTTATTCCTCTATTCTTCTGACTCCATAATTTCCATAATCTCTACTTATCTCTTTTCAAGTTTGCTCAGTATTTTTCCTGCCAGTTCACATCTACTGATGGGCCTTCCTCTAGTGATATATTTTAAATTTCACTTATTGAATATTTCAATTTCTAAACTTTTTATTTTATTATTAAAATAATTTTTATACCTCTACTGATACCTTCTTTTTGATGTTACACAGCCACCATACTCCCATTTACATTTTGATCTTAATGTCTTATTTTTTAAAACATATTTGTAATGGCTAAATTAAAGTCATTCACTGTTAAATTGGACACCTGGTTACTTTCTCTCGAAGTTCTGTTTTTAAACTTATTTTCCCTTAATGTAAAGTTATACTTTTTTATTTCCTTGTATGTCTCATATTTTTTGTTGGAAAATAAACATTTTATATGACATACTGTAGCAATTCTTAGTACTTAGGCCCTGCACAACCCTTCCTCTGCGTTCCACTTCCAGGGCTCCTAGTCACACTGGTTTGACAGTGGTTTTGTCAGGGCTCTCTTTGGCTTTTCTTTCCATTACACACACAGATATAAAGCCCTACTAATTGCCAACTAGTTTCTATTTGGCAAAACTTGCTTTACAGATTAATCTACTCAAATTAAGACTCCTTTAAAAAGAAAGTTCCTGAGGTCAATACTTAAGAATTTTTTTCTGAACTCAAGAAGACTCTTCCTAGCTATTTTTCCTTCATTTCTCTTTGGCAAACTAGCTGGTCTACAATTTTACCTAAGAATTCAATAAATCAATCCACTTCTTACAAATTGCTTTCACCAGAAGTTCCATTGTTTAGAAAGGGCCTTCTGGCTTGAATTTGTCCACACTCATAAATTAAGTCTGTTGCTTTGTGAAGAGATTCAAAACTTTGTGTTCTATGGTCTGCTTCTGTCATTAGACAAATCTTTGAGCAAAGTATGACACTGGAGGAAAGGACAGTTATGTGCTTTCCTCTGAGTGACATTCCTCTTCAGGAGCTTAACATTTGGGGACCGGGGAGAGGTGAAGCACAAAAATCCTCTTGGCTTACTTCTTTTAGCATGGAACTCCCACCCTGCACATCAGTACAATGGCTGTCAGGTTCTACTGTTCTGAACTATGCTACCCAGGACAAACCTTCTATTAGAAGTGGGCATAAACAGAAGAAAGAAGCCCAAATCTTTCAGCCGCATTTAACCAGAACCTATACACAGCAACAGATATTTAGGGGAAATGTGAAAAATGCTAATGGCAGTAGTCTGGGAAGCCAGTCCTCCATCTAGGAAATGGGTTTAGTGGAAGCCCACTGTTTTTAGATGTATCTGTGTAGAGAGAGTTTCCATCATTTTGAGTTGGCAGGTGGGAAGGAGGACCTAGATCTCATTTCAAATACCACAAGCCTTGATTTTTAGTATTTTTCTTGGATAAAATTTCCTTCATTCATTGAACATGTATAAAAGACACATGGACAAAGCCAAAAGTAGGTAGGAGTGAGGGTGGGAGGTGAGGATGACTGGGGTGGGGAGGAGTGGTGGGGAGAAAATGGAGACTACTGTACTTGAACAACAATAAATAAATAACTAAATTAAATAATTAAAAAAAGAACCTTTACCTAAGCCCTTTCCCCCAAAGCTTTCATATATACTTTTATGAATAATGCTTTTGGTGTTATATCTAAAAACTCATCATTAAAACCAAGGTTGCCTAGATTTTCTTCCAAATTATACTATAAAAAATTTATAGCTTACATTTTACATTTAGTTTATATTTCATTTTGACTTAATTTTTGTGGGATATGTAAATGCAGCATCTAGATTAATTTTTTACATGGATGTCCAATTGTTGTAGCACCATTTTTGAAACATCCTCTCCCCATTGTCTTTGCTTCTTTGTCAGAGTGCAGTTGACTAGTGTGGACCTATTTTGGGGTTTTCTATTCCATTACTTATTTTATCAGAATCATGCTATCTTGTCCTGGCTGGTGTGGCTTAGTAGACTGAGTGCTGGCCTGCGAACCAAAGGGTCACCAGTTCAATTCCTAGTCAGGGCACATGCCTGGGTTGCAGGCCAGGTCCCCAGTGAGGGGTGTGTGAGAGATAACCACACATTGATGTTCCTCTCCCACTCTCTCCATCCTTTCCCCTCTGCCTAAACATAAATAAATAAAATCTTAAAAAAAAAAGGAGCCATGCTGTCTTGATACATGATGTCTTGATTTGCAACTTACATAAGTCTTGTGGTTGGGTAATATCAGTACTTTGCTCTTCTTAAGTATTGCATTAATTGTGGGTATTTTTCCCTTGAATATAAGCTTTAAAATCAGTTTATATATATCTATAAGTAATCTGTTTGTATTTTGTTTGAATTACATTGAGTCTATAGATTAAGTTTGAAAGAAATTACTCATAAATAACATTGAGTCTTCCTATCTGTGAACTTAATTTTCTCAGCACCAATGTGTGACAACATATTCAAAGTGTTGCCAATTGTGTAAGGTCAAGCAAGCTTGGCACTTAGTGCTTCACTGGAGATAAATCACACAGGTGTGGATTACCTGCAAGAGTGACCATAGCTACTCAGACTCCAGTTCCACAGAACAAAACATTTGTTCAACATAAGTCACATTTGTTAGCATAGATTATCTGATCCACTTGGTACCATTTGATCCAAAGCTTTGGGCATACAAAAAAATGATATTCATCATAAAACACACTTTTAGCATTAACTATCTGATCAAATAAGTGCAGCATGACTCCAGACCTTAGTCATAGAAAAGCACTCTGATCAGAAAGAATATTCCAAGACTTCAGAGCTCATCACCAGAATCCAAGCAATTGCCAGCCCTTAAGATAGTCCTTTAATCAGAAATTGGTAGTTATGAAATAGTCACAAGGATGTAAATTACAGCATAGGGGATATAATCAATAATATTGCAATAATTATGTGTGGTGCCAATTGGGTACCCAGAATATTGGAGGAACTTCTTTGTATAGCCACTATGGTGCATGTCTAAAACTAATATGAAATAATATTGAATGTAAACTGTAATTAAAAATTTTTTGAAAATTAAAATAACTTTAAAAAAGCAGAGTGCAAGATATGAATAACTTAGTCCTGTAGGCACATAGGAAAGCAACCAGCATTTGTATATTAACACAGTTGGTGTCTTGCCACCTTGCTGTAATTATTTATTAGGCCCTGGAGCATTTTTGTTGATCCTTTTGGGTTTCGACAAATACATATTTGAACAGAGACAATTCTATTTATGCCTTTGAATTTATATACTCTCATTTCCTCCTCTTGTTTTATTGAACTAGCTAGGATTCCAGTATGATGTTAAAACAAATGGTGAAAGGGAGCATCCTCAACTTGTTTTTAGTTTTAGAGGAAAGCATCTAGTTTCTCATAATTAAAGTGTAATTTTGGCCAACATTTCTTTTGTAGATATTCTTTATCAAGCTGAGGAAGTTTCTGGTTATTTTTAGTTTGTTGAGAGATTTTAACAAACATTTGTTCCCTTACATAAAATACTGTTTTTGCATCTATTGATGCGATCATATAATTTTTCTTCTTCAGCCTTCTATGTTATGGTTCCATTAATCAATTGTCAAATGTTGAACCAGCCTTGCATAACTGGAATAATTCTACTTGGTCATGGTGCACAATTCTTTTTATCATACATTGTTGGGTATGATTTGTTAATATTTTCTGAAAATTATTATAGCCATGTTTATTACATATATTGCTTTACAGTTTTTTTCTTGCCTTATAATGTCTTAACTTGATTTTGATATTAGAGTAATAGCAACACTATGAAATAAGTTAAAAAATGTTCCCTATAGTCTATTTTCTGAGATTGTAGAGAACTAGTTATTTATTCTGCAAATGTTTGGTAGCAATCACCAGTGAATTCTGAGCCCAGCTGAACTTGGTTCTTTTTTCCTTCTCCTTCTTTCTCCTTCTTTCTTCTTCTTCTTTCTTCTTCTTTTAGTGTAAGGTTATTATTCAGTTAGTTTATTTAATAAATATAAGTTTATTTATATTACCTATTTCTCCTTGTATACGTTTTGGTAGTTTGTGTCTTTCAAGAAATTATTATGATTAAGGAGGAAGATGGCGATGAGGTAGGAGGGAGCAGATTCTACTTCCCTCTACACAAGGGAGAAAAACCTAGCTTATCTACAGAGGAGCAGAGCAAACTGCCAACGGTACCCCAGCATATATGAAAATAAGAGACCAAAAATTGTAGCGGACACTGAAAAATCAGATGGTAAGGAGAGTGCTTCAGGACAATAAGGTCCCAAGGACCAGCATGGGAACCTGGGCAGCAGCAGCCCCAGGCCCAGATCTCACCAGGTCTGCCACAGGGTCCTTGGGAGAGAGCAGGGTCAACTGCTCCCTCTCTGGCCAAACAAGGTTTAAGAGGCAAGCAGGGAGACCTGGTTGCTTGAATTCGCAGAGAGGGGAATAAGGACTAAGTGGAAAACACACTGGGGCGATGAGCACCCACAGAGTCTGTGGATGCCGGTTGGGGAGAGTTGAGAGTCATACAGTGATGGGCCCTAACACCAATAGTCCCCATTCTGGCTGGAGAATTGGCTGTGCTGTAGAATTGGCTATGCTGTAGAATTGGCTGTGCAAGAAGCCCGTCCAATGTACAGAGTGGCAGGCTTGAGTAGGAGGAATTTCTCAAAAAGAAAAAGTGAAAAGACACTGTTTGGGGAATTCTCCTGCAGCAATCGCTCTGCCTACTCACCACCCAGCCAAGCAGTGATCCTGAGGTTGCTCTGAAAGTTGTGCAGAAGGCCCTGTGCACCCATAGCACTGAGAAGGTTGTGTGCCCGGTATTTTTTTTTTAAATACCCACAAGTGAGACAAAAAAACCTGGAACTGTGAAAAGACCAGAGTTGGACTCAAGGAGGGGGCATCCCAACAGCTGAGACAGAGTGACAAATTTCACTTTGCTATTACAGAGAACCTGCAAGTTATTGCATATGTGTATTATTATTTTTTTCATTATTCTTACATCTTTTATTTTAATAGTACTTTTGTATTCCTCTTCTTTCTGTATAGTCTTCTTTGCTTGGCTGGTTATACTGTATCATTTGACAGGTTTCCCCTGCTCTCTTTCATAGTGTATTGCTAATTTACTGTCCCTCACTTCACTCGTGTTCCATTAGCACACTAATCAAGGTCCTATACTCCCTATTCTTGTTAACCAGATCACATAGATTCTGTCATATGATTGTTGTACTAATATTATTGCAAATAATAGCTCTTCCATTCAATTGTAAATACTTCACAACACCCCTCCTAGATCTTAGCCCACTTCACAATTTCCTGAACTCTATTACTGTAGTGGTTAACTCCATTCTCTCACATACTACACCTACTTACTATCCTTTACTCTCACCTTACCTCAGATTCTGACCTCCCACAACCTCACTGCTTTCTAGATCCAACTCACAATCCTTCCCTCCCCAACAAGACTCTTATCTTCTTTCCATCCTTTCTAAAAAGTGGCTAGTTAGATAGAAGATCACGGTTAACACTATACATAGCCAACAGATCTCCTATCTCTTCTCTACTAGCTGCTACTGTAAATATCATAGAATACTTTCCTGCTGTCTTAAACCATTTTGCCTTCCCCCTCCAACTGATCAAAAAAAGAGTAGGCGAAAGTGGTGAACACCAGGATACCCACTGAAAGAGGAAACCCAGCAACAAAGGAACCACCAACAGATAACAGAAGGCGAAGGAGGGAGTTGAAACCACACAAACCTCAATCCAGGACCTATTTGGAAATACAACTAAATAGTGGAGAAACTACCCAGTACAAACAACTGAACAAAAGCAAGAGAAAATCCTCAAAACCTTGTGCCATGGAAGAACCAGCTTCAATAGAACCTGACCTCACAAGCACAACAAAATACAAGAGGTGGTGGACAGAGTGACCCTCAGTTAACCACCTGGTGGGAAGGGCCCACCAAAGAAAGAACCAACAACAATCAAAACCCAAAGACAAACACAAAACCAACTTAAACGACAGCCCAAGACCAGTGAGCTCAGGAGATTGCACCACTGAAGCTCACAGGTATTCTATCACAGAAGTTCACACCATAAACCCAGGAAGCCAGAACAGATCAATTTAAGAAGCTGAGGCTAACAAAGAGTCTCACACACAATGGGAAGACAGAGAAACAATTCCCAAATGAAAGGAAAGGAGGGAGCTTCAGAAAGAATGCTAAATGAAATAGAGGCAACTCAACTATCAGATATTGAGTTCAAAGCAATGGTTATCAGAAAGCTCAAAGAGCTCACAATGAATTACCAGAAACTACAGGGAAACTACAATGAACTCACTGCAAACTATATCAACACGAAAAAGGAAATAGAAACTATCCACAAGGGCAAAAAGGAAATGAAGAACACAATTTCTGAATTGAAGAACATAGTAGAAGGAATGAAAAGCAGGATCAATAAAAAAGAAGACGAGATTAGCAAATTGGAGGACAAAATAGAAAAAAAAACACCCAGAAAGAGCAAGAAAAGGAAAAGAGGCTTAGAAAGAATGAAGAGGGATTAAGAGAAGTACAGGACAATATGAAACATAATAATATCCGTGTAATAGGGATACCAGAAGGAGAAGAAGAAGAGCAAGGGATAGAAAACCTATTTGAAAAAGTAATGATGGAAAACTTCCCTAATTTGATGAGAGAAAAAGTCACACAAATCCAGGAAACACAGACAGTCCCAATCAAGAGGAACCCAAAGAGGCCCACCTCAAGACACATCATAATTAAAATGGCAAAATTTCAAGAAAAAGAGAGAATATTAAAGGCAGCAAGGGAGCCCAAATAAGGCTAACAGCTGACTTCTCAAAGGAAATACTCCAAGCCAGAAGAGAATGGCAAGAAATATTCCAAGTAATGAGAACCAGAGGCCTGCAACCAAGACTACTTTACCCAGCAAGACTCTCAATCAAGAGAGAAGGCCAAATAAGGAGTTTCCCAGACAAAAGAAGTCTAAAAGAATACACCTCCATCAAACCAGCTCTACGAGAGATGCTAAAGGAACTGCTTTAAGGAAAGGAAGGAAGAGAGAGAGAGAGAGAGAGAGAGAGAGAGAGAGAGAGAGAGAGGAACACAGCTATGAAAACGGCAATGAAAAAGTACCTATCAATAATAACCTTAAACATTAATAAATTAAATGCTCCAATCAAAAGACATAGAATAGCTGAATGGATAAGAAAGCATAGCCCACATGTATGCTGCCTACAAGAGACCCATCTCAGAACAAAAGAACTACACAGGCTGAAAGTGAAGGCTGGAAACAAATTTTCCAAGCAAATGGACAGGAAAAAAAAGCTGCGGTAGCAATACTCATATCAGACAAAATAGACTTCCAGAAAAAGGCCATAAAGAGAGACCCAGGAGGTCACTTCATAATACTCAAGGGAAGAATCCATCAAGAAGACATAAACATTGTAAATATATATGCACCCAACATAGGAGCACCCAAATACATAAAGAAAATCTTAGAGGACTTCAAGAAAGATATTGACAGCAACACAATTATAGTGGGGGATTTTAACACCCCACTGTCAAAAATGAACAGATTTTCCAAACAAAATATCAACAAAGATATTGTGGCATTGAACAATGCCCTAGATGAAATGGACTTAACTGGTATATATAGAGCCCTTCATCCCAAAGAAGCTAAATATACATTTTTTTCAAATGTACATGGAACATTTTCAAAGATAGAACACATAATAGGACACAAAACAAGCTTCAGCAAATTCAAGAAAATTGAAATCATACCAAGCACTTTCTCAGATCACAAGGGACTGACACTAGATACCAACCCCAAAGGAAAAAATCCAAAACACTTAAAATCACGGAGATTGAATAGCATGCTATTAAACAATGAGTGGGTCAAGAATGAAATTAGGGAAGAAATCGAAAAGTTTCTGGAAAAAATGAAAAGGAACTCACAGCAACCCAAAACTTATGGGACACAGTGAAGGCAGTCCTGAGAGGGAAGTTTATAGCGATACAGGCCGACCTAAAAAAGATAGAAATATTTCAAACAAACAACCTAACCCTACACCTACAAGGACTCGAGGAACAACAACAAAGACGGCCCAGAGCAAGTACAAGGAAGGAAGTAACCAAGACCACAGCAGAATTAGATGACACAGAGACTAAAAGCACAATTCTAAGGATCAATGAACCCAGGAGCTGGTGCTTTGAAAAGATAAACAAAATCGACAAGCCTTTAAGCAGACTCATCAAGTAAAAAAGAGAGAAAACCCAAATAAACACAATCAGAAATGAAAGAGGAGAGATTACAACAGATACCACAGAAATACAAAGCATTGTAAGAAATTACTACGAAGAACTGTATGCCAAGAAATTTGAAAACCTAGGTGAAATGGACAAGTTTCTAGAAAAATATAATCTTCCAAAACCCAGTGAAAAAGAAGCAGAAAGCCTAAACAGACCAATCACAGCAAAAGAGATTGAAGCAGTAATCAAAAAACCCCCAACACACAAAAGCCCTGGACCAGATGGTTTCACAGGAGAATTCTACAGAGCATTTAAGGAAGAACTAACCCCTATCTTTCACAGACTATTTCAAAAAATCCCAAGAGATGGAAGACTCCCAAACTCTTTTTATGAGGCCAGCATCATCCTAATCCCAACACCAGATAAAGACACGACAAAGAAAGAAAACTTCAGGCCAATATTGCTGATGAACATAGACTCTAAAATCCTCAACAAAACATTGGCAAACCGCATCCAGCAATACATGAAAAAGATCATGCACCATGATCAAGTGGGATTCATCCCAGGGATGCAAGGATGGTTCAATATTCGCAAATCAATAAAAGTAATACATCACGTAAACAAAAGCAAAGACAAAAATCACATGATCATATCAATAGGTGCAGAAAAAGCATTTGATAAGGTACAGCACCCATTTATGGTAAAAACACTCAGCAAATTGGGAGTACAGGGAGCATTCCTCAACATAATAAAAGCCATATATGAGAGGCCTACAGCCAACATCATACTCTATGAGCAAAAACTAAAATCTTTTCCACTAAGATCAGGAACAAGACAAGGCTGTCCACTTTTACCACTTCTATTCAATATAGTATTGGAAGTTTTAGCCACAGTGATCAGACAAGAAAAGGAAATAAAAGGCATCCAAACTGGAAAGAAGGAGACAAAATTGTCATTATTTGCAGATGACATGATAGTGTACATAAAAAATTCTATAGACTTGGCCAAAAAAACTGCTCAACCTAATAAATTAATTTGGAAAAACAGTGGGATGCAAAGTCAATATCCGGAAATCAAAGGCATTTTTGTACACCAACAATGAAACAGTAGAAGCAGAAATCAAGAGAAAAATACCATTTGATATAGCAAAAAGAAAAATAAAATACCTAGGAATAAACCTAACCAAAGAGGTAAAAGATCTGTATTCAGAAAACTACATAACACTGAGGAAAGAAATCAAGGAAGACACAAACAAATGGAAACATATACTGTGTTCATGAACTGGAAGAATTAACATCATCAAAATGCCCACACTACCCAAAGCAATTTACACATTCAATGCAATACTTATTAAAGTACCAATGGCATCTTTCACAGACATACAACAAACACTTCAAAAATTTATATGGAACCATAAATGACCCCGAACAACTCCTGCAATGTTGAGAAAGAAGGGTAAAGTGGGAGGGATCACAATACCTGATACTAAACTCTATTACAAGGCCACTGTAATCAAAAGAGATTGGTACTGGCATAAAAACAGGCACATGGACCAATGGAACAGAACAGAGAGCCCAGAAATAAACTCAAGTCTCTATGGTCAATTAATATTTGACAAAGTGGGCAGCAACATAAAATGGAGTAAAAATAACCTCTTCAACAAATGGTGTTGGGAGAACTTGACAGCTACGTGCAAAAAAAATCAAACTTGAGCACCAACTTACACCACATACAAAAATAAATTCAAGGTGGATAAAAGATTTAAATATAACCCCTGACACCATTAAAGTCCTAGAGGAGAACATAGGCAGGAAAATCTCAGATATTTCACACAGAAACATTTTTACTGACAAGTCCCCTAGAGCAAGGGACATAAAGGAAAGAATAAACAAATGGGATCTCATCAAAATAAAAAGCTTCTGTATGGCTAAAGAAACCAGTATTAAAATAAAAAGAGAACCAACTGCATGGGAAAACATATTTGCCAATGATACCTCAGACAGGGGTTTAATCTCCAAAATATATAAAGAACTTACACGACTACAGTCTAAGAAGGTAAGCAAACTAATTAAAAAATGCGCGAAGGACTTTGAACAGACACTTCTCCAAGGAGGACACACAGAGGATCAAGAGACTCATGAAAAGATGCTCAATATCACTAGCTATCAGAGAGATGCAAATTAAAACCACAATGAGATACCACTTCACACCAGTCAGAAGGGCCATCATAAACAAAGCAACAAACAGCAAGTGTTGGAGAGGTTGTGGAGAAAAGGGGACCCTAGTGTACTGCTGGTGGGATTGCAGACTGGTACAACCACTATGGAAAACAGTATGGAACTTCCTCAGAATACTAAAAATGGATCTGCCTTTGGACCCAGCAATTCCACTGCTGGGATTATATCCTAAGAACCCTGAAATACCAATCTAAAAGAACCTATCCACCCCAATGTTCATAGCAGCACAATTTACAATAGCCAAGTGCTGGAAGCAACCTAAGTGCCCATGAGTAAATAAATGGATCAAAAAAATATGGTACATTTACACAATGGAATTCTATGCAGCAGAAAGAAAGAAGGAGCTCTTACCCTTTGCAGCAGCATGGGTGGAACTGGAAAGCATTATGCTAAGTGAAATTAGCCAGGCAGTGACAGACAAATACCATATGATCTCACCTTTAACAGGAACCTGAACAACGAAACAGACAAACAAGCAAAATATAGTCAAAGTCACTGAAATAGAAAACAGGCTGACAGCGACCAGAGGGGAGAGGAGAAAGAATTTCAGGGGAATTTCAGGAGAGAATAGGAAGGGTTTGCAGGAACAAATATAAGGGACACATGGACAAAAACTATGGGTGGTGAAAATGGGAGGGATGTGGGGATGGATGGGTGGGCAGACTGGGATGTGAGTAAAGGACAGAAAACTGTACTTGAACAATGATTAAAATAAAAAAATAGGAGAATTAACATGTCCTTCATAGATTTAACTGTATTATTGAATTATTTTAGTACAAGCAGTGTAGTGTGGCATGTTGGAATAACTGTCAGTAAGTTCTATGTAGAATAAAAAGGCATTGACAAAACATTTCTCTTGAAAACACATCCCATAATCTTCAGTAATGTAAAGATATCCAGGCACTAGTTAAATTATACCTGATTGACCATTTAAAATGTCTCCTAAAGTGATTTCATTCCCTGTGTTCTCATTAAATAAGGTGCCACTAATTTTTATTGGGATTTTACTTTATAGAGATTATAACAGTAAACTTCAGTGTAGAATTTTTTATTTCTGAGAGATTTTAAATAAGAGATGTCAAAAGCAGTAAAATAAATGCTAGCTTCAGTATGTGGCCTAGGTTCACCATATTAAAAATTCCATGACCCAACAGTTGTATCTTTAAAAACTAAATAGTAATGATTTCTTTTAATGTCTTATTTTGTAAAGATAGGGGAAAAAAACAAATGTCTCTAAACTGTATTTGTATAGCCTTAAAGATCACTGCAGAAAAGCATTATTCATATTGTAATACAGCTTTATGGCATCAATTCTTTTATGGCACTTTTACTTCAGTGAAATACATAGGACTTGTTTGCGTAGTGCTGAGTAAAAAAACAATGATGTTTTGGTTTTTTAAAATATTTTATTGTTGTTCTGTAGTGCTTGTCCTAAATTTTCCCCCTTTGTCTTTCCCCTCCCAGGCCACTCCCGGCTCTCACAGTCAGTCCCAACACTGCTGTCCATGTCTATGGATCATTCATATATGTTCTTTGTCTAGTCCCTTCCCCTTTCTTCCACCATTATCCCCTTCCCTCCTTGTCTCTGGTCATAGTCAGACTGTTCCATATTTCTGTGCCTCTGGTTCTGTTGTGCTCATTTGTTTGTTTTTGTTCATTAAGTTCCTCTTATGGGTGAGACCATATGATATTTGTCTCTCATTGACTCGTTTATTTCACTTATCATAATATTTTCCAGTTTCATCCGTCCTGTCATGAAAGGTAGGAGTTCCTTCTTTCTTTGTGCTGCATAGTATTCCATTGTGTAAATGTGCCACAGTTTTTTTAATCCATTCATTTACTGATGGGCACTAAGGCTGTTTCCAGCACTTGGCTATTGTAAATAGCCCTGTTATGAACACAGGGTCTACTGGATCTTTAAAATTGGTGTTTAAGGATACTTAGGGTATAATCCCAGTAGTGCAATTGCCAGGTCAAAAGGCAACTCCATTCTTAGTTTTTTGAGGGAATTCCATACTGTTTTCCACAGTGGCTGCACCAGTCTGCATTCCCACCAACAGGGCACTAGGGTTCCCTTTTCTCCACAACCTCACCAGCACTTGTTGTTTGTTGATTTGTTAATGATGGCCATTATTAATAGCCATTAATGATGGTTTGTGTGCCTTCTGTGTGTCCTCCCTGGAGAAGTATCTGTTCAAGTCCTTTGCTCATTTATTAATTGGTTTGTTTGTTTTCCTAGTGTTGAGTGGTGTAAGTTCTTTACATATTTTGGAGATCAAACCCTTGTCCAAGATATTGGGAAAAATGTTTTTGCATGCAGTTGGGATCCCTTTTCATTTTTTAATTTTTGTATTGTTGTTCAATTACAGTTATCCCCATTTCTCTCTATTACTCTCCCCTACCCTAGCCACCTGCTACCTTCCACTTTCAGTCCTCTTCCCTGTTGTCTTTGTCTATGGGTCCTTTATACATGAATACTTTTTCCTTTTGATGATGTTTTCTTTAGCTATGCAGAAGCTTTTTACTATGAGGTAGTGCCATTTGTTTATTTTTTCTTTATCTTCCTTACAATTGGATATATATCAATGAAAATATTGATATATTTCCAATTGTTGGGATGTCTGAAATTTTCTGCCTATGTTTTCCTCTAGGACTTTTATGGTGACAAAACTTTATCATCCATCTTGATTTTGTTGTGGTATATGGTGTAAGTTGGTGGTCTAGTTTCATTCTTTAGCACGTACCTGTCCAGATCTCCCAGCACTATATATAGAAGAGGTTCTTATTACTCCATTTATGCTCCCACTCCCTTTTTAAAATATTAATTGGCCATAGAGACAAGGGTTTATTTCTGAGCTCTCTAGTCTGTTCCATTGATCTATGTGTCTGTTCTTATGGTGATACCAGTGGCCTTGTAGTATAGTTTAGTATCAGGTATTGTGATCCCTCCTACTTTGTTTTTCTTTCTCAAGATTGATGAGGCTATTTGGGGTCATTTTGGGTTCCATATAAATTTTTGAAATATTTGTTCTAGATATGTGAAATATGTCATTGATATTGAAAAGGGATTGTATTGTAGCTATAGATTACTTTTATTAATATACACATTTTAATGATGTTAATTACTCAAGGCCATGAACAAGTGAAATACTTCCATTCATTTGTATATTCCTTAATTTTTTTTTCTTCAGTGTTCTGTAGTTGTCTGAGTACAGATCTTTTACCACTTGGTTAAGATTATTCCTAGGTGCTTTATTTTTTGTGGTGCTATAGTACATGGGATTTTTTCCCTAGTTTCTGACATTTCATTTTTGGTACAAAAATGCCAATTTCTGAATATTGACTTAGTATCCCATATTTTGCCAAATTCACTTATTAGGCTGACTAGTTTTTTTGGTGGAGACTATAGGATTTTCTATGTACACTATCATATCATCTACAAATGACAATTTTACTTCCTCCTTTCTAGTTTGGATGCCTTTTATTTCTTTTTTTGTCTGATCACTCTTGCTGGCACTTCCAATACTATGTTGAATAAAAGTGTTGAAAGCAGATACCCTTGTCTTTTTCCTGATATTAGTGGGAAAGCTTTTAGTTTTTGCACAGTTATGATGCTGGCTGTAGGTTTCTCATATTGCCTTTATTATGTTGAGGTGTGCTCCCTCTATTCCCAATTTGCTGAGTGTTTTTATCATAAATGGGTACTATACTATATCAAATGATTTTGGGATGTCTATTGATGTGATCATGTGATTTTTGTCTTTCCTTTTGTTTATGTGATGTATTACTTTTATTGATTTGCAAATATTGAACCATCCTTGCATCCCTGGGATGAATCCCACTTTGTCATGGTATATGATCTTTTTAATGTATTGCTGGATCCAGATTGCCAATATTTTGTTGAAGATTTTAGCATCTATATCCATTAGCAATATTGGCCTATAGTTTTCTTTCTTTCTTGTGTTTTTACCTGGTTTTACAATTAGATAATACTGGCCACATAACAAGTATTTGGGAATTTTTTTTAAATTTTTTGGAATAGTTTGAGAAGGATAGGAGTTAGTTCTTCTTGAAACGTTTTGTAAAATTAGCCTGTGAAGTCATCTGGTCCACTGCTTTTGCATGCCAGAGTTTGTTTTTTTTTTATTACTGCTTTAATTTTGCTAGCTGTTATTGGTCTATTCAGGTCTGTTCAGGCTTGCTGCTTCTTGATTCAATTTTGGAAGCTTGCATGTTTCTAGAAATTTGTACATTTTCCCCAGGTTGTCCAATTTCTTTGCATATAGTTGTTCACAGTAATTTCTTACAATCCTTTATGTTTCTCTGTTATCAGTTGTAATTCCTCCTCTTTATTTCTGATTTTATTTATTTGGTTCCTCTCATTTTTTCTTGATGAGTTGGTTAAAGGCTTGTCAATTTTGTTTATATTTTCAAAGAACGATCTCTTGGATTTGTTGATCCTATGAATTGGTGGGGTTTTTTTTGTTGTTGTTTTTTGTCTATATGTCATTTAATTCTGCTCTGATCCTGAGTTTTTCCTCCCATCTACTTATTCTGGCCTTTGTTTATTTTTGTTTCTCTCATTCATGAAGATATAGGGTTAAGTTGTTTATTTAGATTTTTCTACTTTTTTAGGTAGGCCTGAATTGCTATGAACTTCTCTCTCAGTACTCCCTTTGCTATGCCCCGTAGGTTTTGGGCTGTTGTGTATTCATTTTCATTTGTTTCCAGAAACTTTTTTTATCTCTTCCTTGATTTCATTGTTAATCCATTTATTATTTAATAGCATGTTATTCAGTTTTCATGTATTTGAAGTTTTTGAGTTTTTCCTTGAGGTTAGTTTCTAGATTCAAGCCATTGTGATCCAAGAAGATGCTTGATAAGATTTCAATTTTCTTGAATTTTTTGAGGCTTGCTTTGTGTCCTACATGCAGTCTATCTTTGAAATATTCCATGTGCATTAGAAAAAAGTATATTTCCCTTTTGGGGGGTAAATGGTTCTGTAAATATCAATTAAGTCCATTAGATATACAGTTTTGTTCAATGCCACAATATCCTTGTTGATTCTTTGCTAGGAAGGTCTATCCATTGTTGACAATGGGTTGTTAAAATCCTCTACAATGAGTATGCTGTTGTTACCTTTCTTAAGTCCTCCACGATTTTTCTTATATATTTGGGTGTTCCTATGTTGGGTACATATATGTTTACAGGGGTTATATATCCTTGATGACTACTTCTTTAAGTACAATGAAGTGACCTTCTTTGTCTCTTTCTATGGCCTTTGTTTCAAAGTCTATTTTGTATGATATAAATATTGCTACCCCAGCTTTTTTTCCATGCTCATTTGCTTGGGATATTTTTTCATCCCTTCACTTTAGTCTGTTTAGATCTTTACTTCTTAGTTGGGTCTCTGGTAGACAGAATGTATGTGAGTCATGTTTTCTTATCCATTCAGCTACACTATGTCTTTTGATTGGTGTATTTAATACATTTACATTTAAGGTTATTATTTATAGGTACTTAATCATTACCATTATTTCCATTTGTACCAGTGTTCCTCTCTCTATCTTTTTCTTCATCTTCTTTTTTTATTGTTGTTCAAGTACAGTTGCCTCCATTTTTCCCCCATCCTCCCCCCACCCCAGTGATCCCCACTTCCCACACTAAATCCTACCCCCATTTGGCTTTGTCCATGCGTACTTTATGCATGTTCCTTGACAACCATTCTTCCATTTCCCCCCATAACCCCCCCCCCCCGCACTTCTGGTTACTGTCAGTTCTTAATTTCTTAAAGCAATTTATTTCACATTTCTTGCAATGTGGGTTTGGTGGAGATGTATTCTTTAAGCCCTTTTTTGTCTTGGAAACTCCTTATTTCACCTTCCATTTTAATTGAGACCCGTGCTGGGTAGCATAAGGTAGGGTAGAGTAGTCTTGGTTGCAGGCCTTTACTTTTCATTACTTGAAATACTTCTTGCCATTCCTTTCTGGTGTGTAGTGTTTCTGTTGAGAAATCAGCTAATAGCCTTATCAGAGTTCCTTTGAATGTTACTAGCTCTTTTTCCCTTGCTGCCTTTAAGATTATCTCTTTGTCTTTAAATTTTGCCCTCTTAATTATGATGTATCTTGGAGTGGGCCACTCTGGGTTAATCTTTATTGGGAACTTCTGTGCTTCCTAGATTTGTGTTACTTTTTCCCTCATCAAGTTAAAGAAGTTTTCTGTCAGTAGTTTTTCAAACAGATTTCTATATCTTGCTTTTTTTCTTCTCCTTCTGGTATCCCTATTATACAAATATTATTTTGTTTCATGTTGTCCTGCAGCTCCCTTATACCATCTTCATACTTTTTTAGTCTTTTTCCATTTTTAGCTCTGTCTGGGAGTTTTTTCTACCTTGTCCTCCAGCTCACTTATTAAGTCCTCTGCTTCATCTAGCCTGTTTTTAATTCCTTCTAGTGTATTGTGAATTTTAGATATTGTATTCTACATTTCCTCCTGTCTCTTATTGATAGTTTTATGTCCTTTTTCCTGCTGGTATAGTTCCCAATAAGTTCCCTGTAGCTTCCATGATGTTCCCTGTAGTTCTAAGCTCCCTGGACATGCTTATAACAATTAATTTGAGCTCAATGTCTGATAGTTTGCTTGTCTCAATTTCATTTAACACTCTCTTTGAGGATTCTTCCTTTCCTTTCAGTTGGGAGTTGTTTATTTGTCTCCCCATTTTTAGTGGCTCTTGTTTGTTTCTGCATATTATATTAACCTATTTTGACTCCATTTCTTTCTGGTGTTATCTTTTGTAGTAGGAGACCTATGGAACTCAGTGGTGAAGTCTCCTAGATCTCCTGAGCTGGATGCTCTTGGGATGTCCTATATGCAATTTATTTTGGTTCTCTGGTTGTAATTGGGTTTTTGTTGTTTTTGGGTGGTTCCTTCCCTCTGCCTGGCTGACTGAGAGTGACACTGCCTACCACGTCTTGTATGCTGTTGTACAGGTGCTGCCAGAACAAAACCAAACAACCAGGAAACAAACCCACACTTGCAAAAATAATGACCACCCACAACCATATTATGAACAGCAAATGAGCAAATATTAATAAAAGTGTATAGAGATTATGACTCTTATAAGAGAGGAAAAGCAAATATGGGTATCTGAAAGAAAAATGATTTTGAGATGATTGGGGTAGGTGAAATAAGAGTAGGGAATACAAACAAAGTGAAGAAAGAAAGAAAAGAAAATATACATCATAAATTAGAAAGGAAGGGAAGAATACAGAAGAGTAAGAAATGGGAAGAGTATAGTATTAGGTTCAAAAACAATTTTTTTTAAATGTGAGAACAGTAGAAACCAAATTGGAGAAAAAGATCTATCACAGCAATATCAACAGCAAATGAACAAAGATTAATATAGGTGAAATGGGACTAAGAAGGAAAAAAGAAAGAAAAGCTTATGAGGTGTCTAGTTGAATAAAAAGTGATATTGAGAAGATTGAGGGAGAAGGAATACTAATAGTGAGGAATGAAATCAGGCTAGAGAGGGGAAAATTAAAATTTAAAACAATAAAAATCCTTGAGTGGTATGACTCACAGGACTGAGTACTGGCCTGTAAACTGAAAGTTCATGGGTTTGATTCCCAGTCAGGGTACATGCCTGGGTTTTGGGCCATGTCCCCATTTGGGGACATGTGAGAGGCAATTGATCAAGCTATCTCTCACACATTGATATTATTCTCTTTCTTTCTCCCTCTCTTCCCCTCTCTTGAAAATTAAATAAATATAATCTTATAAATATAAACTACAGAGATTAAATAAATAAATTAATTAATTTAAAAAAACAAAGAAAGGATAGGAGGAACACAAAATGGAGTAGGAAGTGGGAATGGTAAACTTTGAGATTTGAATAATAAGAATTGTGAAGATCTAGAAACAAAATTGAAGAAATTCAGCCGTCACCATATGCACAGCCAATGAGCAAAAATTGATAAAGGTGGAGAAAGAATAAGAATATCTTAAGAATGGGAAAAATGTGAGATGACTAAAGACAAGAAAAATGGTTTTAAGTGGCTAGAGTGGGCACAGATAGTAAGAATATGGAATAGAAACATTGTAGCAAGAGAAAAAAAATTAAAACAAAAATAAAAAGAGGGAGGAAGAAGGTAAAATGGAATAGGAGAAGGGAGGAGCAAACTATGAGATTTGAAATAAACTAAAATATAAAAACCAGTGAAATAATAGGCCCAAACTCGAAGGAAAATAAATGAATGTTAAAAAGCTATACAGGAAAAGAATTAATGCAAATTACGAAGAAGACCACAGTGGAATCATCTCAGCAGAATCCAGTGTTTACCACTGTCTTCTCTTTCTGGACCGGCCCCTGATAATGTCAGATTGTGTCCCAGTCTGGCCCTAGGCAGCCTGTTCCATCACAGTCTGTGGCTTTCTCCTGATTTGTCAGGTCCCCACTGTTCTGCCTTGCTGGTCTTCCATTAGCCCAGGACCGAGGAGTATTTCATTTAATAACCCAAGAGAACTGCTGGTTTCTTCTCCACCTGCTTCCAGGTAGCCTTTGGGAACATTGGGAAGGTGGATACCCTGTGGCACCTCTGTGGAGCACTGTTCAGCCTCCCAGGAAGATGGTGGAATGTTTCCCTGCCCCCTTATCATATGTCTAGGTCTGTCCCAGATTCTTTCAATAACACATAGTTCCTGGTGAATTAGCTATCTGTTTCCTGTGGGGGCCAATCTGTATAAAGGGGGCAACTCTTTCCAACTTGGCACAGACAGCAGCTCTGTGTAGGCACTGAGACTGGGTTGGACCCTGAACATCCCTTGTTGCACCTGTCTCTAATCTCACTGCTTCACAGGTTTCAGTGGTTCAGGGCCCGAGGAACACTGTAGCTTGTACTGACTGGTAAAGGGCCCTTTCAGAGCTTTTTCTTGTTTGCCCTGTGGAATTGCACCCAGCATAGGTCTTCTGAGCCTATTCTCACTGATCTGCAGAGCCTGTAATCCCACAAGTGGGGGCTGGGCTTACCTGTCTGTGAGGAGACCTACCTGGCTGCAGCAAATCTCAGGCATTCAACTCCTGGCCATCCAGTACCCAGCCTGCCATGCTCTCACTGGAAACTCAGGCCAAACTCTCCACTCTGTATAGTTCCCTGCTCACTAGCCATGCTGGGTTAGGTACCATAGTTCTTTTGGCGTGACTCTATCCCTCTGAGTTCTTTGTTTGCAGAGCTCCTACTCATGCATGCATGGGCACGCAAACACTGAGTCCCTGCCACATATTGAGTCTCACCTCAGCAACTCTTTTAAAAGTGTTTTTTGTGTAAACCCCATGCTGCAGCACCAAGCCCTGGGGGACCTGTTTCCACCAACATCTCCTTCCCAGAAATCACTGTCTCTCTTGGTCACGGCTGGCCACAGCCTGTCAGAGTCTCTGACAGTTTTACATAAAGTTTCCCTCTAGATCTCTCCTGGATGGTACTGGACAGAGTCCGGCAGTGATACTATAACATGGGGCTGTGGGGGGTGCTTTTGCCACTCCCCCCAGTGTTTCTCAGACTCGGGTAGGCCTGCTTTTGCCACTCTGTTTCTGCAGCCAGCACCTCCCTGACCATCTCACTCAGCCCCCAGGGCTCACAGCAGCTAAGCCAACCCTCAGCTGATCGAATCTGTGTAGCAGGAAGTGCCAGGTTGGGCAGCGCTGGTGGTAGTTGCTCCACTAGGAGAGCCCAGGCCACACACTCCCAAGTGCCCTGCAGGCAGGCAGGTTCTTTCCCACTCATGCAAACTCCTTAAATTCTTGTCTACATAAGAACTTAACTCACACACATTCTCACTCACTGTCCACTGGATTTTCCAGTTGGTTGTTCTGCGGTTTGCTGCAAGACGGGTCCAAGACTGAGAGCGAGTGGGTGGAGCTTCCAGATACTCTGTAGCCATTTTGGATCTCCCTGGTTTTATAAGGGTTTTTTTGTGGGGGGTTTTTTGTGGGGGGGTTTTTGTGTGTGTGTTTTCTCTTTCTGGTAGTAAAACTTGCTATTAAGGATGCTTATTAATTTTATAGGAAGGTATGGATTCTGAATATAACCAAAGTCTCATCTCAGAAAAGGCAATATTGTATTTGAAAATATATGGAGAACACTTGTGAAATGTGGGACCAATTTTAAAATCACATTATGAAAAAATGGGAAATATAGGAATTATTTATCCAGCCACCAAATGCTCTTTCAGCCAACAACAAATTCTCAGATATGGAGATAATTGGTAGTGATTCTCCCGTACATTTTTGTCCTTTTATGTGTATTATGGCTATAAAAAATACTCGGCTTCTCTATGTGTTAGACAAAGGCTGCAGGAGATCACTAAGGACTTGGTACTGTCTCAAAGGAGTGTAGCACTTTCATTTTGAATTTAGCCTTAGTTTATGGTTACTGAAAACAGAAATTTTAGAACTGGTTCTATGGGAATTTTGTCACTGTTTTATTTTATGTGTTTTAATTTTTATACTCTGTGCTATTTTAACCCGTTTCCTCCTTTTTAAGCCATGTGGTTCTTACCTAAAACTTAGCCAAAGGAAAAGAAAGAAATGAGGGGTTCTCTGGACTTTTCATTATATTACACTTTCCTTCTTTTTTCCTTAAAAATTTTTAAAGATTTTATTTATTTTTATAGAGAGGGGAAGGGAGAGAGAAAGAGAGGGAGAAAAACATTAATATGTGGTTGCCTCTTGTGCCCCCCCCCCCCCCCCACTGGGGACCTGGCCTGAAACCCAGGCATGTGCCCTGACTGGGAATCAAACCAGTAACCCTTTGGTTCACAGGCCAGCCCTCAATCCACCAAGCCACACCAGCCAGGGCATCCTTTTTTTAAAAAAATTATTTCTTAAGTATAGTGGTATAGAATTTTATATTGCTTAGTTACATTAGTTTCAGGTGTACAATATAGTGATTCAGGTCACCCCACTATTTCTAGTAATTATCTGTCACCATGCTTCTTCCCTGGGTCTTTGACCTTTAGTTTTCCTTGCCTCTGTGGAACTCTTGATAGCAAACTTGTTTATCAGTGTTCTAATTTGCCCTGATCTATGGTGGAGCACTGCTTTTCTCAAAATGTTAATAGACAATAAGTAAGAAGGGTTCCAGGGTCAAACCAATAGGGGAATTAGTTAAAAATTTATAATGGGAGTATTTTTCAAATTGAAGAACTTCTCAATTCTGCAACTTTTATATTTTAAGTATTATATATTTGTATACTTTTACATTTAATATGTTTTAAAATATTTCAATATCATATATTTTCTTCCATTGATAATTTCTTGCATTCCTTAAGGCAACCACTCTTCTGAATTTTCTATTTACTATTTTACAGCTATTTTATAAAAGAAGTTTACTAAATACTATACAACTAAAATATATAAAATTTGGTTTTGCTTGTTTTCAGTTTTATAGAAATACCATAGTAGTCTTCTAAGTTTAGCTTTTTTATTTAATATTGTTTTCAGCTATTGTTTTACAAGATTTACTGATGTTATTCCATGTATGAATGTATGCTCATTCACTTTCTCTCTTGTATAAAATTGTAACAATTTTTAAAACATTTTATTATAACATTTTTTAGATATGCTTAGGTTTCTCACTATTTTTTCATAATGTCACCATACATACATTTTTGTATACACATGAAGCAAGTTACCAACCAGTGCTTAAAGTAGTATATCTGCATATTCATCTTTAAGGTTCACTACTTACAAAGAGATTTGTGACAAAACTAATTTTTTTAAATATAGAGGATATATATGTTTGAATAACTGTGCTCTAACTCATCATTTCTCTTTTCTCAAAGATTTTCCAGCTACTCTTACTTACTTGCTTTTTCAAATAAACTATTGGTATATAATAAACATTTTTCCCATAACATATTAAGCAAAGCCCTTAAATGACAATGAGTAACTAGGCATTGACATACTTGCATGGTGAGAATACAAAATGGCTTAATGTCTGTAGAGAGAAATTTGGTAAAACATAACAAAACTAGTTTTACATTTACCTTTTGTTCCAGAAAACTTATATCTAGAAATTTACTTAAAGATACTTCTCCACAAATACAAAGCAACAAATGGAACACCATTTGTATAAACAAAATATTGGACAGAGGCAGTACCTGAATGAACTGTGGCATATACCAACAATGAAACATTATGTAAATATAAAGAGATATGTAGAATTATAAGATGAAAAGTATATATAATTTATAACTGAAAAAGAACAAGATTATATAAAACATGCTAAATTTGTGCAGAAAATAAATATTTTTTAAAAGTTAATATTTGCTTATGTTGGTAAAAAAACAAAACCAAACACATACTAATGAGAAACCATATCTAATAAGAATGGTGACCTGTGGAGGAGAGTTAGAAAAGGAATGGAAGAGTAGGGATAAGAGTGACATTTGACATGAGTTTGCCTCTTCTATAGTTTTGAATTTTGAAACCTGTAAACATTTACATATTAAAAATTTAAAACATGAAATCTAAATAATAGTATAAAAAAGAATTACTTCTGATCATGCTAAATTAACAGCTATCTCTTACCCTAAACAAATGCTTATGGAAAAAATATGAAGTAACTCATTTCAGAAATTGGACAATAGGCTTCATGTTGTGATCCTTGAGATAAAGGATACAAATGGACAACTCATATGATCACTTGACTTCGTCCTGGAGGCATATTTTAGACTTCCTGGTGGATAGAGAAGAATCTCAAGCAGACTGATGATCTTACTGCAATGAGGAAATAGAGATTGGCATTCTGGGAAGCTGAAACAGATGGAATTTGCAGGGCAGAATACCAGAAAGAAATGAGCTATGCAGATAAAAAGCTCTGGACATCTGCATAAAGGTTCTCTTGAATCTGTTGCTAAATATTAAACTGCATTTATGTACAGTGAACCTCTGCAAATTTAGGTGAAGAGCTACTTAAGAGCTGCAAGCTGGACAATTTCTGGAACTCTCATAAGGCCCTGAGACTTTGAGTTCAAACATCCAGGATTGAGAAATCTCTTTGAACACCCCAGATGCTCAATAGACAACACAGAAAGGTCATGCCTTGGTAGAGGTAGAATTTCCCAAAGTAAAGGCTCTTCTAAACCCAGACCTTAAGATTGCTTTAAAGCACAACTTGAACACCTTGATCCTCAAGCAATTTAAATGTCTAGCAAAAATTTTTCTCTTTTTTTACCTTTGGACAACCTTCACTTATTTGTCATATCCCATTCACCTCCTGCCTCTGGAAACCATTAATCTTTTCTATGTATCTATGAACTTAAGTTTTATTTTGCTCCATTAGATTCCACATATAAGAGAAATCATACAGTATTTGACTTTCTCAGTATGGTTAATTTATCTTAGCATAATGTCCTTGCAGACCATCCAGAATTTTTTTATCATTTATTACGTGAAGACAAAAACACAGAGATATTCAAAGAGATAATACTTTTAAAAGTATTAGGAAAATGTAACAAAACATGGAAAAATCAATAAATGGTAAAAGACCTAGAAGTGACAGAGATAATATAAATAGAGGACAAGAGCTTATAACTTGCTACTATAAATATGCTCAAAGATTTAAAGAAAAACATAAACATAATAAGAAAATTTGCAATACAATGAAAAACTCACCAGATAGGCTTAAAATACAGAAGCAATGTTCATGTGTACACTTCAGACACAGCAATAGAAAAAATTCTTAATAAACTTAGAAGTGTTTATTAAATGCAATTAAATTAAAACTCAATAACAAAATGATACCTTAAAAACATTAAAAATTCATAAATAACACTTTTCTAGGTCTCCCATGAGTAATTCTCAAACTATTTTGTGTGTATTTAAGACATAGTGAATATGTGAACATATTGAAATTTTGCTACCACAGAAGGAAAATTCAAAGACAGAACACGCAGAACAAACCCTATGGTGTTACATCTGAATTTGAGATACCAATATGAACCTGTAAGTTCTTAGAACTATATTTTGTAGCTCTATTTACAGAGCTTTAGTGGATGGCATCACAGGCCATCAAATCTTAATCTTGACTCCTCAATCTGTAAAAGATAACAAACAAATCTAGACATTGATTTCTAAGCGAAAATCCTGTCTTATAAGGAACCTGTGCTTCTTGGAGAAATAGGTTTCTCTTTGTCAAGCTGAATCTTGGACAACGTATTTACAATTAATGGGGAGATGTCAAGAGAACATGCATCAGATAAAAGAGCCTCCCAGTGTTCAACTTTCTGACAAATTGAACATGAAAAAATAATAATATTGTGATGGTAATAGAATATATAATACAGGAGTCCATAGTTATAAAACCAAAATGGAAAAGAAGACAAATGCCAGTTAATAAATATAATCAAATTGATAGATAGCATTAGAAAAATCACCATTGTGTTGTTGGGAGAACTGGACAGCCACGTGCAAAAAAATGAAACTCGAGCACGAACTTACACCTTATACAAAAATAAATTGAAGGTGGATAAAAGACTTAAATATAAAATGTGACATGATTAAAGTCCTAGAGGAGAACATAGGTAGGAAAATCTCAGATATTTCATGCAGAAACCTTTTTACTGACATGTACCCTAGAGCAAGGGACATAAAGGAAAGAATAAACAAATGGGATCTCATCAAAATAAAAAGCTTCTGCACAGCTAAAGAAAACAGTATCAAAATTGAAAGAGAACCAAGTGTATGGGAAAACATATTTGCCAGTGATACCTCAGACAAAGGTTTAATCTCCAAAATATATAAAGAACTTACATGACTACAGTCTAAGAAGACAAGGAATCCAATTAAAAAATGGGCAAAGGACTTGAACAGACACTTCTCCAAGGAGGACATACAGAAAATCCAAAGACACATGAAGCGATGTTCAATATCGCTAGCTATCAGAGAGATGCAAATTAAAACCACAATGAGATACCACTTCACACCAGTCAGAATGGCCATCATAAACAAAGCAACAAACAGCAACTGTTGGAGAGGTTGTGGAGAAAAGGGGACCCTAGTTCACTGTTGGTGGGACTGCAGACTGGTACAACCACTATGAAAAGCAGTATGGAACTTCCTCAAAAAACTAAAAATGGATCTGCCTTTGGACCCAGCAATTCCACTGCTGGGACTCTATCCTAAGAATACTAAAACACCAATTCAAAAGAACCTATGCATCCCAATGTTCATAGCAGCACAATTTACAATAGCTAGATGCTGGAAGCAACCTAGATGCCCATCAGTAAATGAATGGATCCAAAAACTATGGTACATTTACACAATGGAATTCTATGCAGCAGAAAGAAAGAACTCTCCTACCCTTTGCAACAGTTTGGATGGAGCTGGAAAGCATTATGCTAAGCGAAACAAGCCAGGCAATGAAAGACAAATACCATATGATCTCACCTTTGACAGGAACCTAAACAACAAAACAAAGGAACAAGCAAAATATAACTAAAGGCACTGAAATAGAGGACAGGCTGACAGTGACCACAGGGGAGAGAAGAAGGAATTTCAGAGGAAAACAGGAAGGGTTTACGGGACACAGGGACAAAAACTAGGAGGAGGGTGGTAATGGGAGGGAAGTGGGGAGGGTTGGGTGGGTGGGCTGGAATGGGAGTAAAAGGGATAAAACTGTACTTGAACAATGATTAAAATGAAACTTAAAAAATTACATTAAACCTAAATATCAATTTGAGGAGAATTAACATGTTTTATGGATGCTTCCAGCCTATAAACTCTGTGTATCTCCCCATTGATTTAGGACTTTTAAAATTGTATTTCATTAAAAGTTTGTAGTTTTCAGCAAAAATAAAAAGAAAAATCACCATTGTGCAACTACCCATCTAATGTTATTCAGTTAATCAAATGATTGCTAAGAGCACTGGATGAAAAGTTGTGGGTAAAAAGATATTTACACAGCCATAAAGTGTCAATCCATGAATAATGCATTAACTAGAAAGGGAAAAGATTCTTTAATAAATTGTGATAATTACCACCTTTACCACCTATTACTGGCATTTACCATTGCCAATAATGCAACTAACTGTCATCATGTCCCCAGATATTATGTATTTGTACATATATGTTACCTATGTAGTCATCCTGCCAAAATATAAATTTGGGAAACATTGTGATGAAAAAAGTCAGACAAACCGAAGAAATTCTACAAGACAACTTCTCTGGATTTTATACAAATTTCAGTGCCATGAACAGAAGAGGAGCTATTTAGATTAAAGCAGGATCCTTGACCATATCCTAGGTTTGAACAATAACAAATACATAGTTTTGGGTGACCAAGGGAATTTTAATATAGAGTATATAGAGTATGTCTTAGATAATATTTTGTTATTGGTTGTGATAATGGTATTGTCGATATGTAGAAGACTCCCCTTAGTCTTAGCAAATGCACACTGACACTGAAGTCTCTAGGAGCCAGGTTTCATCATATTTGAAGTTTACTTTCAAATTATTCAGTTATCTATGGGTTCTAGGGACATGGAGATAGCATTTATTCATCAAGTGACTACTAAATAACCATAGACAATCAATTTGATATTAAGGGAACATGACCCTCTCCACTGACTTCAAAGAAATGTATCGGTGTTTTCCAATGTGTAGATGTATATTAATAACAAAGTTTTGTTTACATAGATAATTTTATATTATACAACCTTCTGCTGTGTTGAATAGTTTAATAATACAAATAACCTGAAAAGACTATCTTTGTGGTGGGATTTTACATTATTTATTATAGCCAGTGGAGTGAGGTAATGTACTTCACTACAGATTTAGACCCTCTTTAGTTTTTTTTTAATGAAGTTTATTTCAAGCAGAATTAAGATGACATGATAGAGTTCTTTTTATAAAGATTTTATGTATTTATTTTTAGAGAGGGAATGGAGGGAGAAAGAGAGGAGAGAAACATCAATATGCAGTTGCTGGCGGCCGTGGCCTGCAACCCAGGCATGTGCCCTGACTGGGAATTGAACCTGTGATGCTTTGGTTCGCAGCCCATGCTCAATCCACTGAGCTATTCCAGCCAGGGCTGACCCTCTTTAGTTTTACTTGCATCCACTGAGTTTTACATTTTTTGCTTGTTTACACTTCCATGCTCAATCTACCAGAAAGCCCTCCCCTCAAAACTAGTCCACATGTAGTTTTCTCCATATCAATTAACTTTGTTTATCTTTCTAGTGCACAGACCAAAACCTCACACTTCTCTATTTTTGTCAAATATATCAGGTCAAGTCTCAAAACACATCCAGAATCTCACCACATTTTACCAACTCTATGACTTCCATTACCTCTCTGAGCTCATTTCCTCATGTTCTCCCATATTTTATTTTGCTCCAGATATCCTGACCTCCTGACTTACCCAAGAACTTCCCTAGAACATTTTTGTTTTGAAGCCTCATGCCTGGTATCCATATAGATACCTGGAACATTCTCACCCAGGTATCTATATGGCTTACTTTCACTTCTCTCAAGTTTTTGCAAGTCTCTTTTCAAAACTCAGTTTTCTTGGCTACTTCATTTAAAATAGCAAGCCTTCCAGGAGGTCTTACCACCTACTAATTTCTGACTTTTCTGCATAAAAAATAGTCACCTTTTTATATGTGATATGATTTTGTATCTATTTTTAACTGCTTATATCCCCTCATTAGAATGAAAGTTCCATGTAGGCAGGGAGTATTACAGTTTTGTTCATTGCTATATTCCTGGTACATAAAACAGTAATGACATATTAACAGGCAGTAATCCATAATTATTCAGTGAGTAAATAAATCTTTAATTGAATACATCAATACCTGGAAATGTTTTGTCTTTAAAATCATGCCTGATTTTAACTAAACTCCTATAGACTTCATGCATAGGAATAATCTTAAAAAGAATAACAACTATAGCTCTATAGTAAAAGGCAATATTTCTCTATAGAATATGCTAAAAGTAAAGTAATACATTTTATTCTTCACTTATTTTCATTTTCTGTTGTTAGAAACTAGTATGTATATTAATAAGAAGTTTAACAATAGAAAAACAAAAGATGAAGAGAAACAAATATTTTTAAGGCCATAATTGACCATCAAAAATTTACTTTGTGGGTTCTAAAGTCACAGGAAGGAAACTAAATCAAGCAACAGGAATACTACGCCAAAATAGTTTAATAAAGAATTGTTGCAGTTCACTAAAGAAATTGATATCATTGATTAAACACATAGTTATTGAGCACCTACTATATACCCTTTGCTATTCTAGGTGCTGTTCATACTATGGTAAACAGAACACCACAATCTCTGATGTCTAGTAAGTTACATTCTCATTCAGGGCTTTCATTCCAATGGGAATGTACAATATAGTAGACACGGTCCACTGTTTTCAAAATAAATTACCTGTGTTACCAATTGGAAAGAATTGTTTGTCACAAAATCATGATCTCTGCTATATATTTTTTCATTTGAAGCATCACTACTAAGCATTATTAAAACAAAGATATGAGTGGGCATGCATAAACTCCACAGCTACAGAAATGACACAGGCTGGTGCACCATCAATGTATACAATTATGTAAAACTCACCTTCCATAGACAAGCAATGGTGATTTTAAAATAACTTCACTTAAAACCATCTCCCAAGAGCTTATTGTAGTCTTTCTGTCTCTGAGAAACTTGAAAAATAACAAGCAATTTATCGCCCTTCATTGTAGGGGTCACTAAGCAAATGAGCACAGAGGCTCAGGGGCCATGCCTCCCAGTCCTGTTACAATGGTTCCATCAGCAACATCCTGTCACTGAAGCAGCACCAGATATTAGAAATGTAACTGCAATGAGGTTTCCCTGACAGCACACAAGAGAAAGAAGAGTTTTTACTGAAATTTCAAGGGCTAGAAAATGGATTTTGAAGTCAAAGGCATGGTGCAGATAAAATTTTATTTTATTTAACTGTCCTGCTGAAGGAGTCAACACACATTGTAGCCATCCAACCATAAGAGACACCTCACCCTTCAGAAAGAGGACAAATCAAGCAATGTTATGAAATAACAGCCATCGATGGTAGCATTTGTGTGTGTGTGTGTGTGTGTGTGTGTGTGTATGCACACACACACACACAAAATGGCATATATATATATGGTGGGTATATATGTAAAATAGCATTTGTATATATATAATAGGTAGCATTTGTGTGTGTGCACACACACATATAAAAATAGGTGCTTACATTTTACCATCTGGCCTTGTAAAAGGAAGAAAGTTGTTTCCCTAAGATGTGGGGTATGTCCTAGTTGGTACAAGTCTGTCTCAATTTCAAGTTTATATTTCCAACATGAGAAAAAAAAGCTTTCAATTATATGCCCTGGAATATCAGCTGATTTTTTTTCTTTCGGAGGAAAAAAAAAAGAAAATCACATGTTATCCATGCCTAACAAGTAAATTACTGCTACTACATTTATCTGCTGGTTCCTCATATTTTAAGAGCAATACAAAAGCATAGTCTATTGCTTGAGACTTTCACTTGCTCTCTTTATGAGATAGTATTTTGTAGATGATGAAAATCTTTCCAGGGATATTATGTAAAAAGTAGGTCCTTACCTTTTGATATTCTTACCAGTCTATCAAGTAATTACATGGTGAGTCTGGACCTTTATAGCTAAATGCTTCACTATAGACAAATGAAGATAGTATTTATGTTTGATTGCAGAAAGTTACCCTAGGAAATTAGAAATGAAATGCCCTTTTGATTCATATTGGTAAATCTGTGTGCATGACTATGTTAGGGTATTAATATAATTCTGTACAAACCTCTATGCCTGCAAAACATCCAAAGACAAACTTACTAGAAGAGATATGTGAACAACATTTTGACCAGTATTCCTGTATACCTTTTAAAAGAGCAGATTGCTATTAGTTCCTTTTGTTCATTAGATTCCACATATGAGTGAACAAGCAGAATAGAAGACAGACTTATAGAGAATGGGCTGACAGCCCTAATTTGTATTTCAAACTGATGTAGGTAACTTCCCACATTCCCTCATAATATTGCATACCTATCTTTGTAATACCATGTACCATTCTTACCTTCTTGTGGTAGTTTGGACTTAATAATTTGTTGCTTCCATTTTGATGCATTCATTTACACAAGTTCAGTAGTAATGATGTGCCAAGTACATAATAGGCAGCATAACATATTGAACAATAACCAAAGTATCCAGTTCAAATCTTATCTCCAAAATATTTTCTCTATGACTTTGTGAAAGTTACTTAATCTCTCTTTGTCATAGAGTTTTCATCTTTAGAGTGTCAATAATAAGAGTGCAGGTTATCAATCTTTGATACCAAAATGTAAGCAATTTAACCAACAAAGATGAGTTCATTAAGAATGGCAGAAGAATTGTAATTTGGTACTTGAAAATTGTAGTAAACCATAGGCAAGTTCTGAGAGCAGAGGGAGGAGCTATTCTTCTACAAAAAGGAATATGTTGAGAATAGCTGTTTTGAATGACAGCTCAGTAGAAGAAAGTGAAAGCTTGGAGTTGTGGTAACTTCTCATTGTTTGCGTTGTTGCTGGACAAAATTGAAAATCAGTCTTTCTTTCTGCTGGGTACATAAAGTAAGCCTTTTCTTACTATGGTGTGTAAACTAATTGTAATGAGTAGTTCCTGAGTGAGAACACTCCCTTCATTTCTTCCTGGATCTATTTTAAATTTGGTTTCCTTTATTTGCATTATCTTATACAGCTTTTGTCATGATTATGAGAGTATAAAAAATCTAAAACAGTGTTTGGACAAGTTGTACACATTCAGTAAAGCTTTTTTTGTCTTTATTTCTGTAACAGTGGTTCTCAATCCAAAGAGGAAGCTTTTTTAAAAGGTCAATGTCCATCATCAAACAAGATGTTATGAAACTAGAAATCAGTTACAAAAAAAAAACCCCTGAAAAACACACATGTAAGCTAAACAACATGTTACTAAACAATGAGTTCAAGAAAGAAAGCAAAAGATACCTTAAGACAAATGGAAATGAAAATGAGGCAAATGAAAATCTATGGAATACAGTTAAAGCAGTTTTTGAAAGGAAATTGATAGCAATACAGGCCTACCTGAAGAAATAAGAAAAATCTCAAATAAACAATCTAAAGGAACTCAAAAAGGAATAACAAACAAATCTCAAAGTTAGTATAAAGTGATAATGAAGATCAGAGTGGAAATAAAATAGAAGCTAAAAAACAGTACAAAATATCAATGAAACAAACAGCTGGTTCTTAGAAAGATAAACAAGATTGATAAACCTCTAACCAAACTCAAGAAAAAAGAGAGGGGGCACAAATAAGATCAGAAATTAAAAAAACAGAAGTGACAACTGTCATCACAGAAATGTAAAGGATTGTAAGAAAATATTGTGAACAGCTATATGCCAAGAAATTAGACAATATGGAAGAAATGGATAAATTCCTGCAAACATACAATTTTCTAAAACTGAATCAAAAACAGACCATAAAATCTGAACAGAACAATTATAGTGAATGAAATTGTAAAACAATAACCAGTATCTTCCAACAAACAAAAGTTGTACCAAGTGGCCTCACAGGTGAATTTTATCAAACATTCAAAAAGAACTAATACCTACCATGGCCAAACTATTCCCCAAAAAATTCAACAGGAGGGAAGAGTCTGTCACTATTTTACTTGTTTAGTTCATTTTGTTCATTATATTCTACATATGAGTGATATCACATGGTCCTTGTCTTTCTCTGATTGGCTTATTTCACCTAGCATAACACTCTTCATTTCCATACATGCTCTCACAAAGGGTAAAACTTCCTTCTTTTTATGGCCAAGTAGTATTTGATCGTGTAAATGTACCACAGCATTTTTATCCACTTATCCACTGATGAATCCACTGGGTTGCTTCTAAATCTTGGCTATTGTAAATAACACTGCAATGATAATGACTGATACATAAGTAGAGAGCAGGCTGACAGATGTCCTGGGGTGGTCATGGAAGGATTGAACAACAACAACAAAAAAAAACTACTCATGGACATGGGCAACAGTATGGTGATTGCCAGGGAGAGAGGGGTTGGGAGGAAGAATAGGGAGGATAAATGGTGATAGACTGAGACTTGACTTGAGGTGGTGACTATACAATACAGTGTACAGATGATGTGTTGTAGAATTGTTCACCTGAAACCGTTATGATTTTGTTAACCAGTGTCACCCAAATGAATTCAAGGAAAAGTAAAAAAGAAGGAAAGACTCACAAGCGCATTTTACAAAGCCAGCATTATCATAAATCAAAAACCAGATAAAGATTCTACAGAGAAAGAAAATTATAGGCCAACATCCCTGATGAATGTAGATGCTAAAATCCTCAAGAAAATATTAGGAAACCAAATCCAGCAATACATTAAAAAGGTCATACACCATGATCAAATGAGATTTATTTTGGAGATGCAAAGTTGATATAATATCTGTAGATCAATTAATGTGATATACCACATATATAAAATAAAGGAAAAACTCAAAAAAAGTTTATGTATAAAATATTTTAAAGGAAACTGCTTAAAACACATTAAAAAGTGAAGGATAAAAAGATCATATTAATAGATGCAGAACAAGGACTTGACAAAATCCAGCACTCATTTATGATAAAAACTCTAAGTGGAAATAGAGGGAACATACCTCAACACAATAAAGGCCATATATGTTAAGCCCACTGTCAGCATCATATTCAACAGGGGCAAACTAAATTTTCTTAATATCAGGAACAAGACAATGATGTCCACTCTCACCACTCATATTCAACATAGTTCTGGAAGTTCTAGTCACACAAATCAGGCAAGAAGATGAAATAAAATACATCTAAATTTTAAATGAAGAACTAAAACTGTCATTGTTTTCAGATTTTATTACACTATATATAAAGAACCCTAAAGATCCCACCAAAATCTACTGGAACTGATAAATGAATTCAGTTAAATAGGAGAATATAAAATAAATATTGATAAATTTGTTGCATTTTTATACATCAGTAATGAAATATCAGAAGGGAAGACTAAAAATAATCTTATTTATAATTGTTTCAAAAAATAAAATACCAATAGGAGCAAATTTGACCAATGAGGTAAAAGACCTATAGTCAGAAAATTATAAGACATAGATGAAAGAAATTTAAAAAAAATACAAATAAATGGAAGCATATACTATGTTCGTGGATAGGAAAAATTAACATCAATCAAGTGTCCATATTACCCAAAGAAATCTATAAATTCAACACGATCTCTATCAAAATACCAATGGTGTTTTTTAGAGTACTAGGTTGTAGGTACTAGACCTATCATGGGATTACTTCATAACTTTAGTGGTTAGATATGCATATTGCTATTTTTAAATTTCTTTTTCAATTACTGTTTTCATACAATACTATTTTGTGCTAGTTTTAGATGTATAGTATAAGGATTAGACAATCTTACATTTTACAAAGTGATCCCCTTGATATTTTAAGGACCCACCTGTTTTATACATAGTTAGCACAATACTATTGATTATATTCCCTATTTTGTACTTTACATCTCTGTGATATTTTGTAACTACTAATTTATACTTCTTAGTACATTTTTTTTTTTACCCATCCCCTCAAACACTCTCTTCTCTGTATACCATTAGCCTGTTCTCTGTATCTATGAGTATGTTTGTATTTAGTTTGTTCATTTGTTTTGTTCTTTATATTCCACACAGAGGTGTAATCATGTGGTATTTTTCTTTTTCTGTCTAACTTATTTCACTTAACATAATACCCTCTAGGTCCATATATCCATACTATCTCAAATTGTAAGATGTCATTTTTTTGGTGTGGCTGAGTAATATCTTGTACATATGTTCTAACCATTTTTATCTACTTGAGTGTTGATAGACTGTTGGGTTGCTTCCATAACTTAGCTATAATAATTAATTGTAATGAATGCTGGGGTGCACATATTCCTTTGAATTAGTGCTTTGGGTTTCTTTGGATATATACCCAAAAGTAGAATCACTGACTCATAAAACAGTTCCATGATTGACTGATTATTATATGTTGTTTCCATTACCATTTAGTCCCCTTATACACCCTCCCCTCACAATCATTACACTGTTGTCCATGTCTGTGAGTCTTTTTTTTGTTCAATACCTCCACCTCCAACCCTCTCTCCCATTACCTGTCACCCTGCTATCTACAAGTTTGTCTCTAGTTTGCTTGTTAGTTCATTTTGTTCATTAGATTCTGCATATGAGTGAAGTTATATGGTATTTATCTTTCTCTGACTATCTTATTTCACTTAGCATAATGTCCTCCAGGTCCATCAATACTATAACAAAGGGTACAATTTTCATCTTTTTTTTATGGCCAAGTAGAATTCCATCATGTAAATGTTCCTTAGTTGTTTTATGCATTCATCTATTGATGGACACTTGGGATGCTTCCATGTCTTGGCAATTGTAAATAATGCTGCTATGAACATAGGAGTACTTATGTTCTTTTGAATTAATGGTTTGTGTTCCTTCTAATGTATTTACAGAAGTGGTATTGCTGAGTCAAAAGGCAGATCCATTTTTAATTTTTTGAGGTATCTCCATGTTGTTTTCCTCAGAGGCTGCACCAGTTTGTATTCCCATTAACAGTGCAAAATTTTTTAAAATTGGATTGGTTTTTTTTTTTTGGTGTGGAGTTGTTTGAGTTTTTAATAAATTTTTTATATTTACCTCTTATTGGATGTATCATTGATGAATGTGTTTTCCCATTCAGAAGGTTGCCTTTTCATTGTGTTGGTGGTTTTCGTTGCTGTGCAGAAGCTTTTTAGTTTGGTGTAGTCCATTTGTTTATTTTTTCTTTCATTTTCTTTGCTCAAGGAGATATGTCAGAAAAAATACTGCTACAAGAGGTGTCTGCAATTTTACTGCCTATGTTTTCTTCTAAGAGTTTTATGATCAGGTCTTAGTTCTACAAAATTAAAAATCCAGCTAACGTGGGACAAGGAGAGTTGGAGGTTGTATACAGAGGAGCTTCAGGAAAATGGGATGTGATATAATGATGTTCTTTCTCTCCAGAAGTCTCAAATGAAAGTTGATGACTACAGTTAGTATGAGGAAGAAAGTATAGATGATTCCTTCACTTCAGAGGGAGACAAAAGAGGAGGAGAGCTATGACGATGACTTTGAAGATGACTTGGTTCCTCTTCTTTATTTCCCAAATAGTTGGACAGTGTCTATATAGAATCAGAATGGTGTCTGAGGAAAAGATTTTACTTAACTGATTGAAAAAGTTGTGGGAAATTGGCATCCTTTGGAATTGATTAACCATTATTTTAAACATAAAGTCAAAAAGGTGGTTAAAATTTGAGGAAAACCATAATGTAAAAGTAATAAATATCAATGAATTTGATAAATTCCTGAGCTTTAACTATATGCATAGGAACCTTTCTGTCAGAAGGGATGTTTTTACTACTTTATTTGTAAGATTTTGGTCAATGCCTTGGTTTAAAGGTTTACTTATTATATCATCAAGGATAATGAATTCAATATCATAGTAACAATATTAAAATAATAGCAAAAGGATTTAGCATCTATTGACCATATACTCTGTGACAAAACTGAACCTCAAAAATAACCCTTCAAAACAGGCTGTTTATTTCTACTTTATAAATGGGAAACTGATGTGTAAAGAGGTGCTTGCACAAAGTCATGGAGATAAGTACCCAGTAAGTGGCAAGGCCCAGACTGCAACCAAGGCTTGTCTGATGCTAAAGTGGGATTTGTTCTGCATTTCCTCAGAGACACACCACAAGTAGAGACAGACAAGCACCCAAAGACCAGACAGACAGAACCCAAAGACCAGAAAGTCCATAAAAGTAGAACAAATGGGGACACGATGGTAATAGGGAAAAGTTTTGTGATTTATTTTTCTAAAACAGAGATTTTGTCATTTCTCCTTCTGTTATCCTTAATGTTCTGCTTGGGTTTCCAAACTCACAGGTATGTGTTTGTATATACTGTAAAATTCCAATTAAAATGACAGGTAAAGGCATAAACTTCATGATTCTTAGGAGCAGTCAAAATCTTTTTCACTTCTGATTAAGTGACATCTACTGATAAGATTTTAGACTGATAAAAATTTTAACTGAAATAGAAGTACACAGCTCTGAGCTCCCTTCCCAATCTTATCAGGGAGAAATTAAGTCATTAGTGTTTCTTTCAGTGTATTTGCCACTTATTAAGTACCTACACTGTGCCTGGTATCTGATCCTGTTCTTTCAGTTACACCAGGAGAATGCAGTCTCTGCTGGGCTAATCACAAGGGATGGTAGAGGAGAAAGTGGCCAGAGTCCCTTACCTCTGTGTGATAACAATACCTAATGATATGTCTAAAAGTTTTCAATCAGGGAATACAGATAAACTATGTGAAGGGATATTCAGCACAAAGTAGGTTCTCAAAAATAGTTATGTGTTTTTAAGAGGAACAAGCTGGGAAAGAACCTGCATCAGAGAAACCAAAGTCAAGGAAAGTACAATAAAAGCCTATAGAAAATACAGGTGAAGTGTTGCTATTGAATCTTTTTTGCTTATAATCTGATCCACTACCAACTATACCTGAGCATTCTGTCATCACAGATTATCTTTTATAGCACTCGTCTGTAAGCCTTATCTGGCCTAGCAATGACAGATAATTGTGTTAAATAACAGTGTAAGTGCTGAGGAAGGTACCACTAACTCTTTCTAGAACAAAGAGACACAGGCATTCATATTTAACTCTACTCAGGGGATGCTTTTCAGGTAAATTACTTTAGATGGCACAAATTACACACTTTCTGTTTGTGTTCTATTCCTTGAGTGCAGTGCTATGCAGTAGGCATTTAATGGTTCTCAAGTGTATTCAAGTCCTAATCCCAAAACCTGTGAATTTATTACCTCACATGGCAAAAGGAACTTTGTAGATGTGACTTAGTTAAGAATCTTGAGATGGAGAGATTGTTCTGAGTTGCCAACTGGACCCTATGTCATCACAAGGATCCTTACAAAAGAAAGAAGTCAAGAGAACCCAAGTCAGAAGACAAGTAAGACATAAGAGAGAAATAAATGAAGCAGTTTGAGAAGGACCTAACCAGCCACTCCTGGCTCTAAAGGTGGAGGAAAGGGCCCTTGAGCTAAGAATCATCAGCAGCCTCTAGAAGGTGGAAAAGACAGGGGAATGAATTATCCCCTAGAGATTCCAAAAGAGTACAGTTCTGCCAACACCTTGACTTTAGCCAAGTGAAACATATTTTAGACTTCCAACCTCAAGGTGTAAGACAGTAAATATGTATTGCTTTAAGCTAATAAATTGGTGGTAAACAGCAATAGGAAATGAACACAAGTCACTACCATATACCAGGGCATGTCAATAGACATAATATCCTCAGCCTCCACTCTTCACCGAGATGTCTCATGATTCTTTCTAACATCTAAGATAGATGAATTATTGCTTTTCACAACCCTAAGTACAATTTGTATTATCAAGCAGGAACTCATTAAGTGTGGTACTTTTGAGTAGAATTAAAGTCAGCTAAAGTAGAAATTGCCAAATTCTCTGCCAAAGAGGCAGTCTCATATATTTCTTTGTCCATATGCAATAAATGGCAGACCTGTGAGTATGCACAGCTTCTATGACTCACTCCGAAGGTCAACCTCTGTTGTGTTTTGCATGACTGTATTATGTTTCATAGTGCAAAGTGCTGTCACCTCCCCTTCCTCTCCAACACTGCATGCTCAAAGTTATGAATTGAAAGGAAACAGTAAGAGCTGAAGTAGGTGGAGATAAGAGGGTAGAAAGAAGATATCCCTGGCAATTTCTTGTTTATTTCTCGCAGCATGGATATAGGCAAAAGTGGCATGGGTATTCTTGGATTTCTATTCAGTGTAGCCACTGTACTGCAAGGATTTCGTAGACAGTAGAGGAAGGCCAGAGATCAATTTAATTTAATTAATGTCCCATCAGACAGGGTCTCTAACTCAGAAACTGTTACTTTTCTTATAGCAATAAGCCCAAAGGTCCCAGGTTAGTTTATTGGTCTAATCACATATCAGTATAGCAAAATTCACTCATGCTTTTTGTCTGCTAACCTGAGCACATTGGGTTTGTCCCCTGATGGTTGCAAAGTCACTGCTGGAGGTCCAAGGACCACCTCTAGACACTAACTTCTGTTCTTAGAAGTACTTTGCTGTTTATGCTATTATAGTTGTCCCAATTTTCCCCTTTAACCCTTCCACCTTGCCTACCCCCGCATTCCTAGAGTTGTCCATGTTCCCCACACTGTTGTCCATGTCCATGTTCTTTGACTAATCCCTTTACCTTCTTTCAGATAGTTACTTCCTCTCGCCTTCCCTCTTACACCTGCCAGTCCGTTCCATGTTTCTATGCCTCTGATTCTATTTTTGCCCATCAGTTTATTTTGTTCATTAGATTCCACTTATAAGTGAGATCACACAGTATTTGTCTTCCAGCAACTGGCTTATTTCACCTGGCATAATAGTTTAGAGTTCCATCCATGCTACTGCAAAAGGTAAGAATTCCTTCTTTTTTACTATTTTGTAGTATTCCATTGTGTATATGTACCATAGTTTTTTTTTATCTGCTCATCTACTGATGGGCACTTAGGCTGTTTCCAAATCATGGCTATTGTAAACAACACTGCTATAAACTTAGGAGTGCATATATTCTTTTGATTTGGTGTTTCAGGATTCCTTGGATATATTCCCAGCAGTGGAATCACTGGGTCCAAAGGCAGTTCCATTTTTTTTTTTTGAGAAAACTCTGTACAGCTTTCCATAGTGGCTGCACCAGTCTGCATTCCCACCAACAGTGCATCTAGGGTTTCATTTTTACCACATCCTTGCCAACGTTTATTGTTTGTTGATTTATTTATTGATGATAGCCATTTTGGCAGTGTGAGGTGATATCTTATTGTGGTTTTAATTTGCATCTCTCTGATGATTAGTAATGTCGAGCATTTTTTTATATGTCTATGGACCATCTGTATGTTTTCTATAGAGAAGGGTCTATTCAAGTCCTTTGCACATTTTTTAAAAGATTTTATTTATTTTTAGACAGAGAGGGAGAGAAACATCAATGTGGGTTGCCTCTCATGCTCCCTACACTGGGGACCTAGTTAGCAACCCAGGCATATGCCATGACTGGGAATAGAACCTACAAACCTTAATTCACAGGCTGGCATTCAATCCACTGAGCCATGCCAGCCAGGGCCTCTTGTACATTTTTTTATCCTCACCTGAGGTTATGCTTATTGATTTTAGAGAGAGGGGAGGGGAGGAAGAGAGAGAGAGAGAGGGAGGGAGAGAGAGAGAAATCAATGAGAGAGAGAAACATCAATGAGAAAGAGAAACATCAATCATGCATCTCTTATATGCACCCTACTTGGACCAATCCCATAACCTGGGCATTTGCCCTGACTGGGAATAAAATGTGGGAGCTTTTAGTTTATGGGGTGATGCCCCAACCAAGTCACACCATCCAGGGCCCTTTGCTCTTTTTTTTAATTGGATTGTTTGTCTTCCTGGTGTTGAGCCATATATGTTCTTTATATATTTTGGAGATTAAACCCTTGTCCAATGCATTGTTGTTAAATATGTTCTCCCATACAGTGGGTTCCCTTTTCATTTTAATGATGCTTTCTTTAGCTGTGCAGAAGCTTTTCAATTTAATGTAGTCCTCTTTGTTTATTTTTTCATTTCTTTCCCTTGCCATGAAAGATATATTGGCAAAAATAGCGCTACAAGAGATACCTGAAATTTTACTGCCTAAGTTTTCCTCTAGGAGTTTTATGGTATCACAACTTAGATTTAAGTCTTTTATCCATTTTGAGTTTATTCTGGTGTATGATGAAGGTTGGTGGTCTAGTTTCATTTTTTTGTATACTGTTGTACAAGTGATGACAGAACAAAAAAATGGAAAAACAAAATCAAAATAAGCAAAAATAAAAATAAAAACCCTACAACAGTGGCAAAATCAACAACAAAATATAAAATAGTAAGTGGGAAGATAAATAGAATAGTAAAAGAAGAAAGAATACATGAAGATCAAAGGAAAGAAAAATGATTATGAGAGGAGAGAAGGAAGGTAAACAATAAGAGTAAAGGATACAAGGAACAGCCCTGGCTGGTGTGGCTCAGTGGATTGAGCACTGGATTGCTAAGCAAAGGGTTGTTGATTGGATTCCCAGTTGGGGCACAGGCCTGGGTTGTGTGCCAGGTTCCCAGTAGGGGGCGCACAAGAGGCAACCACACATTGATGTTTCTCTCCCTCTCCCCCTCCCTTCCCCTCTCTTTAAAACTAAATAAATAAAATATTTTTTAAAAAGGATACAGAAAAGAAAATTGCAAAAAGGAACAAAGAAAGGAAAAGAAAAAAATGAGCTAAAGAAAGAAGGAAGTAATGGAGTAAGAAAAGGAAAGGGTAAAATAAAAGATATGAAAGGGAAAAAAAGAAAGAAATAGAAGAAAAAGAAAAAATATTATAAAGGCTATGGAAAAAATAAAGAAAACAAAACTAATGAAAAAGAACAATGTAATTTGTCTCACCAGAGTTTAGTGCCTACCTGCTGAGTTCTCCATTTAAATATGGCTCTGATATTGTCTGAAGCTGGTGTATGCCAGTGTCAGATGCTGTCCACATCTAGCCTTCAGCAGCTTGTTCAGTACTACAAGGGATTCACAGTTTGTGGCTATCTCCTTGGGCTTGGCTGCACACAGAATGGGCCACACTGTGCTGTAAAACAGGCTTTCATCATCATAGGACCTAGGGGTGCGACAGCAAGCATCACTAGGCACAACAGGATCCACCTCCACCTGCTTCTGCCTGATAGCCTGCAGGCCCACTGTCAGTAAAGTCTAGTCACCGACCAACTGGACTGCTTCTGAGAGAACTTCTGGCAGAGTTGGGAGGATAGGACCCCTGCCTCTCCCTTGGGAAGTGCCATTCAGACTTCAGTGAAGATGGTGGGTATGTTACCCTGCCCTCAAGCTACACGTCTGCATCTGTCCTGAATGATTTCCCTGAACTTGGCAAGGCAGAGCCTCTATAGTAGGAAAGCAGGTGGGGATTCCAGAGCCCAGAGTTTGTGTCTGCCAGAAAACAGGAGGGCATTTCTATGTCTCTCCCATGTGGGGTAAGCACCTGTCTGGTTCACAGGAAAGTGTCTGGGATGACCCTGCCCTAAAGCAAGTCTATGACACCCCCTGAATCTACTTAAGTTCCTGTTTTCTCAGCAGGGGTTAAGAGGCAGTATGGGGGAAAAAGAGGTATAGGGTGGGGTGAGCAGGATTCCAAAGAGTAGGGCAAGTGCTGTCCCATAGGGTAGAGTAATTGTTTTCCCTCTGGGAGGGGCTTGCTCTTCTCAAGAAAAATGGCTGCTGTGGTATCTAGGTATGTCTCAACAGATAAGTCCTCCAGCCACTCTCCCATGTTTCTCTCCAGTACTTCCCACTCCAGAATCTCCTCAGGTTACTCCAGTCTGTGCCACCCTCCCTTTGCCATAGCTCAGGGTAAATGGCTATGAATGAAAATCTGTACTTTGGCCCCTTAAAAAAATGTAGTGGCGTTGTCTCCAGTGAATTCTGTCTTTCCCCAGCAGACAAAAGCCCCATGGCCTTTCACTGCTGGATGTTATGTGGGTGGTTCATCCCAGCACTGGTGCTGTTCCATGCTTGGGAACCCAGTCTGGAGTCTGGGCTTCTTTTCTCTCAGAGAGACACTCCTATAGTATGCCATAACCTCAGCCTGCATCTATGGGAGCAGACCCATCCCATTTCACATCTCCACCCTTTCTACCAATTTTGTATCTTAAGGTGGTTTCTGCCTGTCCTTCATTAAAAGTCTCTACTTCAGGTCATCTTTAGTTGTTTATTTTGGTTGACTTTCCCCTGTTTATTTTTATTTCCAGTTTGGTTCTGGTAGGAGGTGTGAAAAGGATCATCCTTCCCTGCCACTATCTTGCTACCTGCCCTCAGTAACTGTTGCTTTCAATCTCAACCCACTCCCACTTAGCAGAAATCCTTTCAGATACTGCTAGAAGGTCTCTCATTAGAATTTGTTCTTAGTGCTATTGTACAGTTTCATCCTTCCAAAAGTTTACACCTTCACAGAAGCCTGAAAAATATATCAACCTATTAGTTACCTCACTTTATTTGAATTTATTTTTTAAACTAAGAAAAATATTTTTGCCCATAGCAGAAATTTGCTTAAAATAAATCTACTAAAAGGTAGGATTTGGACTATTGTGTTCTCTCAGGTCATTCCACAAATTCTGCAGGCACTATTACATGGGCAACTTGTCACATTCCTGAACTTAAAAGCAGAATACCAAGAGTTAATTTTGTACCACTTCAAAAAGCTTTCATTTCTTCAGGAAAAAATAAAAATGAAATCATCCACAGAAAGATTAGAATTATCAGGATTTTTTTTCATGATTGTGATATGCCTGCCTATTCCATCTGACAATCTTTCTCAATTCTGATACAACTGACATTGTGAGAGAAATGGGTGATTTCTTGTTGTGGAGAGCTGAGCCATCCTAAGCTTTGTTGAGTGTTTAGTAGCATCCCTGGTCTCTACCCACTACCCAATGGTGAAAAACAAAAGTGCTTGCAAATAATAACAAATGCCTCTGGGAGGCAAATTTTTCTATAGATGATAGGTAAATAAGTGACAGACAAATCACCCCTGCTATATGAAAATTAGAATCTAAAGAAAATGATAGTTCTAGGTCTCAAACCATTCTGACATCATCTAAAAGTTGTATTATAGCCAGAGACAGAGAATGCCTATGAATATAATGAGAAAGCTGTTTGATGTAGACCCCGCCCGGCTCTTGGGGTCCACCACATTGAGGATGAGACATGAAACATTCACCTGGACTACTGAGTCCTGTGGAGGGAAAGGGTGAGCATGGCTTTTCTCTCAAAGGAAGCAAAAGCCCCAAGGCTTCCACTATAACAAGCCTTTATTTCTTTTTCTGGGGACATTATATGATGGTCCTCATTTACTATGCACAGGTTGGCTTTAGGTGATTACCTTTTACAGAAAACAAAGAAGATGATGCTGCTAATTACATCACAGAAGAGGGATATTTGCAAATTAACAGGCAAAAGTGGTTGAACCCAGTTACACTCATCCTTGGAAGGTTTAGCAAAGATTTTAGGAAGTGACTTTGCAGTAAATGTTTGCTGCCTCAATTTGGGGTGAGGGAGTTTTAGCAAAAGCAAGTTTCAAATGGGCCTAAGTACATTGCAGGCCTGATTCCCCAAGGGAGAACCTATTTGTGGGTGTGGATCCTGTGCATCTCTGGGTGGGAGCTGGGTCCATGCCATGCAGAATGGTCTCCTGCCGCTGTTTATTAATTATGTAACACCTTAGAAACAAAGCAGACTTCCCCTTGAAATCTTAAAGTGCTCAACCCACAAGGGAGGCATCCATTTTATTTTTACTTCACTGAAGATTGAGCACTGGAAGTTTCAGTGGGCATAGTGGTCAGCAGAGATGTGTACCCATGGATTGTCAGAATGGCAAAAGTGAGAGGTGGCTCAGGGCAGACCCTGGACTAGCTGCAGCAGCAGTAATCAGCAGCAGTGAGTCAGAAGCTACAGAAGCATTAACAGTGACACTGGGATATAGCAAATGACATACAGACAGAGTGTGCCTAAAGCTAAGTTTCCAAGGCACCTGCAAATAATAGTGGCTAGTTAAATCGTAAAATGGCCAAAGTGATCTGTGGTTCCAAAATAAGCTTAGATCAGAAGACATGGTTTGTAGGAGAAGCAATGCTAAAGGGATTAAGGAGTTCAAATTCACACTGACACTAGGGATAGGTGACTCAGCTCTTGAAATGTCCCAGCTATATCTGAAGGGGTAAGAGAAGCTCCCTAAAAAGGGATTAAAGTCTGAGTAGGTAAGTAGGAGAAATAAAACAGCAAAATCTGGGCATCAAAATAGGCTAATTTAAATCTATAAACTAATAAGAACTAGGAAAAGTAGGGTTATGTGCAAATCAGTGAACTATCATTTAAATTGACAATTAGTAGATAGATGCCTTATATGCTACAAATACATCAATTCAGTAATTCATACTAGTTATAAAAAATGAAGTCCTAGAAAAAATTTTAGTGACTCATTACTAGACCTGACTACCAAGAAAATTCAAAATTGAGGGTCATGAGTTTTCCCCCTCATTTTAATAAATTTATTCTTCAAATAAACTTATAGTCTATCCTATCAGGGTCTGTTTGAAGTTCACTTGGTCCTTTGAAGGTAAAATGCCATTTTTTTATCAGTGATTACATTATTTATGAGGCTTGTCATACAGAGTTTAATATGTGATTGAAGTACACTTACTTCAGACATGCAATATTAAGAAAATACACTGAAGTGTTGAGAAGAGTTATGTAAACCTCAGTTAATCAACTTCTCTTAGCATATATTATCAACTATTCAGTGGCCCAATAGGAATTTTTAACAGCTAGTGCAAATCTTATAGATGCAAATGACATTAATGTCAGACTCCCTAAAGTGACACAATGATTGTACATATTTACTTTCTCTTCTTTAAATGTCATTGAAATGACAGTAAGATAATAAAGGCATAAATTCACAAAGACAAAGAGAAAACGGGAAGGGATAATAGCAGATAAGTGATTTTAACTGCAAGATGTACATGAGATGGAAGAGCAATGACTTGTTTGGTTAGAAGAAGAAGGTATAACTGAGATGACTACAAAAGTTGATACCAATAAGAGGCAATCTCTTCTTCCATAGAATCCCCCAAGTGCTCAGGACTTGGAAATCCAATTTACCTTTGGAGTGTAGGTAAATTAAAGATAGGGCCACCTCTATCATGACAAATACATGTGAATACTTTTTAAATACTCTTATAGATTTTTAAAATCTGTAAGGGAAATATGTTCAGTATATATGATGTAGCACATTTTTCACCTACAGGCATTTTTATTAACAACAAACACAGACTATCAGTCATGGAATTGCTGGCATGTCCTGAGGAGAGACTCTACTCTGTGAGAAAAGAAATATACACTGGCTTAGTAACTGAGGTCTCTAATGTGATTTCTATGCAGATCAGACATGGTTGTACTTGACTTAACGATGACTATACAAAATCAAGGATTCTGGGATACAAGGCTTCTCATAATATTTACCACACAAACTCTTGGTTATTAATAGGTTTCCTGGATATATAATGAGGCCCTGACTATCTGCCCCCAGAATTCAGCGAGCTCAGAAGGTGTCCAACCAACTGTGAATTAGAAGCCAGTCTCATGTGCATTTGGGGAAGCAAGACAATTGTCCTAGCTCGATCATTTCTGAATGAGCTAATTATGGAAGACTCACCAGGACTATAGCAGTGATAGCCTTTGCAAGGAGCTTCCTTGGATAACCAATGTGAGTGTCCTCTTATAAATACTGCCTTTCTAAACTGACATTGCAACAGATAAAATAAAATCCAGCTTCAACCACATTCAGTCAGTCTGTCTCCTAAGAGTGTTGCATTTCCTATGAAAGTGCCTGGATCCTTGTTCTTTAATGAATATATGAGGTGAATAGAGGTCATAGAAATGGCAGAATAGATGATAGAGTATATATACAACTAATATAGCAGGTATTACTTGCTTCAAGGCCATCTTCCTTTACTATGACTTTAAATGAAAACAGAATCATAGCCCTGGCTGACGTAGCTCAGTGGATTGAGCATGGGCTGTGAACCAAAGGGTCGCAGGTTCCATTCCCAGTCAGGGTACATGCCTGGGTTGCAGGCCATGACCCCCAGCAACCGCACATTGATGTTTCTCTCTCTCTCTTTCTCCCTCCATTCCCTCTCTAAAAATAAATAAATAAAATCTTTAAAAAAAGAGAAAACAGAATCGGGGGGGGGGGGAACATGGGATTGGTTGAAATATGGATATCCAATGATGAAAGCAGACAATTACTGCTTCTGCTAGTGGGGCCCTGAAATAAATTGAATGAGAGACTTTGGGCCTTGGTGATATGATAGGGTAGTAGGAAGACACAGGAGAAGACATGGAAAAGAAGAGCTAGGTGTTGAAAATAACAAACAAATCAACAAACAAGTGTTGGAGAGGATGCAGAGAAAAGGGAACCCTAGTGCACTGCTGGTGGGATTGAAGACTGGTGAAGCCACTGTGAAAAACAGTATGAAATTTCCTCAGAAAACCAAAAATGGAACTGCCTTTTGACCCAGCAATTCTGCAGCTGGGATTATTCCCTAAGAGCCCTGAAACACCAATTCAAGAGAACCTATACACCCCAATGTTCATAGCAGCACAATTTACAATAGCCAAGTGCTGGAAGCCACCTAAGTGCCCATCAGTAAATGAATGGATCAAAAAACTATGATACATTTACACAATGGAATTCTACTCAGCAGGGAGAAAGGAGGAGCTCCTACCCTTTGCAATAGCATGGGTGGAGCTGGAAAGCATTATGCTAAGTGAAATAAACCAGGTGGTGAGGACAAATACCATATGATCTCACCTTTAACTGGAACATAGTCAACAAAAGAAAAAAGTAAACAAAATATAACCAGAGTCATTCAAATTAAGAACAGTCGAACAATAGTCAGAGGGGAGGCAGGAGGGGAGAGTAGGGAGAAGGGGTTTCAGGAATTGCTATAAAGGACACAGGGACACAACCAAGGGGGAGGGTGGAAGCAAGGGAGGGAGGTGGGTTTGGTGGGGGTGCAGGGAGGGTGGGGAGAAAATACAGACAACTGTAATTGAGCAACAATAAAATAATTTTTAAAAAATCTACATAAGCAATTGGGCACCCAGCTCTTTTGCTCTACCCATTTCTATAGTGGAAGTAGTTGGGATTATAGCTCATTTTAATCTGGACACAGCATCTGAGGACTAAATTAAACCACTCCCAGAAAAAGGGAGTGGTTTAATTAAATATATTAAAAATTGTGTTTTATCCTCAATAAAAAAGCTAATTCATCACATTTTCAAACTACAGTAAACCCAACAATTGATAAGCCTTGACCTCTTATACAGAAAGTCCAATCATAACTTTAATGTGTCTTTTAAAATGATTCCCTTTATGAAACCCTGGGAAGGTAACATAAAAGAAAACTTGGATAACCTTGGCTATGGTGATGCCTGTCTTTTTTTTTCTTTTAAATATTTTATTTATTTATTTTTAGAGAGGGGGGGAGGGAGGGAGAATGTGAGGAAGAAAAACATTAATGTGAGAGAGAAATATCAATCGGTTCTTCTCACACATGCCCTGACAGAGAACCAAACGCTCAACCCAGGCATGTTCCCTGACCAAGAATTGAACCATTGACCTTTTGCCTTGCAGGACAGCACCCAACAACTCATCCACACCAGTCAGGTGGTGATGCCTTTACAGATGGAATACCAAGATGCGATCCATGAAAGAAATAACCAATAAGCTAGGCTTCATTAATTAAAATCTTCTGCTCTGTGACTGGTAGTGTCAAGAGAATTAGAAGACAAGCCACATTCTCGGGTGAAATATTTGCAAAAGATACTGATAATGATTTTTATCCAAACTATACAAAGAAAACTTAAAACTTAACAATAAGAAAGTAAATAACTCAGTTTAAAAGTGGGCTAAGACCTTAGCAACTACCTCATGAAAGAAGATACATAGTTAGAAAATAAGCTTATGAAAAGATGCTTCACATCATAGGTCATCAGGAAAGTACACATTAAAACAATGAGATGTCACTACACTTCTGTTAGAATAGCCAAAATCTAGAACACTGACACCACCCAGTGCTGACAAGGATATCGAACAACAGGAACTCTCATTCATTACTGATGGGAATGCAAAATGGTACAGCCACTTGAGAAGACAATTTGGCAGTTTCTTATAAAGATAAACATACTCTTACCATATGATTAAGCAATCTTGCTCCTTGTCATTTACGCAAAGGAGCTGAAAACAGGTTTACACAAAAAGCTGCACTGGGTGTTTATAGCAGCTTGCCAAAATTGAAAGTAACCAAGGTATCCCTCAGTAGATGAATTAATAAATAAACTGTGATGTATCCATAACTCAAAGTATATCCTTCTAGATTCCCAGGTTCTTGAGTATTTCTCATCATAATTTTTAAAAATGCAAACCATAGTATATTATTATAAACTATCAGGACATTGGTTTACAGAAAAATAAGCAAAATTATCCTATGAATGCCACTGGAGGTTCACATTTACCTCACATTTCTTAACTCTCCAGAGCAATTAAAATGTTGTAAATTATATTGCCAACATACACTTATGGTGCATTAAGTTCACTTGAATTTCCATATAGTTTTCTCTTTTTTTGTAGTGATTTAGTGTGAGGTATATGGTGGAATCCACAGAATTGTATAGAGTAATGCTTAGTACCTTGTGTTCAATAAAGTTTAGAATAGGCCATCTTCCAATTCAGTATTATCTTATGTGATTTTACGTAGGCTAGATCATATGTAATTCAGGAACAGATACTCTTGTTTTGGTGATATCACTATATATCCTATATAATTTATAAACATTTATATTATTATTTTGTTAATTGGTAAAGTTTTGAAAGCATAGTCTGACACAGAAGAATGAAATTGATAAGACAAAGCAAAAGGAAGAGTTAAAAAATTAAGTAAACCATGTTTGTTTTTAATTTTATTTTTTTATTTTTAGAGAGAGAAGGGAGGGAGATAGAGAGAAAGAGACACATCAATGTGCGGTTGCCGGGGGTTATGGCCTGCAACCCAGGCATGTACCCTGGCTGGGAATCGAACCTGCGACAGTTTGGTTCACAGCCCGTGCTCTATCCACTGAGCTATGCCAGCCAGGGCATAAACCTTGTTTAAATAAAGGAATAAAAGTACAAATAAAAAACATAGACTAACAAGTACCTACCATACTAGTAGAAATATCTTTAAAAACAAAAGTATACCAGGTTTCTGAGACTCTGAATGGCATATGATTATTAAAAAAACAATGTATCTATCTTCAAATAAAAAGCTTCTTAAGTTTAAGGAATTAAAATCTGAATCATTACATAAAGAGCAAAATTTATGTCCAAACATTTCCTTCCTAGGGTTCTGGCAAGCATATAAAATGCGAATATGCAAGATTTATACCACAGACTGTTATAATACCAATGAAGATTTCAGCATTTATAAAGCCAATAAGACCAGTTTAAAAGCCTGGTAAATATATTTATGGACACAATCAAGTTACAATCTGTATTGCAAACAAGAGTTCAATATGAAATAACCTAGTAAACTTTAAATGTGGGCAGATAACCTTACTTTCCAATTTAATAACAGTTTAAACACCAGATTTAGAGAGTTTTAAAAACATAAACATTCACAGAGGATTTTTTCAATGCATGCAATGAATTCTTTAATAATTTCAGAGCACATTAAATTACATTATATTAATATGGACTTTAAGAATTCTTTTACACCAGAAGGCACTTAAAAATTGGAAACATAAGCCATGTGAAAACCAGAGCTCATTTAAAAATAAAGAACTGTCACTAGGAATATTTCAAAGCTATCCCTAGGTCACACAATAGGTTTTTATCAGTTGGCATTAGAAACCAAAGTTCCTGTTATCAAGACCATTGTTTAAGTAAAACTGCTTTGTACTCATTTATAATGTGTGTGGTGGCAGAGGACATTTGACGTGTTTTTCAACTTTAATTTCTTCACCTTTTGGGCACTCAGCAAGAGTACATTTTCCACCTTCCCTGGCAGTGTGGTGAGAGAAATGACTAAAATCTGAGACACCAACTGTGGGCAGATGAAGTACATCATTTATAGGCACTTTCCCAGCGCTTCCTGAATAGACCTCCATGCTTCCCAGGTGCCTTTCTCTGTGGAAAGGATGGCAGAGCCAGTGGTTAGCAGGCAGTTCCTGTATGACTGCAGCCCTGTTCCTTATGCACCCTGCCACTCTGCTGCCCACATTAACTCTATGTGAGCAAGAAGTAAACCTTTATTTTGTTAAGCTAAAGTTATTTTGAGAGTTGTCATTGAAGTTAGTAACTATCTCATTATTTTAATAGTTAACTAGTAACTATCATTATTTTATAGAAAAATACTTTAAAAATGTTCATGGAAAATAAATACCTTAATACCACTATGATGACTATAGGCAAAAAGATGGACAATGACAGGTATTGGCAAAAATGTGGAGAAACTGGAATCCTCAGACACTCTGGTGCAGCTGCTATGGAAGGCTGCTTGGAAGTTCTTCAGACATTTCAATATGGAGTTACCACATGACTCAGCAATCACACTGCTAGGTATATCTCCAGTTAAAAATATGTCCATAGAAATACTCACAAATGTTTGTAACAGCATTATTCATAATAGCCCAAAAGATAAACTAAATGTTGTATATTCACACAATGGAATAGTATTTAGCAATAAAAATGAAGTATTCAATTATGCTACAACATAGATGAACCTCAAAAATATTATGCTAAGTGAAATAAGTCGTCATATATAAAATATGTAGAACAGGCAAAAATAGACTAGATTAATGGTTAATCTAGTCTATTTTGGGATAAAAATAGTGTAGGGGAGGGAAATGGAAAATGGCACCTAATGAGTATACAGTTTCTTTAGGGGAAATGGAAAGAAAATGTTTTAAAATCAGATTGTGGTGATGATTGTTCACTAAAACATTGAATTGCATACTTTAAATAGGTAAATTGCATAGTATGTGAATTCCATCTCAATAAAACTCTTTTGAAAAGGAAGAAAGGAGATGGGGAACATTGTTGATTATCTGGGTGATTAGCTGCTCACCAAAATATATCATATTGCAAAGCTAATGTTTATTTCTCTTCTTCTTAACAGAAGATTTAGAATTAGGGGTTTTCTCACTTCAGTTATTCTTTTCTGTGGCAATTTCTCAGGTGGGAAACCTGAGAGGGGAGAAAAGGAAAAAGCAGGATCTCTGTTAAGAGAAAATATACTCACTGACAATGTGTCCAGAAATTAAGGCTTAAGAGTGAGGTGCAGCTAGTGAATATTTTTTTGTGTGGCAGTGAATAATGGGTTTATGTGTAGCATTGGTAAGATTGGAATTTAATTACCACATTCTTTGTTTCTCACCCTTAAGTCTTCAATTTGAGTATAGCACTAATGGCATTTGGGGATGCCAAAGCAACAGTGGCAGTATTCCAAGAATTTGATTTGGTGACTAGTAGTTAAATAAAGGGGTTTCTGACATAGAGTTGAAAGCTGTTATTGAAAGTAGAATGTCATAGCTTTAAATTGGACTGACTCAGAAGTAAATATTAACCAATGTTTTTGTAAGAAATAGGATTCTAAAATAGGATTATATTTTTCTAAGTAATAAACTTAGATCACATTAAATATATATGTGATGTGAGTGTAATTCTGCACACAAACTATATAGACCTATGAAAATATTTAGATGCTAGAAAATGTGTTGTATGGAGCAGGTCCTATTATTTTTCAAAGATGCTCACTTTCTTTAATAGGGTAAATTAACACAGATTTAGTCACTCAGCTAACAAGTGATAAAATTAGAGTCTTTATTGGAATTTACCATACAGATTAGAATATGGTATAGGTAGATTCTGAATATGGCTGTTAACAGTTCCTCCCTTCCCTATACATGCATGCCTGCTTCTCTTGTCAAAAAGTGAAGTCTATTTCCCACCCTTGAACATGGCCTGGAAATGTGACTTGCTTTGACACTGTCCCTAGCTTCTAAGGAACTTGGCAGCTTCTGCTTTTACTCTGTTTGGTGAAGTGGATTGCCATGACATAAAGAAGCTTGAGCTAGACTGTTATTTTTTTAATCTGAGCTCATAGAAAAACTTCTTTTTGCAATTTTTAAAAATCGTTGTTTAGTTATAGTTGTCAGTCTATTTCCCCATTGCTTTCCCCTGCTCCATTTGCCCCTCCTTCCATAGTCAATCCCCTATTAAATGGTGGAACAGGAAGTAGAAAGAGAGAGCCCTTACAGGGAAGCACTTGGCACCAGGCTTGTGAATGAAGCTTTTGTGGATCTTCCAGGCTATTGCAACTGCTGTCTAAATGCAGTTGGGGAAGTGCCCCTAGCCAATGCGAAGTGGAGCTGAAGAATCACCCAACTGAGCACTACTTGAGTTTCTAACCCTATGATTCATAAGCAATAATAAATTATTGTTGTGTTGTTTAAAGCTACCATGTTTGGGTATTGTTACCCAGAATTAGATAACCAGAAAAAAATTGATGCCAGAAATAGGTTGTCACCTTAACAAAATCCTAAGATATGCACTGATAGCTTTTTTGGGCATGAGGGGTCAAAGCTTGAGGAAAAGTGAGGAGATTATTCATGGGGGGTTGGAATACAGTGAGAAAATTACTTTTGGGAGATAAAGAAAGGATATACCCCTGATGTAATGTAGAAGATAAAAAGTACAGAAGACATACTGAATGAACATGTCAATCTGGTTAAAGATATTTCCAGGCAGCATGTATTGAGTAAGAAATTGTAGCTAATACCAGGTAGGGCATAAATCATGCCTTGCTGAGCACCACCTAAATTCCTAACCTACAGAATTATAAGAAAAAATAAATCATCATTGCTTCAGGCCACAAAGTTTTGGGATTATTTGTTACATAGTAATAATAACCAATACAGAGCATCAACAAAGCCTAACTAGAATACTTTCAAAATGCTGGTCCCCAAGATTGATCTTCCAAAACAGTCATACTTACATACTCTCTAAGTTGCAAACACCACCAGGTACTTAAAGTTGCAAAACAACAACAGCAAAACATAAAACTTTGCAAGGTGGAAATAAATTGTGCTTTTGTTAGTTCATACTTATAATCATGGTTCTTAGGTGACTTGTTCACAACAAGCTCTCTCCCATTCTTCTCTTTTGAAGAACTGTGGAAAATATTTCAGGAACTCTTCATGCCTCAGACACATTCTGAGGGCCTGTGGGGCAGCCTGACCTGCTTTAATTTCTTGTGAAAATCTTTTCGATTATCTGTGTTTTACTTTGAGAACAGAAGGAAGGGTTGTATGATAGGTACCACTGGACCTTTTTTCCTCAGGCAAAATATGTGCCCAGGATTTGCTTCTGGCAGTTGTATTATGTAAATGAGTGTCCTAGATAATGATTGTAATTTTCTCTATGATTGCTCTTGCTAAAAGGGAAAACCAGAAGTTAAAGGATTTCTCTAGTATCCTCTAACGTATAATTTCTCCTCAAAGCTAAAATAAAATATCCTGGACGACAGTGGTAACCCTTTTCCATCAGAGGTTCCTGTATTTTAAGTCTCATAGTTGTATAATCTAAACTATATATGCCTATTCTGGAGAAAATACTTGACTTAGTGTTAGCATTTGTCACCACAAACTCATTTCTGACTGTGAAATTATTTTTAATTGTTTAAAATGAGTACATGGAAGAAGAAGGAAGAAGAGTAGGAAGACACTGAGAGGAAAAGATCCAAATACTCTGCTTATTCTTTTTCTCTTCATGTTTGCATTCATTTAAATGAAAACTGGGTCTGGTGTTTTACTCCACAGTCTAATTCAGGGGACCCCAACCTCTGGGCCATGGACCAGTACCAATCCAGGCCTGTTAGGAACCAGGCCATGCATCAGGAGGTGAGCTTGAATGTAATGCATTTGAATTATCATGAAACCATCCCCCAACCCCCAGTCCATGGAAAAAATTGTCTTCCAGGAAAACAGTCCCTGGTGCCAAAAAGGTTGGGAGCTGCTACTTGCAGTTGGAAAATTTAAAAACTCACGTCTCCTCAGGCTGATCTAATAAAAAAGAAAGGTTATGAGAAATAGAAAGGCCTTGTTGTACTCTTGCTTCCTATTTTCTATTTATTTATAAACTAAGAATATAAAACAAATTTCAAAAACATATAATAAATAAAATTTTTAATATAGGTGAAAAAATACTATTTTGTAACATGATGCATAAGTTGTCCTTACCCATTAGTGTAAATACTACTTTAGTATTTAGTAAATATATATTTTAGGAGATGCATTTTTGGAAAATATAGTATCTATGACAAAGTGACACCTGAATTAGAAAATATAGGAAATTAGACATCAAGAAAACATGAGTCATCAATTGCAAAAGTTAACCAACAGGAAAAATGGATATTCTAACAGAAAAGTAGCTTATGGAGGACTTTTTATTGGAGTGGCAGGACATTTAATTGTTTTGAAAAACACACAACTACTTTTACCAACTGGCAGATATGAAAAAATATTAGGCAAAAAAAAATGGTTAACTTTGATACTTTTAGCTGAATATGAAGAGTGGCATAGATTCTCTTAGGCCCAGCTCAGAATGTCAATATTGCCAAGTATTAGACTAACAGCCCAAAATATATTTTAATGATTTGTAGCACAAACAAATTTGTAGATGGTGATATAATGTCCTACATCAATATTTTTCTCTGAACTCTAAGACTATAAGCAAGATAATATTCTTTGATTCAGGAGCATCTCCTTACATTTAATATTACTTACACTCTTCTTAAATCAGATAACAAAGGAAAGAATACAGAATTTTCAGAGAAATTAAAAACAGGGTTCATAGGGAAGAAACATTCTTGATGAATGTGGTTCAAGGAAGAGAAAACTCAAGTAGGAACATAGCAGGGGATGAAAGGAAGGTAAAACCATGGAAAATAATGCATACAATATTTTTGTTCAACATAGCTACCTTGAGAAAAAAGTAACAATATGCAAACATACACACAAAGTTCCTGTGCAGCAAATAAGAATAGAAGTTGAGCAGCAATGGTTGCCAAGCACAGGTGGTTCATGGATATTCATAGATATACAAGGGGGGGACACCAAAAAAAAAACAAGAATTATTTTCTGGAGGGCAGGCCCCTTGTACAGGCTTCCCCTGCCAGGTGAATGTTTTAAGAATCCATCTGTATCAGTGTGCCAGCTGGTGTCATTGTGAGAGGCCGTGTTCAGCTTCATTAATTTTTTTTGAAGACTTTTGGAATGTTTGCCCATTTCATCATGGGTGATTTACAAATGCACCTGCCCACACCATGCTGAGTATTCAGCAGTTTTTTACCCCAAACAGTATGATCTCTATGCCCCACACTCCCTATTCACCTGATCTTGTCTCTAAGTAACTTTTTTTTTCATCCCCTGGGTAAAAAATGTGCTCAAAATAAAAGATGAAACAAAAAACAGCAGAAACACTAAAAGGCATCAAAATTGATGAGTAGTGGGAAAAAATTGTCTTCTTAGGTGTAATGCATCAAATGGAGAATGCTTTGAATGTGACTGGCATTTACACATGTAAGAATAAATATACATTTTTATAAAGAAATTATGGGGGTTTTTTTGTATCCCCCCTCATAGATGAGTGTAAATCATAGAAAATAAACATATCCAAATGTAACTAATAGTCCCGGCCTCTTCACCATTAATATCTAGAAGAGAAAAAAACTTTAAAATACAGCAATGGCGAAAGAACGCCTTATTAATATCTTGGAGAATAAGAGCTAATGGTGTGCAGCAATAGAAAGATAGAAAAACAAGGATCAATAATAATACATAAGACAGAAAAGGTATAAGTGAACCAACTACAAATGGATTAGCAAAACATGGCAATCTAATGCCTGAAAAGCTAGGAGAATCTTCAGTTGGAGATTTTGAAGGGATTTTAGGGAGCCTCAAAAGGATTGGTTCAGATGCTATAAAATTTTTATTTGATGGCTGCATATTCTAGGTCAAACTTTTTCCTGTGATTTATTCTCACAGCAAACTGAAACTAAGATGCTCATGGTAAGAATATAAAGGTTTTCCTGCCTACAATTCTCTTAAGAGCAGCCTATTGGAAGCCTTTAAATAATTTAAGCTTATAGAGAGATTTTTATAATAAATTGTGTTTTTCATGTTAAAAAGAAAACTTCAAAAGAAGGTGTAACATAATTGAGATATGATAAATTTGACAGTAAGTGTCATTATCAGAGTTCCACTGACAGCTTTTGAAGTCAAAAAAATATTCCTCCTACATAGACACAAAACCTCTTATGGCGTTTAAACAATTTCACCCAATATATTAATATTCTACAACTGCCCCTTCATTCTGAAGGTTACCTAAGTGAAATAGTTTTCATGATATTTGGGCTTTTAATCTTTTGAACAAAGATATTCAATATAGAGAAAATAAAAAAATTAAAGGATGAGATGAAAGATAAAAAATATGAAAAGACGGTCTTGTGTTTGCCTTCTGCACACCAATGCCTCACCTTGCATGCACACTAGACTGAACTCCCTCCACTTTGAATAACATTGCTGCAAGTCATGTGAAAAGCAGATAAATCCATGTCATTCAAAGCTTTCCTAAACTTAGCATAAAACCAAGATGTGTTTTCCAAATGAATTATTCTTATTTTTAGCCTTCCCTAAAAATAGAATATCACTTAATTGAGAAATTACCTCTACATACAAGATGCTAAATTTATATGCCAAACATTTTAATTCTTCTTAGAGCTTTCTGGATATCTGAGTTTTGTTTTATATATAATTAGTGCAAATGTCCAATAAAGCAACAAAAAACACTTAACAAGAATTAGTATAATGTGTTGGCAAGTAAATCTTGAAAGAAAAAAAATACATCATTAAAAAAACTATAGTAAAAGAAGAAAATAACACCAAACTGAAATTATGTAGAGAAAATCTGAAATTGGACAGATTCTCATTTTCACGCAGCACACATGACTTTGAAATGCCAAGGGGAATGAAGTTAAAGTCCTATGGGAAGAGGAAGTTAGGAAAGAGGGTGGTTATGACAAAAATTTGGCTCAGTCATATTTTTTACCACAAGCTGTGTTTTACAAGGGTAAAAGTTAGTAAAAGTTGAATTTTTAAATTCAAGCACTGTATATAATTTCTAAATTGGATACATGATTATGAATACTACACATAGATTTTACAGCTCTGAGCACAAAAGGTCAAAGCAGGTACCAGAAGTGAAACAAAAGAAAATAAGTAAATCCATCGATTATGGGGCTTAAGTTGCACTGAGTGGTTCACTAATCTGATGAAATCAACCAGTTGTTTCAACATCATTTTACACAATTTCAGAATATGAAATATGGTCCAGCAGTTTATTAATTTTTCCATCATTCTAGAAGCTTTTTCTAGAAAATGCATAAGATTTCTGTTTTCTTAATGGTGGGGCTATAATTTGGAACAATTCTCCCACTCAGGAAACCTAAAAATGTTTTCCAAGCCCAGGTCTAGGAAAAGACAGCTGAGATAGAAGCAAGACTCAAATTCAGGGATGATTTTTCCCCAAGGGAGGTTTGCCAGGCTGGAAAGATATCAGTGAGTATCTGAGCACTTAAGAAGTTGCATTGTCATATTCCCAGTGTTACAAGACTGAAAGTCTGGTACAGAGTTTGCCAAAGTGTGGGTTATGACAAATCCCATGTGCTTTGTCTTAGGACCCTGAAAGTTGAATCATACAAAAAAAAAAGGGAAAATAGTAAATAGAATTGTCTTAGTAGAAAATGAAACCCAGCTTCAAAAACATCTAATACTGAAGGTGGAGAATGTAATTGCAAATTGTTGGTGTCCCTGAGCATCTGCTGGAAAAGTAAATCTGCCAATCTTACTATTAAATTATATCTAGAAACAAATGTTTTAAATAAAGAGACCAACAGGGGGGATATTGGGACAACTGTACATGAACAATAAAAAATGTATAATGCAAAAATGCAACAATAAATAATAATATAAGAATAAGTTCAAATACACTCAAGTTCTGTGTTTTGTATACTAACAGCTATAAATCTACTCTTGCTATGCCCTGTATATGAGCTCTAAAGATACTTGAAGATTCTAGAAAATAACTGTGAAGTTAAGTAAAAAATGATAAATTTTATGAAGTATATATACACAATATCATTTAAATTTTGATTGTGAGAGATTGTAATCATTTGGAAGAATCCAGCAAGGTTAATTGGAAAACATGACATTGGATATTGATGCTAAAGGAAGATTCACCTTGACAATCAGAGAGAAGTTCAGAGTACCTTCCAATAGAAAATAAAAAAAAAGAGAGAGTATAAGTGAGAAGTCAGTTGATGTCATAGAGAATGGACTGAGGAGATTGATCAGTTTGACTTTGCAATACATAAAAATTTCTTTGTAGAAGATAATGAGAATTGTGGACAAATAGGGCTACCAGAAATGTGAGTTAACAGAAATGGAGAGACATATTAGAAATCTATTGCCTTTTTTTCCAAGGTAAGTGTAAGTGCTCCAATTGGAATAGTGGTAATGGCGATTGAGTTCTTAAGACAATGCAGTTGGAAAGCATTCCCCAAGCAGATTTGCAGCTCTATTATTAATAAATAGAATAGTGAAAAATTTGATTTTCTCATGGAGAGGTTAGAAAACATAGCCTATCTGTATAATAATTACCTAAGCACAATTTTAGTGACAACCAAGAAACCAGTCTGGATGAATTTAAGCTCCAGTATGATATTCTTAATATCATACATATAAACAAACATTGTTCTGCCCTAGTTTTTCTCAATATGAGGGACTTATTGGTTTACTAGTGTCCATCATAATTTAGAAAATTATTCCAACTCACAATATTAGTTTAATTCCAGTAACATAAAATAAATAAATCTTGGAGTTTGCTTTGAAGCCATAAAGGATGAGGTATCTGAAAAAGGGCTAAATGGGGGGATATTTGCCTCAGACTTCCTAGAATTATAGCAGAAAATACAACAATGATTTTCTATCAATGAGAATCTTTCAAATGAACAGATACTGTCTTTTCTGATGGTGTCATTGTTAAAGCTATTGAGGATTTCAATGTTAGAAATAATTATACCGCCCTGACACAATTGGAACTAATGAAATGGTGAACCAAATGAGATCTTGGTTTAAAAAATAACCTATGAGGTCTATGCAGAAAAAGTCCAACCATAGTTAATATAACAAGAACAGTTTGTACAACATCAATGCAATTTCCTGGCATCTAAGGAAAGTGGACTGGAATACACATGCATGAACTGTGACAATTTTACTCTACTAGTCAGTGGGGGTGGTAGATAACATTGAGTGAGCATGTGTACTGTGTGGCCATTGCACTGAAAATGACTGAGTGAATAGAGCAATGAATCTGCATCAAATTTCATTTTAAGCCAGAACATCACTCTGTGGAAACTATTCAGATGACTCAGTAGGCTACCACTACTGACAACTGGTGATTGGCAGATTCCTCAAGACAACACCCCCCAAAACATCACATCTCATGCAGTTTTTTGGCAAAAGATCAAATCACCCCTACATATAACTCAGCTCCCCTACAATGTCCTTGATGCCCTGTGACCTCTGGTTGTTCCCCAAACTAAAATCACCTTTGAAAGGGAAGAGATTTCAGACTGTTAATGAGATTCAGGAAAGTACCATGGGGCAGCTGATGGTGATTGGGAGAACTGTTCGAGGTCCCAAGGTGCTTACTTTGAAGGGGACTGAAGCATCATTGTCCTATGAACAATGTTTCTTGTATTTTCTTCAACAAGTGTCTTTATTTTTCATATTACATTGCTGAATACTTCTTGGACAGACTTCATCATATATTAAGATATTTTTTAAAATAACAGTAAATCTGTGGGGGGGCACATGTACATTTATGTGTATATTTATATACATACATACCCATATATTCAGATTAGTGTATATTTTTCTATATGTTCATTTAAGAATTAGTAATTTTTTGAGATACAATTGACATATAGTGTTGTATTAGTTTTAAATGCACAATTTAGTGATTAGATATTAGTATATATCATAAAATGATTCACAATAAGTCTAGTTGGCATCTGTTAGCACACATAGTTATAAATGTTTTCCTTGTGATGAGCACTTTTAAGATCTACTCTGTTAGCAACTTTTAAATATATTGTACACTGTTGGTAGGAATTTACATTGGTGTAGCCACTTTGGAAACCAGTATGGAGTTACTTGAAAAAAATCAAATATAGAACTGTCATATGATCTAGCAATTCTACTTCTGGGTATTTATCCAAAGGAAACAAAAACATTTACTTGAAAGATACCTGTACCCCCATGTTCATGGTAGCATTATTTATAATAGTCATGACATGGAAGTAACTCAAGCAATAAATGGATAAAGAAAATGTGGTATTATGTACAATGGAATATTATTCAGCCATAAAAAGAAGTAACTAGTAATACTTCCATTGATTTAAAGATGATATTATTCACATTAAAATCATTGTTTGTACTTATAAAATTATGTCCTGGAAAGCTGAAATCAGTATTTAAAATCTTATTACATAGTTAAAACATGTTCAGCTTGATAATTTATTAAAGAAAAACTAATAACAGTGGACAAAATTTAAAAATTAGAAAATACAAATGTTGTCAAAATGTAAAGCCAGGACTCCAATTGCTGGTGAACATGTAGTGTAAATTATACAATTATTTTATCGAACTGTTTGATGGTGTCTCCTAAAGCATATGCATATTCTATAACTCTGCAGGTCCAATCCGAGGTATATACATGGCAGAAATAAGTGCAATGTTCTTCAAAGCACACTAGTTTTAGAATATTCAAAGACATACTAGTTTTAGTAAGTTCTAACTTACCAAATACCTGGTGCTATGAAAATACCCAATTATAATGGAATGAATAAGCAAATCCTGCTTATTCACACAATAGAATATTTTTGGCATTATGAATGAATAGGCTACAATTTCATGCAATGAGATGAGGGAATCTAACAAACACTGTTCAAACTTTACATACACACACAAAAGTGTAAATATTTAGTTCAATTTATATAAAATGTACAAAAGTAGAAAAAAAACAATCTATGCTACTAAAAAGTCAAGGATAGCCCTGGCTGGCGTAGCTCAGTGGATTGAGCGCGGGCTGGGAACCAAAGTGTCCCAGGTTCGATTCCCAGCCAGGGTACATTCCTGGGTTGCAGGCCAGAACCCCCAGCAACCGCACATTGATCTCTCTCTCTCTCTCTCTCTCTCTCTCTCTCTCCCTCTCTCTCCCTCCCTTCCCTCTCTAAAAATAAATAAATAAAATCTTGAAAAAAAAAAAAAAGTCAAGGATAGTGATAACCCTCAGTATGTACTGAGTGGAATTAGCATGAAGGGGTCTTCTGGGGTGATGATAACAATTTGTCCCTTTATTTAGGTGCTATTATAATTATGTTCTTAATTTCATATATATATATATATACACACACACACACACACATTCAAATACACACATGTATGTATAATTTTATATACATAATATATAATCCTATTTATATACTCTTGATTATCTCCTTATGTATTTATAAACATATAAATTAAGCTTTTCTTTTTTTTAAGATTTTATTTCTTTATTTCTAGAGAGGGAAGGGAGGGAGAAAGAGAGAGAGAGAGAAACATCAATGTGCAGTTGCTGGGGGCCATGGCCTGCAACCCAGGTATGTACCCTGACTGGGAATCGAACCTGCAATGCTTTGGTTCACAACCCACATTCAGTCCACTGAGCTACGCCAGCCAGGGCTAAATTAAGCTTTTCAAAGTATTATTGAATCGTTTAACTTTTTTATCCTCACCTGAGGACATTATTTAAATGCTTTTAGAGAGAGGTAGAGAGAGAAACATGGGTGTGAGAGAGAAACAAGATCAGTACCTCCTGTACATGCCCCAACAAGAGATCAAAACTGCAACGTAGTTATGTGTCCTGACTGGAAATCAAACTCACAGTCCTTCAGTTACCATCAGATGTTCCAACCAACTAAGCCACAGCAGCCAGGCTAATTCATTTAACTTTTAATGTCCATTGGGAAGACCATAGCTTCAGTTAAAAAAATACGTGGTTGTTATTTATTTCATGAAACTTAAATTCAGTAGCATTGTTGACTATAGTAGTTGAGGTCTTCCAGACAAACATAACCAATAGGATATCATAAGGAATAGGCTTACATGATTATGGAAGATGAAAATTCCCACAGTCTGTTGTCTGCAAGCTGAAGACCCAGAAAGCTGGTGGTATAGTTTGAATTTCTGAAAGCCTGAGAACTGATGGTGTAGATTTCAGTCCAAGTGTGAGAGCCTTAAAACCAGAGTGTCAAGTGCAGAAAAAGATAGATATTCCATCTAGCTTCCTAGCCAAGCCAAAAATGAAAATTTAACCTTCCTCCATCTTTTTGTACCATTCAAGCTCTTGAGGAATTGGTTGATGTGCACTCATATTGGGGAAGATCATCCATTTTTCTCAGTTCAAATGCTAATCTCCTCTGGAAACATTCTCACAGACACACCCAGAAATAATGTTTAAACAGATACCTGGGCATCCTATGCCTCAGACACATAAAATTGATCATCAAAATGAGTAAAATACCCTCTTCAAAATGAGCATTCACTTTATAACTAGAAATTAATTATAGGTATAAAGTTTATGAACATTTAACATGTAGTTTTAATGTATCATTTTTCTTTTTCCTAGAGTATATTTGTTTCTTATCCATAATTCATATTCATGTTCACTTAAGATAACATATAATAAAAACAGAAAAATAAAAATAAAATAATTCAGTCACCCTGAGACAATAGTAAAATCACTTGTTTATAGACATGTCACTTCTACAGGGCCTGGCTCAAATAATGCCCCGTTTTATTGTAAAAGCTTTTATTACAAAATCATAAGCATGTAATTCTGTAACATAACAAATATCACTCTCATGTATACCATATGACATTTTAGGCAAAATGTTCAAATTAAAATTATAAATTATTATACCCATATTATTACTCTACCAACCACACTCAAGCAGGTGTTTGCTGGACTCTATATATACCAGTATTCATTCATTTAAAATATTTACCAAGTTTCTGCAAAACCATATATCAAGTATTTTAGGTACAGGAGATACAGCCTAGCCATCACTAGCCAGCATTCTATTGGGAGATGCAGGAAATATGCAATCACCTAAAAATATACCTAACATTAAAATTATGAATAATGTTAAGAAAAAGAGATAAATGCTATGAGAGAAAACAAAGGGGCATTTGACTGGTTGAAGTTGGATAAACCAGTTACAATCTGAAAGAAGAATAGGAGATAACTATTTTAAAGGTCAGAGAAATAGAATGTCAGGCAGAGGAAACAGTATGTGCAAAAGCCTTAGGGCAAGATCCAGCAAGGCCACTTCCAAGAAAATAAAAGTCCACTGTGGATGGAGCACAGGGATCTGAAGTGGTGGTTGTCAAACTGCCATGCATGGGAATTTCCTGGAGGGCTGGGTACAGTACACGCTATTGGTCCTCCCACTCCACCAGAGTTTCAGAGGTTTGCATGGGGTTTGATAATTGGCATTTCTGACAACTTCCTACGTGGTATTTATTTGCTGTTCTAAAAATGATATTTAGGAAACAATGAATTTAGAGGAAATATGGTATAGTGTGAGGTTTAGAAGGAGCCAAACCACCTAAACTTTAGAGAGCATATTAAAAAAATTATTCTAAAAACAAGGGCAGCACTAAAGTTTTTTAAGTGTTTCATGGGCATGATGCAATGTATATTTGACTACATCATTTGATACTGGCATGATACATGAATAAAAGCAGGGATACATGGTACATGGGAAGCAGGAAGCTGTTGTAACACTCCAAGTAAGGGCTGATAGTAGCTTGAGCTATGATAGTGGTGATGGAATGTACATGTCAGGGAGATTTTCTGATCAATTGAATATGGGTGGTAAAGGAAGAGAGAGACGAAGGGTGACTCCTACATTTCAGGTTCTCGTAATTGAATGATTGAAGGTGTTCTGCACCGAAGTAGACAATATTTGGTGATCAAAAATCACTTAATTTACTTTTGATCAAGTGAAGTTGAAATGCCTTTGGGATGTCTAAATGAAGATATTAAGCACACAGTTTTGATCTACCAGTCCAGAGTTCTGAATGTTTAGAGACTTAACACATATAGTTGTTAGTCATTTGCAATTTGGTCAAATGACCAAATTTGACCAATGCTCAGCATCAATCAATGACCAATGCTCAGTTCATTGTCATGAACTGAGTTGCTAGAAAGAAAGTGTAGAGGAAGAAGAGAAAAAGGGCTTAGAATGAAGCTAGAGGAACTCCCACATTCAGCAGCCAAGTAAAAGGGATGAGCCAACAAAGGAGAGAGGAAAAACTGCCAGAGATGTGGGAAGAAACCAGGAGTATGTGGTGTCTCAAAATTTAAGGGAAGAAAAATGTCCAGTAAGATGAAGATTTTTCATGAAGTGTTTCAAGTGATGGAAAATAGGATAGGGTAGTAGCAGTAGAGAAAATTGGGACCAAGAAAGATTGATTAATATCAGAGAAATAAACATGCTGGCAAGCAGATGGGATGATCCTATTCCAAGGGAGAGTTAAGGACAATGGACCTTGGAAATGTTAAACTCTGTCCATCTCTCTCTGCCTCACTGTCTCCACCCCCTCCCCAACAAACACTCATGTATGCACATGTACACACAGGCACACACTTTAATTTTGCTGATGTAAAAATGTATCTTGTTTGAAATTGTATTTTATTACTGGTTTATTTGAATCTGTTTAACGTACTACACAGTACCTGTTTGCATTATTCTTTTCATGTGTAAATTGCCTAATAATATCCTTAGTGTATTATTTTCCAATAGAAGTACTCAATTTTTATTGTTTTGTGAGAACATTATATATTAAAGCTACTTGTTTATGTTTATTCAAATTATATTTTTGAACTTTTAATTTGTCCTTGATTATTTATATTGCACAATTCCTAAAATTGTCATTTAATCAACACTGTCCATACTGTTCTTTTGGCCTCTGACTTTGGTGCCAAGCGAAAAACACTTTTCCCACATCAAAATTATATAAATATTCACAAATACCCTGAATATTTTAATACTTTGTTTTATCTTTTGAGATCTTAATTCAGCTTGTATTTATTCTTCCAAAGTGTGTGATAAAAATCTTGCTCATTTTTTCTCCTAAATGCTTAACTACTTTTTAAATACAATATTTTTAAACATCTGTTTGAAAGGTGTAAGGTAATATTAAAAACTGAACCTACTTTGTCACTTTGAATTTTCCTGTGTTCAAGTCAATGTACTTCTGCTTTTGGAAGATCCCACTCAGGAAAACTTGACTCCATTCAAAATTTGTTTGTTCTTTCACAGTGTATTTTTTTCTTTTAGCCCAACTGAAGTACCAAATTTACCTTGAATACACACCCCCTGCCCAGAAAGTTGACCTAGATTGTAATTACCCTTCTGTTTAAAGAAATGTGCTACATGGAAGATTTTGTCTTTCTATTCTAGTTATCCATTAGCAATTCAGAACATATTTAAAGATATATATTGACTTTTGGTGCTTTTAGAAGTTACTTTTCTTCTTTAGAATACTTTTTGTAGCTAAATAATAACACTCTATTTATTATGAAGTAAAGATGTTTTAACTACAAGGGTACAATACAAAGGGCATAATTTTAGCAGCCCTGCTTAGAAGGACATGTTACACTCACAGTTTTCTTTATTTCCCCCTTTAAAAGGTATGGTATTTGAAATTACATGATAATAATAAATAGATGCTTGCATAAGATCCAAGAATTACAATTGTTTGTGGAATAGAATGTAAAAGGCCACCTCTTTCTCCTTTCTCCCTACTTGGTTGTATATATAAAGTTCTTTATGACTAACATATAGATAAACCATTTATTTTTTGTATTTTTACATAAATGAAATTAATAGGAATATTTTTTTACTCAACAATGTGTCTTAAGGATTTAATAAGTGAATTAGACTGTCTACCTTATTTTTTTATACCCACATAATATTCTAGGATAACATAATTTAGCTAAAACTATAAGACAATATTGATGGGTTTCAGATTTTTTCTCCGTTATAATGTTGCAACAGATATGCAAAGATCATGAACTTTCCTCCTGATTGGTCTTCCTAAGGCTGTTCTTGCTCCTCAGTGTTCCTTAGCACAGTAGCCAGGTTGCCCCTGTGAGAGCCTTACCTGAACATATCTTTCCTGGCCATTCCTAGGATGGCTGACAGCCCCTGCATTGCCTGGGCTTTCATTGCCTCTCTCACTCATCTCCTTCCTTCCTTCCCCTCACCAAGCTGTGCTGGTGTTTTTGTGAAACATGACAGTCATGTTTCAGGTTTAGCGTCTTCACCCATATTGCATGGAGTGCTCAGTCATCTGATATCTAAATGTTTAATATTTTTTCTTCTGGAAGTTTTTCTCAAATGGTATCATGGTGAGTCCTTACTTCACCATCCCATCTAAAATCTCAACACATGTCCTTAGTCATCTGTCATCTCATTTTCTGCAGTGTTATTTTTCTCCTTAGCACTTACTACCTTTTTTATTATAGGTGATAGACGAGTCTTATTCATCTTGTTCCCTGTCTGTTCCACCCAGGCAGGGGCAGAGATTTGTCCATTTTATTTCTGCTGTATCTCTTCTGTATCCATATCCTTTAGAAACAACCCTACTATATAGTTTTCACTCAGCATATGAATTTTATTCACTTGTGTGCATTTTTCTATAAAACAGATTCCTAGGAGTGAAAATTTCAGTGTGAAAAGTATGGTCATTGTAAATTCTGGTGGTCCAGCAGTGTCCTGTGAATTACCTTTATACCAATAGTTATGGGAGTGACCATTTCTTTGCCAATAATGGATATTTTAAATCATTTTAATGTTTGTTTATTTAACAAATATAAATTATATTCACTGTTAAATAACTGATTACTTATGAAAATAATTGTTGCATATATATTTTAATTCCTTCCCTATATTATATTAACTGCTTATTTATTTGCCTATTTTTTACTTAGAGATAGTTGTTTTTCATTTGCTTTATTGGAACTGTTGATGCATCTTTGGGTATAATTCCTGTGGTGGATATACAGTTTGTAAATATATTCTCCCATGATAATGCATGGTTTTAGTTTTATTATGGTTTTATTCTTCAAAAAGCAATTTCTGATGACTATTTATTTAGATTTTTTCTTCCATAAATCAATTTTTCATTTTCCTTAGAAAAGAGTTCCCAGTTCCAGAGATATGTTTTCTTTTAATGATTTTATACTTCTGTGTTTTGCACTTAGCTCTCACACATGCCTGGACTTAGTTGTTGCATTTGGAGGGAGAAGATATATACGTGATACGGCTTTTTTCTAAAATTTTGTGATTGAAAGATTATCTCAAAATGTGATTTTTTCCCCCAGTGTGCTTAAAGGATATTAGCTGTCAGTGTTTTCAGAAAGGAATAATTATATTCCTATTTAAATTTTGTGGATATTCTAAGGCACTAGTATTAGATATATTGTGGTAGAAAAAGACATTTTATTTTATATACATTTGAAAATATTTTATTAAAATATATTCTCTCTTGCTGGATATCATGCTTTTGACAGCTGAACAGAACTTCATAGAGCCAGGTTGGCCATTAGTACTTTGATTTTTGTGATGCCTTTCTTTATTTAATAGGCCTGAAATATTGATTAACATTTACAGATTCAATTTCAAGCACTTGTCAGAGGTTAGGGAGAGCCCAGAGTGAGCTGTTTGTGCCAGTCAAATTCTAAGGTGTAATGAAATTCCCCACTGTGCCTGTCAACGTATCCTCTGCACAGGTCATTTCCCACATGGTCCCTGGTGTTGAAAGAAGCCATTTCCACTTCAAATATTTCGTAGACAATGGAAGGAAATGATATGGCACTAATACTGTGTTCTTTATCCTGCTGTGGAGAATTGAATAGACTCCATTATGTAGTAATGCTCTTTTGAAAGAGCCTTATCTGCCTAGAAGTGTTCACGGGGCAAGTCCAAGGACAGGCACAACATGTCAGGGGGATTATGGCATTTCACTCATGTTTGCCATTCTCATTTTTCAAGTTTCAGGCACTGGAGATTCACAACTGATTAAGGACAATAGTCCTGAGTATTTACTTCAGTTTGTTGACCCTACATACTTACTGACCCAGCCATGTGTGGGATTGAGCTCTAGTTCCTTCTTTCTAATCAATTGCTTTTCAATACCCTCTTGCCACTTTTGAAGATTCCAGCTAAAAGAAACAAATCCAGGACTTTATTGAGCTATCCTTAACATCACTCTCCTATCACTGATTAGGAAACTACTAGTTGATTTCTTTCTCCTCAAGAAATTATATAATTTAGAATTTCACATTTCAAACATTTTCTTCCTCAAATTATATAAAAACATACATGTGAATAAGTTGTATGGTTGTGGTAGAAATGCTGGAACTCACAGAGAGAGTAAACTCTTTAAGACATGTATCACTTTTTGGGATATCTATAAATAAGCAAACAGAATTTCTACCTACGTAGTAGCTAATTAATATCATATAGTTTACAACCAATTAAGTTTGTTTATAAAAGAGGGGAAAGGTATTAAAAAAGAACCCATCAAAGTAAATGGAGTTTGTTTTATTGGAAGTAATCTAGAAGGGCATTTTAAGTTCATTTTGGAGTATCAAACCAACTCAATTATTGTAAAGTGTGTGTGCATGTATTTATATGAGGGCAACATTTATTTTCTTAGAAACCATTTGGAAAGCCTCAGAGCAGCTCTAAAACTGATCTGTGCATCTTTCCTTTTACTCACAACTCTTTTCTGATTGACAAACACTCTGCCAATTACTTCACATATTTGGACTTAGTTTTTTGTTTTGGATTCACTGGACTTGAAGGTTCAACTGCATTCTTAAAGTTATAGGTGAACTGTGAGCTTTTCTGCTGGCATGGCTGAGCAAAGGTGTTTGTGTACACCTACCAAAGGTGTTCAGGTCTTGCTAGATCTAAAGATACAGTTAATAGTATTTTAGAAAAGTCAGAAAATCCAGCAAAGAGGTTCTGGAGATACAAGCCACAGAGGTAAAAGCCAACAAAACAACAAAAATTCACCAGGGAAGCATGGGCTCAGTGCCTCTAGCCCCTGCCAGGAAATGACCATTTATAAACCAACTGAGCACCTCTCTTTCATTGGATTGGAACAAGAGTGTAGGGCACACAAAATTATGAATTTCCAAAGAAGAGGGCATACTTTCAATGTAGATCAGAGTAACAGGGGAGATTGAGAAGGCATGAAGCAAATAGTTATTATATTCCAGCCCCTTGTAATGTATGCTGCTTTGTTTCAGAAGAAAAGAGTTCTATCGCTTTGATGTCTACCACCTATGTTGACAAGCCTAACTTATTCCACTCCCTCCCCTCCATAATATTTAGCATGAACCAACTGCAATTTTAGTTTGGGCAGCAGTTCATGGGAGTATTTGTAAAATTGCTTACATTAGTAAAAAAATACCTATGCTCCAGATAAATATTGATTAAGCAAAAGAAGTTAGAATGTCTCTCTTTTCTTTCATAAGGAAGCAAAAAGTATCCCCCAATATCAACTTTTCTTAGGTACTAATCTCTAAAAAGTATAAACTTTCACCAACATACTCCTACCACAGAGAGAGAGAGAGAGGGAGGGAGAGGGAGAGAGAGAGAGAGAAACACAAGTGAACAAACAAGGAAATAAGTATAATAAAAACTATCAATCATTCTCAAGTTATGTTTTCTTCTGATATTTTGCCAGTGTGGTATTTGGCCTTACCTATAATACAGTGAATGCAATTTTAAGTATGTTGACATTATCAGAACCCCAGTCACCTCTGGCTACAGTTATGCTGTGGACATGAATTCTCTTTTGCCATAGGCAAAATTCCTAAGTAGGCTGCAATTGGATGACTAGGCAAAGGTATATAAATCGAATATAATGAGTGCAAATTTATAGTGTCAAGTACATTTAGCCAGGAGTAGAATGAGGTAGAAGGAGTTTGGTTTTGTTTGTTGTTTTTAGTTTTCTTTTTCTGAGCTTTGTTTTGTTATTAACTAGTTTCAAAAATAAGTGAGCTCCCTTACCTCATGTGGTGGTAGTTACAGCAGTAATGACTGTGCCAGGGGAACTTGGATTTCAGGATGTATAATCTTCTCTATACACTTACTCACTACATATTCCTCTGGCCCAGGGCAATTATCTTTTCCCCTCCATATCTAAGTCTCTTCATGCCCATAATCATCAAAAGACAGAAATAGACAAAGGTCATATTCTGGGAACCAGGGAAGCACAGGGAAAATAAAAATACCACTAGAGATGCTATTAGGAAAAAAAAAGGCTTGTCTTTAAACTTTACCATCACTGCAGCACAGAAAAGTTGACAACGGTGATATCATCACTCCAGCACAGAGTTGCACCTTAATAAGCAGTGAAGGGTGCTCCTAGTTTAAAGGAACTGGTCGTGTATGGCTGTTTTATTGTCATTCAGCAGGCAATTTGACTACATAATGAAATAATAAGTGACAGTTTAAAGAAATCTATTAAGTTGACCTTCTCAATTAGATTTGTACTTATTAATGTGAGCCAGACCTTCATCAAAGGGGGGGCAGATTTCCATAGTAAAATACCTGTGGGTAAATGTTAAACAAACAAAACATACTTCTGTAGGATTTCTCAAAGCTTTTATTATACCCTCTCATTAAAAGGGAGTATAGCATATAGAATTTCCCTGTGACCATTTATAACTATCAATCTGTGCTGCTTAATCTCTTCAGCTCTTGTTCCCAGTCCCCCAACCCCTCTCTCCTTTGGCAGCCACCAGTCTGCTCTCTGTGTTGATGAGTAGGTTTCAGTTTTGTTTGTCCCTTTAATGTGTTCTTTAGATTCCATATATAATGAAACCATATAGCATTTGTTTTTCTCCGACTGACTGACTTCACTTAGAATAATACTCTCCAGGTTCATCCATGCTGTCACTGGAGATAGTGAGGAGAACACTATGTGAAGTATATGTCATCTAACCATTAAGCTGTATACCTAAAGCCAAGACAAAATAATATTAAAAGCAAACTGTGATTGGAAAATAATTTTTAAAAAAGAATTTCCAAAATTTACCAGATCGTGGAACATTCCTTCCCGCCCCCCCCCAAAAATCTATTGTTTCAAGGTACATTTCTGTTCTACAGAGCAAAGATTAGAAAATGTTTAAAAGATTCATTCAAAACAGCTGTTGGATTTCAGCTGTATTTTCCAGGGAATCAGAAGTCAAGAGATACAGGATCCCAGGTAAAACTTGGAACAAGTTTTGTTTTGTTATGTTTATTTTATTTTCTACATCATCATGTTACCTTCATATTTATCTTCTTTTGGGGGAGGGTCGATTTTTAAGTTACTTTTGTTTGGCTAAATGAGGTTTTAAAATTATGTTTATTTAAGAAGAAATTACTGTAGTTTTGCCTTATTGGGAAGGTTTTAAAGCTAATACTTGCTCTTGACTATTACAGAGACCTAAAGGGATTGCATATGATAATGCTCTGTGTATCAAAGATAATTCTAAAATAAAACTGAGGACAAAAAACAAATATTAACTACATTTATCTTTTTTTTTTTTTTCAGTAAACCCAGATGGGCGACAATACGAGGAAACAGGGTCCATATGATTCCTTTGGTCCTGTGACCATATATATATATATATATATATATACCCTTACTACACAATAGACTCTGTCTAGACCCAACCATTTACTAAGTATAGACTTTCAGTTGAGTTCTCATTTGACAGCTATAGCTTAAGGATTTTATAAAAGTCTGCCATATTCTCTCCTCTCCTGTGCAGGATAAAAAGGGAAAACATGAGTAACAAAATAAAAGAATATTATACTAAAATGCCATAAATATCTGTTTCATTGAATGCTAGAGCAAAAAAAATATTGTTTTACTTCAACAAAAATCTATTTTAACAAACAAGTGACTGGGTGCCCACAGGAATGCCTTTGCATGATACAGAAGACTGCTCATGCTCACAGCAGAGCAAAATGTTGCCTTTGAGTTAGATGGAAGACAGCTGTGCTTGGCTGTGCTGGGTTGGGCTCAACAGTGACAGGGAAATCGCTGAGGGAGTGATGCTTCTCTGCATCGTGCTTTTCGGTAAAAATGTGGATGTTTTCTGTTGATAGAGATCTTGTTTTATCAGAGAATTAATACTGTATGGAACAGGATTCATAATTATAAACTATCTGCAGGCTTTTGAAAAAAGTCATTTGAGAAATAAGGAATGCAAATGATGTGATAGCTGACGTGTCCCCAAACTATTATGGCATCACCGAAGGGATACATGGCAGCTGGGTTCTACATACCTTCTTCCCTGAGTTGGGCAAAAGCCCATAGCTGACTGTCAGGGGTCAGGTAGACATCTGTGCTCAAAGTCCAGTGTGGCCCTGAAATATTATCTTTGTTAATTTGAGAGTTACCAGTTGTTCTTGTTTTTGTTGTTGTTCCTAATCCTAGGTTCACAGTACATTTTTTCTGTCTCAGTTACTTAAGTAAGATAAGTAGCCAAAAATGAGACTCAGGAGAGAGAAAAATGAAAGTGACCAAATCTGGAATTTGTTTCAATAGCAGGATCAAGCCTCCCAACTCATTGTTCTGCAAGCTGAAGGAAATAGTTTCATTAGTGTCCAAGTCATTTGCATCAAACAAAGATCTGTTCCTGATGTTGTTTTGTTTAAAGTCAAGATAACTTTTCAAAACAGTGAATGAAGGTAGCATTGGTTGTTTTATTTTATAAAATAAGCAAACAAAGAGCTCTTAATTCTTAATTTAAATCAAGTAATAAATCTAGGATTTATTAAAACACTAGACACCATCTCTCTTATTTCATCAGTGATGCTGTGCACATTTGAACATCTCAATGAAATAAAAAGCATTTCCTAGAGAAGAAGGGGTGACAAGCCAGGGAGTGTGAGATAAATGGAAAGGGGAGATTCTCAAAAGAAAGAGGGGGCCAGAGGGCAAGATGGTGGCAATCAGGGCAATGGGGTGGGGGTAGAGTGGTGGGAGATGTATCATGGTTCACTATAATTCACATATAATTACTATATTATTTATGTGCATACATTTCTTTAGTTATTTTAACTACTATTTTAGTAATTCAGGATTTTTTTACAGATAGATTGGATCTTTTTTATTTTGTATATCTCTCTCATATTCTCTTTATCCTTTTCCTAATAAGATGTTGGTGAGTTTTTAAGTTTATCATTTATATCAATGATCATCTCCTCTATCATATTTTGTCTATGGTGATATCCCTCCCAATTTTTAATTTGGCAGTTGTGTTTCTCTTCTCTTCCAAATTTATTTTTTTCCTTTAAAATGATGAACTAGTTGCATTGACATATTTTCTCAAGTTTTTTAGAACTTTCTGGATTAATCTATGTTTTCTGCTATATCCAGTACATCTCTTTCAGAGAGCTGAATACCCCTGGTTTAACAAAATGTCCCCCTTTTTTATCTACTTGACTTATTATTAATGCAATGGATTACATTGTCTTCCCATCTAGTGGGAAGCACAGCTGGGCTAGTTTTTATTCAATGAGGCCCTTTCTAGAAAAAAGAAAGAATTATGTCTACTTGCTACTCTCATTTCTGACCTTTGTGCCTAATGTTCTCATCTGATCCCAAAGGACATCCCACAGATTTCCTTACTACATTGTCACCACCCACTCCAGAAATCATTCCAATTTCTAGGTTTCCTATGCATGATAGTGAAGAAAACTTGGCCAGGCTTTCTAGCAGTGCATTCTTGAAGAATTTTTTTTCTTTGCTATTGTTCTTCATTGTTCCAAAGTAATGGTGTTTGAAAAGTGAAAGGATTTTGTCTGTCACCTCTACTTATTGCCAGTTGGTGCTCTATGCCTCACATTAGATTTCTGTCTTTACTCAATCTAAAAGTCATTGTAAAACTCTGACATGCTATAGTCATTATTCTTTATTCCCAGTCTTTCTTGGAGACAGTTGTGGAGGAGGAGATTGGGTGCTGAAGAGGTGCTGGCTAACTGCTTCCAGAATTATTTTCTCCCTTGGAGTCAGACACCACCCCACTCATTTCCCCTCTCTCTTCTCTAATTGCTCTGTTATGGTCTGATTGCTTGTGTCCCTGCAAAATTCCTATGTGGAAGCTCAAACCCCCATGTGATTGTATTTATAGGTCAAGCCTTTGGATTAACTAGTTTTAGATGAAGTCCTAGAAGTAGGGCTCCCCTCTCCATGTGAAGTGAAGATGCTTCACCAAAGCAGCCATCTACAAGCCAGGAAGAGATCTTTCCTTAGAACATAACCATGCTGGCATCCTGAACTCAGACTTCTAGCTTCCACAATGGTGAGAATATGCACTTGTGTTTCTTAGCTGCTCAGTTTTTGGTATTTTGTTACTGAAGCCTGAGCTAAGTCATGATTTGCCTGTCTCTTTTTGTTCAGTCAAAAAATGTTTGTTGATCCTCAAGTGTGCTCCAAGCCCTATTCTGACCAAGAAACACAATAAGAAAAAAAAAGGCTAACCCTTATGGAGAGAAAATTATAGGGAATGCTATATAACATATGCTAGATGGTAACATTTACTATGGAAAAAATACAGCAATGAAAGGAGATGGGAATTCAGAGAGAGAGATGTTATTTGCCTTACAAAGTAACATTTGCAAAGAGAAATGAAACATGGGAAGGAATAATGAGGAAGTCATGGAAAAAGAGGTTTCTGGAAAGAAAGAGCAGCAAGTATAAAGGCCCATAAGTAGGAACAGCCTTGGTGTGTTCATGTAACAGCAGGCAGACTCATGAATATGTAGTGGAGTAAGAGTAAGTAGTAGATGAGTTCAGGGAGATAGTTAGCACCAACCCTAAATGCATATCATGCATTTCCCTAAAGCATGATATTTGTGTTGCACCTTTGATCAAAACCTTCAAAGTTTTGAAATTTTCTGAAGAATAAATTTCAAATTCTTTACTTGACATCAAAAGTCTTGTTCAAATTGCATCTTCCTATATGTTTAGGCTCACTTCCTCACCCTGCTTAATTCTCCACTCTGATTATGTTTACCATTTTCCCAGACAATCCCATGCAGATTCCTAATTCTTGGTGGCTTCCCCATAATTCTCTTTATCTACCAAAGCTTGTTTTATCATCAAAGATTCTGCTCAAATGCTATGTTCTTCTACCTGACACCTTCCTCCAGTGGCCCTGGGAAAATGTAATCAGTCCTACCTCTGTTCTTACATAGCACTTTGATTTTATCTATATTGAAACATTGATTTAATTATTACCTACACTTTAAATTAATATTTACATGGATAGTTCTTCTACTAAATTATAAGCTGCCTATGCCAAGGCCCACTGCAACTCTAAAATATTTATTGTGTTGGTTATTTAAAGAGAACTAACTCAAAATCAATTATTTTATAATATTTCATAAAGAAAATAGGCAAACTTTGTCCCAGATAGTTTAAGAATTTATTTCCATAAACCAGGTGTTATCTTATAGTTCTTTCCATCATTATGGTGCTGCATTCCCACAGACAATTCCAGAGATGTGAAATCTGACTACAGATATGTAACTTTGGTGGTCAGAGGGATTCACACTGAACAGCAAGCACAGTAGGTCACCTGAGGTTCCATGATAAATAAGATTATTCATAATCCCTGTCTCATAGAAGCCCAAATTAAAAAATTTATAACATAGTAAACCATTTGAGGTCTTCATGCTTCCTTTGTTTAATTTTTAATTTTTAATTAAATTTATTAGGGTGATATCGGTTAATACATTATAGATTTCAAGAGTACAATTCTATGATACATCATCTGTACATTGCATTGTCTGTCTACCACCTTGTCAAATCTCCTATAACCATATATTTAACCCCTTTACCTTTTACAACCTCTAACCCAGTTTCCTCTGGTAACTACTATACTTTTGTCTGTGTCTCTGAGTCTTTGTTTGTTTGTTCTTCTTGGTTGTTCATTTGTTGTTTTCATTTTTACATACCACATATGAGTGAGATTATATGATTCTTGACTTTTTCTGTCTGACTTTACTTAGCATGATATTCTCAAGATCCATCCATGTTGTAAGAAATGGCAGTATTTTCATCTTTTCTTATGGCTGAGTAAAATGGAATACTTTGTCAGTATTCCATTTATATAATAGAATACTGACATTATTATCTAAGCCCTCGCTGGTGTGGCTCAGTGGATTGAGCACCAGCCTGTGAACCAAAGGGTCACTGGCTTGATTCCCAGACTGGGCACATACCTGAGTTGCTGGCCAGACCCCAAGTAGGGAGCATGGGAGAGGCAACGACACATTGACTTTATTATCTATATGGGCAAATGATTTTTGACAAAGGAGCTAAAAGCACACAACAGAGAAAAGAAGGCTTCTTCAATAGATGATGTTGAGCAAATTGGAAAATCACATGCAAAAGAAATGAAACTAGACTACTATTTGTTCCCATATACAAAAAAATTAACTCAAAATGGACCAAAAGCCTAAATGTAAAACCTTAAACAATAAATTACATAGGGGAAAAAAATAATGTAGGTACTAAGTTTATGGACCTTGCTCTTAAAGAAGATTTTATTATTTTAATCCCGAAGGCAAGGGAAACAAAGGCAAAAATAAATGAATGGAATGCTATCAAACTAATTTTTGTTATAAGAGTGGTAGCTTCAAGAATTACTCTCTGAATTACTATGACTGTGGATAACCTCAAAGGGATATTATTCACAGTTTCCAGGCAACTAAGCTGCCAATAGTTTAGATGGACTAAAAATAATTGGCAACTCTAAAGTGCTTAAGATACTGGCGAAAACGCCTGCCACTGTTCCAGGAGAAGAATGTTTTCTAAAGAACTCCTGCTGCCTGCCATCCTCACTTCTCCTCCACCAAATGTTCACCTAGAATGGAAAATGTTTGTGTTCTAGCTCTTACCTCTGTTCAACTAGAAACAGAGCCATCTCTGGAGGTTTTGGCACTAAGAATAACAAAAACCACAACAAAACCAAGCAATAATTCTTGATTTTAAAATTTCCCTTCAAAACCCATATCTTTTCTACACGAAAATGTAACTCAGTAACCTGGATTGGACACATGGCAAGTTGTCAATGATGATATTTGACTTCAGTTCATGCTATTTGAGTTTGTATTTTATGTGATCCATTGTCCATTATTGCATGAGTCTAGCTCAAATTTTCTTTGCAAATATGCTAAGGATCTAGCTATATCATGGAAAAATTGAAAATTGTTTTGAAATGATATCTGTCTAGAATAGTCAAATACAAAAGGAAAACGAAGCTGCAAAATAGACAACATTGTTGCATCTCTCTGGCTCCTCTAAAATCACCTCCTCCTGTCATCTTCCAACACACTCACACACACACCCTGAATGACTGAGAGATTTCAAAACACTGTATTTGAGATTCAACACTGGTGGGGAAAATGTGTTGTGTCAGAGTTTCATTGAGAAGGTATTAGCTTTCCTCTATAGCAAAATTAAACAAACAGGCTGTTGACAAAAAAAGAAAAAGTAAACCTTATTCCAGGAAGCCCAACAAATTCAAATGTGCTGGTCTCTACTGAATACCCAAGAATAATCCAATTCATATAAAAATGATCAAATTACCTTTAAAATTAATAATCTAAAGATGATAATTACACACTTTAGAGTTGGATCCTTAATTTGGGGCTTAACATAGAGGAGTCACATTCCTTTTCTAAATGCCTCTCCTACTGTTTTACACAGCAAATATAAATTAAGTTGAACCTTTCATGAATAAAAGCTTATTGAAAACATTAAAAAATAAACAACTATGTGGCAGGATAATACCATGAAAGGGTCTCTGAACTGGAAATAGCTTTTATATATTACAGTATTCATTACACTCTATAATCTTCTTGGGACTTAGTATCTTCTAAAAGGAAGTATTTCAATTAGATATTTTCTATAATTTTCTGAACTCTGGAATTTTATTTTTATATATGGAGATATTCTATATAATGGGGGACACTTATAGTATGAGAGATAATCGTAAGGCAGTGACATTAATGTCATCTGGGGATTGTTAGAAATGCACCTTCTCTGGGTCCACCCTGCACCTACAGGCTCAGACACTGTGTGGTGGAGCCTGCACTCGGGTTTATAAACCTTAAAGGTGATTCTGATGCCTGCTCATGTTGAGAACCACTGATGTGAGAAGCAGATTTCAGCTTTCAGATCTCATACTGCTAATGTCACAAGTGCTGGTGGTTAAATAAGATTTCTACTCATCCTAGGATAAAAAGGGGTAGATGGGAAGAGGAGGAGCAGCTCAGTTGCCCCTGGGACAGAGAGCTCTGAGCTACAGGAGATGGACTGAATAAATGTTAGAGATCATTTAGAAGTAGGCCTTATGCTTACTTCATAACTCATGCTGTTCCCTCATATTGGAAAAATTATATTAATATAGCACTAGAAAATTAGTTTTCTAAATGCAGTCTGAGTACCTGTTGCTATTTTTAGTTTTTGTTAGATGCTCAAGCAAATGTCACCATACTTTTAGATCTACTCATTAATAGTTTATTCATATAGTTTTAAAAATACAGCAGGTCCTTGCATAACATCTTTTTGTTCAACATTATTTTTTATAGTGTTGATGAGATACTGTAGGAACTTAATTCAACTCTTGTTTACATCAATTAGCCTATGGTAAAACTGGTTTCATTATACAGGCCTACCTCAGATACTGTGGGTTTGGTTGCAGACCACCACAATAAAGCTAGTCACATTTTTTTTTAGTTTCCATTGTATATAAAAGTCAGGTTTACATGTACCATATCTTATTGTGTGCCATAGCATTGTCAGGAAGAAACCAATGTACACATTTTAATTAAAAATTAGTTTGTGGGTAAAGCATGCTATCATCTGAGCTAGTTATAATCTTTTTGTAAAAAACCACGATATCTTTGAAGCACAGTAAAGTGAGAACATTAAAAAACATTATGTCTGTATGTGGCTTTGCCACAGTTCCAAGAACCTATTGACAAAGTTAGGTGATAATTTACTGTAACAGATCAGCCTTGTTGGGTGCTTACTTGAACCTGGACTTAACCTGGGAAAAAAAATTGCTGGATGCAGATAGTTAGGTGGTCCTGCTGCCACTGCCTATGTCAGATCACTCTACTGTTTTTAGTTTTGCCCCTTTTGATGCTGGAAGGGTATTGCTCAATGGTTGTTGGTATGGGAGAAAGATTTTTGTTGCCACTCAGTGGGCTTCCTGCTTTGGACCAAGGCCGTAGAAAAAAGGTGCATTCACTGTATTTGCTGTGACAGCAGCACAGCTCATCTCAAACAGTGCCCAGTACTGCTGTGGCTATGGAGGCCCCTTTGATCTGCTGAAATTTGTTTCCCCAATGAAGTCCTTTAGCAGCTCTTACAAGTTCCTGCTATGTCTACCCAGTGCCCACAGATCCTCTGTGTTTCATTAGCCTTCCATATGATCAGCCAACACCTGTGGACTTCAGCCTCAGTTCACTCAGTGGCTCATGAGTTTGTTCTTGGTGTCTGATGATTGTGTTTGGTGGCACAGACTGAGTTCTAATAATAATAATAACCAGCTAATAATAAGGCACTTCTAGATAAAGACTATTTTGAAGAAGTAAAAGAGAGTCAAACTGTAATATCTTTTGTGAGCTACATTTACCCCAAGGCATTCATCATAAAATGCACTTTGTTTCTGATTACACCACTCTGATAGCTGGGATGAGGAAGCAACCACATTGGGAAATTGTCAGACACTATCACAGGCTCCTTTGGCTTGTAGCAGTTTTATCTTTTTTCTTCTCCTGACCAGAAAACTCTTGGTTCAATTCCATTTGAATGTCAACAATAAAAACATAGCAATGTCTTCATGAGTAAATGTTCAAACTTCAGGGGAAAATAATCAAAGGACCGGTTTTTCTTATGTACTTGCCTAAAGATATGTGACACTGTTTGATGTGCATGTTCAATTTAGTATGACCTTCTACAAAGCTAAAATGATCAGAACAAGACAACTCACCATTTGAAATATTTGGGAAGAAAGTTCTATATCATCCTTTCATGACAACAGAACAGTTTGTCTGGTTTCCTAAGACAAGCTCCTCAATGTAATTTAAAGAAAATAAATATGGAAGTCTTAGGTCTTTAATCATTTCTAATGATAGCTCTGATTTTAACAATGAGGGAACAGAGACACAGGTGGGAAACAAGTCAGAGGTGACCTTGTAAGTCGTTAGTACCAGATGGAACAGATTCCCAAAAACCTCTTCTCCCTGTGCTTCAGTGTATAGCTTGTGTGAGCTTTTTCTTTTCATTGTGTCTGCTATATACCTTTTTAAAGCATATAAATAGCATGCATCTCAGCAGGGTTTGAATGTGATTAGACCCAAGTGAAGCACGATTAAAACTAGAGACATGTTTGAATGAGATGACATTTTGAATGAGTGCCCAATGTGGATCCCTGTGTGTTTGGCTTTGTGTTTGTACTTGTTTCTTTGATTTCTAAACTAGTCTCATTTCACAAGAAAATGTGCTTTCCTGAAATAGCTAATAGGATCCTTCTTAGGTCACCTGCTACTTACAGGACCAGTGAAGAACAGCGTGTTTTATAGATGATACGAACATCATTGCTGAGTTTACCAGGCTCTAAAAGCTCAGGCCAAGACATTACCTTTGATTTTGCTTTTCAGTTGTTATTAAGTTTTCTTTCTTTTTTTCTTTGTTGACTACCTTGCAGGTTTTCTCCACCAGTCAACCTTGATGCATTCACATACAATATCTCTTTGCACTTTAAAGGTGTAATGGGCTAATCAACCAAAACCTTCTACTGTCTATTGGACTAGAACTTAATAACAATTAATCTCACCAATTCAATGCAATAGATGTTCATACATTACACAAAGCTTCATGCCAGCCACTGTTGGAAAACTGTTTCTGAACTCAGTGTTTAGATTATACAATATCTTCTTCAAAAGCTCAGAGGTTATATGTCCTTATCACATAAATATAAATGAATGTGTAAACATATTTCTGTACATGTTTGGTTTATATTTTAAAGTATATTGCTAGTTCAGCTGAAGTGTTTGGAGGCTGCATTATTATGGAAACTATTGACTAGACCATCTACAGTATTATTTCTAACAATGTTACAGGAAAAAAGCTTGCCCACATCATAACCTGGCTTTAGATACCATGAGCATTTTCTTAGTAGAAAAAAACATTAAATTTAAAATTGTTACTATAAAAGACTAAGTAAGGGATGAGTTGTTAAATTTACTATAAGGTTGCTATTAAAGTACACTGTGGTATAGCCAACCAAAAATAACATTTGTATGTGACTGATAGCTCTAAAATATCATATTATGTTAATTAAGGTTATAATCAGTGGAGGGCAACTAGAATTTGTTGACTACCTTTTATGTTTCACTCAGCTCTAGGTTGCTTCCTTTTAGAATTCTTACATCCAATATCCACATTTTAGAGAGATATTGATAGTGGAGTCAAGCACATTGATTCAACTTTTTACACATGAATCAGGAGTAAAGCGCGAGGACTCTTGATACCAAAATAGTGCTCTACACACTACTGTGTGTACTACCTTTCATCACCCCTGTGGTAGATGAGCCTAGTGGGATTCTGATTTTGAAACTTTCTTTTATGAATTCTTTTACCCACTACATCCCCAACTGAAGATTTCTCCTATCTGGAAATCACCAGTTTTTATTATGTTTGTTTTATTCAAAATAAATCAAAATGACTGTATTTTGACCACTCACATGAAGATCAAAATCCTTATAACTCAGCCTATAACATCATATCTATACATGGTTATAGCACCATGGAAATTATGGAACCAAAGGAAAATCTTTATAGGTTTTGGTTCTGAAGGTCACATGTTTGTGTGCTTTTAACAAGTAGAGTTCTTCTTGGTAAGTGTAAAATGCTGCATATGTACAGAGAAACTTGTCAGCTAAAAACGCTTGAGGCTTTAGTCTGCATTTCAACAGGATGTGTGTGAGCAGATGTTTATTTCAACACTTCATAAGTTGAGACATCACTGTATGTTTGCCTACAGAGTAAGATGATAATGACTGAAATGGATGAAGGAATGAACAATGAAAGACATAATGTTACCCAGATTGCTTAAGAAAATACAGGCAAAGGAAGTTTGTAAGAATGAGTAAAAGAATCATTATCAGTGTGATATTTTTTCATGTAGGTGGTGTGTTTCTCTTTGAATAGTTGATTCTTTGAAAGATTTCTTTAAGAAGAGAATGCAGAACTGATCTTTATTATTCCATAAGGATGACTAGTAGTAAAGGGGCCTTGATTTTAGGATTCAGAAATCTCAGGATGCAAAGACATCTTTGGAGGAAGAGATATAACTGACTTGGCAGAAAAACAGGGAAATGAACATTAATTCAGTGCCTATATCATGTTGGTTACACGTAAAATAGTTTTATGCATGGCATCTCATTTAATGTTTATAACATTATTGGATTTTTTTTAGTTTTTCTATTTTTAACTTTTTTTATCGTTCAATTATAGTTGCCCCTGTTTTCCCCCCATTACTCTCCCCTGCCCTACCCACCCCTCTCCTTCCATATTCAATCCTCCCCCCATTGTCTTTATCCATGGGCCCTTTATATGTACTACTATATGTTCCCACCTTTAAATAACTGAAATTCAGAAAGTTTACATAACTTACCCATATTCACAAAGCTGATAAGGGGGACTGCAGGGGATTATACTTCCTCATTTACTACATAATGCCTCCTTCACAAACATTTTATTTTTTTATTAAATCATTTTTATTCTTATTCTATTACAGTTGTCCCAGTTTTTCCTTCTTTGCCCTCTGCCCATCCCGCCCTCACCTACCACAGTCAATTCCCACACCCTTGCCCATGTCCATGTGTCATTCATACATGTTCTTTGTCTAGTCCCTTCTCCTTCTTTCCACCATTATCCCCCTCCTCCTCCACAAAACATTTTAGAGCTACCAAAAAGAGGCAGGAAACCACTTTCTTCTTAGAGTAACAAGCTCAATGGGTAGGGCAAATGGAAGGAAGTAAAGGAAGCTGCAGTTAGAGCCAGGGGTGGTACTACACACTTACTACTGCACAGGCTAATTTACCAGAAGGGGTACTAACAGCAAACAACTGTAAAGGTGTGCCTGCACTTTCAGAAGAGAAAGAGGGAGGGAGAGAGGGAGAGAGAGGGAGAGAGAGAGAGCATCCAGAGTTTCAAAAATCACAGTTCTCCTTTTCAAGTGCATCTGATGATAAAATAACAGTTTATATATCCTGATGTTTTCCTCATTGTCCTATTTTTCTGTCCACTGTTTCTCAGTATACTTCTTTGATTTGTATTTATCGCCACAAGTAGTGGCATTTTCTTTATTCCCAACCTCTAACCTCTTTATTGTATTTTACTTACCCCCTTACGTTGGGAGATCGTCCAATTCTTTGTTTCTTCAATCCAGCATCCCTGCCTCTCACATTACCATGTCCACAGCAGACCTGCTCCTCCCATATCACCTACTGCAGCAATGTGACACTTGGCTGTCCTTGACCCCTCTGCTTTCAGATTCATTTCCTGTCTATCAGCAATCACTCCTTTTTTCTCAGTGTCTACACCCAGATATCTATGTCTTTACTGTCAGAACCTTGGATATTTCCATGTCATCATTAACTTGGAAAATTTCAGTCATCTCCTAATGTATCTGGTTTTCTCCATTCTTGCTCAGCTCACTTTATTTTTCACACTACCACAGGGGAGGTTTCTTGGAAGCACAGAAACAATTAGGTAAAACTCTTATTTTCTTCCCACTTTCCTAACATTTACTCTGACCCAGAGGTGAGTTTGTTTAGGTTTATTTGATTTCATTAGGAGAAAAATAGGTTTAAAATGAAAAGCTATGAATAATATTTTTGAATGGGTAGGGAAATCAGAATATTATAACTGCATTTGTCAGATAAATGCATCTTAGCAATAGCACAAAGAAAATGTCTTGCCTATAGAAGAAATTAATCAGGCCAAAAAATTTTAATAATTAAATGAGGAACCTATTGCAGAGTTAAATTGGAAATCTAGCAGAAAAAGAAAAAGAAAAACAGGGCAGCACGTTGTAAATTAAACTTAATTGAACTAGGTTAAGCTGAATTTGAACTGATTAGGTGAAGCCTTACATCATAAATTTTCATAATAATTAATAATGCTTATTGAACACCTACTTGCTATAGGGTTTGACACAGCCCCTTCCTCTGAGTTCATCATCCAAATGAGAGAGGGAGACTAAAAATCTGCTGAAAAAGTACAGAGGAGAAATAGACCTCAGGGAAATAAGTTCTAATAGAACTGACTTCATTAGAATCACAGCTTAGCGTTTTAATGGAAGTAGGTAACCAAACAGAAAGTTGGATTCTCTGTAAGCAGTGAAGGAACAAATAAGGCCCAGAACTTTATCCTCCAATGGTAGTTACTGATGGACATGAAAAAGTGTCAATTTCAGTAGAAAAGAAAAAATTAAGTGAAAAAGATACAATATGTGAGGAAATAAGAAGAAAAATGCGTATATCATTTCATTTGGTGAGGCATAAATGTTTAATAACTTTATTAATAGTAACTTCTTATATATTTTTGCACTGACTTGATCTTCCTAAACATTAATCACAAGATATGGTTGTACATAGATTCTTTAAAACACTTTTTGCATTGAAAGTTTATTTTTATACAGCCATTTAAAGTTCACAGAAAAATTTGAGAGAAGGTATGGAAATTCCCCGCATACTCCTGCCACGACACATGCATAGCTTAGCCCATTATCAACATTTCTGCCAGAGTAGCACATTTATTACAATTGATGAATTGACATTGACACATTTTAGTCACCCAGAATCCACATTTACATTATAGTTTACTCTTGGCATATAGTTCTATGTTCATAAATTATTTCTATTCTATTTTGAATCTGTGAAAAGTGAAGTTAATTTTTTATTTATTTTAGGTTTTAAAACTAGCTTTATTAATTTCCTTGTTTTCTAATAGTCATTATTTTGAGTCATGATTAAAAGGTAAGTTGAATTATTTTTCTTTTACCTTTATAAATGCCTTGAAAAGCATAACTCAAAGAATAATTCTCAAAGTGTCCTGAGCAATAACAATATTTTTGAAATAAGTAGCTTGTCACAATACCACATCAAAAAATTAAGCTTATTATATCTTATTACATAATCACAACTTTCAAAGATAAACATAAACTTCCCAGGAATGGGAGTTTTTTTAGTTCTTAATATCTGTCTCTTTCTCCTTAAAGATCCTCTTTGTCACTAGAGGGATGAGCTTTCTCTTATTCCTCTCATGACTCATATGAAAAAGTGTACCCTGCCTTCCCCAGCTTTGGCTGATGATCTTTCAACTATTCATTAGGGAACATGTCAGCAGTTTATTCATTACTAGTGTCAACCTTTGATGCAAGTAGAGTATGTTTTCCTCCTATGAAAGGAAGCGTTCAATAAACCAAATATATAATAGCCATATAAAAAATACTGTGGTTCTACAGCAGGTACACTTCCCTCTCTCCTCCTAAGAATAAAGATGTGCTTCCCCACTCGCAAGATGTTCCTTAAAGACTCAGAAATAATTACAAATTTAGGCTAAAAATAGAAAAACATGTAACCCTTCTCAAAAAAGCACATGATTTCTAAGAGTGAGAAAATATTGTATATATCAGAAATGTGGTGGGCTGATCAAAATTGTGTATGAAATCAAGTGTGTAAGTCATAGACTTTTAGCTCCATCCTCCCAATGGTATGGTTATAATATTTTAAAATAAAAATTAAATACCAAAAGGTAACATAGGGGAAAAACTAGGTGATTTTGACTTTGGCAATGACATCATAATACAACACCAAAACTACACTCCATGAAAGATTGATCATTTGAACTTCACTAAAATCAAATATGTCAGTTTATGGTGTAAGTTGGTGGTCTACTTTCATCTTTTTTTTGCATGTACCTGTTCAGATCCCCCAACCATTTATTGAAGGGGCTACTTTTACTCCATTTTATGTTCCCTCATTCTTGTCAAATAGTAACTTATCATACTGACATGGGTTTATTTCTGGGCTATCTATTCTGTTCCATTGGTCTATGTGTTTGTTCTTATGGCAGTACTAGACTTTTTTGATTACAGTGGCCTTGTAGTATAGTTTGATATCAGGTATTATGATCCCTCCTACTTTGTTGCTCTTTCTCAGAACTGCTGAAGCTATTCAGGGTTGTTTATGGTTCCATATAAATTTTTGAAATATTTCTCTATATCTGTGAAATACATCATTGGTATTTTGATAGGGATTACATTGAATCTGTAGATTGCTTTGGGGAGTATGGACATTTTGATGTTACAAATTCTTCCAATCCATGAACGAGGTATATGCTCCCAGTTATTTGTGTCTTCCTTAATTACTTTCTTCAATGTTGTATAGCTTTCTGAGTACAGGCCTTTTACCTCCTTGGTTAAGTTTATTCCTACATATTTTATATTTTTGTTGCTATAATAAATAGGATTTTCCCCAATTTCCATTACTGATATTTCATTGTTAGTGTACAAAAATCTTGAATATAAATTGTGACACCATAAAAACCCTAGAGGAAAACAGAGGCAGGAAAATATCAGATACCCAAGTACCAAAATTTTCACCAATACCTCCACTAAGGCAAAGCATATAAAGGAAGGAATAAATAAATGGGACTACATCAAAATAAAAAGCTTCAGCACAGCTAAAGAAAACATCAGCAAAATGAAAAGGGAACCAACCATATGGGAAAACATAATTAATTGCAAATGACACTTCAGACAAGGGTTTGATGTCCAAAATATATAAAGAACTTACACTACTCCACACCAGGAAGACAAACAACCCAATTAAAGAAAGGTCAAGGGCCTGAACAGACACTTTTCCAAGGAGGGCATACAAGGGACCCAGAGACACATGAAAAAATGCTCAACATCACTAACCATTAGAGAGATGTAAGTTAAAACCACAATGACATATCACTTGACACCAGTCAGAATGGCCATCATTAACAAATCAACAAATCACAAGTGCTGGCAAGGTTGTAGAGAAAAGGGAACCCTAGTGCATTATTGGTGGGAATGCAGATTGGTGTAGCCACTGTGGAAAACAGTATGGAACTTCCTCAAAAAACTAAAGATGAAACTGCCTTTTGCTCCAGCATTCCCACTGCTGGTACTATGCCCTAAGAATCCTGAATCACCAATTCAAAAGAACCTATGCACCCCAATGTTCATACCAGCATTATTTCCAATAGCCAAGTGCTGGACGCAACCTAAGTGCCATCAGTAGATGAGTGGATCAAAAATCACATGAGCGAAATAGAAGCAGAAACATGGAAATAAAGAACAAACTGACAGTAACCAGAGTGGAGGAGGGAGGGGGGAAGGGGAAAAGAAGGGGAAGGGTCATCAAGGAATATATATATATATAAAGGACCCATGGACAAACACAACAGGGAGGGAGGACTGAAGATGGGTGGTTGGGTAGGTAGGGGAAGGAGAATAAGGGGGGGAAATGGTGACAACTATAGTTGAACAACAATGAAAAATTTTTAAAAAACCCTGTAGTACACAATGGAATACTACACAGCAGAAAGAAGGAACTCCTACTCTCCATGACAGCACAGATGGAACTGGAGAGCATTATGCTAAGTGAAATAAGCCAGGCAGTGAAAGACAAATACCATATCTCACCTGTAAGTGTAACCTATTCAACAAAAGAAATGTGCAAAATAGAACTAGAAACATGGAAATAAAGAACAAATTGGCAGTGACCAGAAGAGAGGAGGTGGGGAGATCATGGGGAAAAGAAAGGAAAAGAGCAAGTCAAGGAACATGAATAGAGGACTATGGGCAGGGACAATGGGGGAGATTGACTGTGGGGGTTGGAGGGCATGGGAACAGGGTAGAGAAATGGGGAAAAAGGTGGGATAATTGTAACTGAATGACAATTAAAGAAAAAAAAAAACACCTGGCTGGCGTAGCTCAGTGGATTGAGCGCGGGCTGGGAACCAAAGTGTCCCAGGTTCGATTCCCAGCCAGGGTACATTCCTGGGTTGCAGGCCAGAACCCCCAGCAACCTCACATTGATGTCTCTCTCTCTCTCTCTCTCTCTCTCTCTCTCTTTATCTATCTCCCTCCCTTCCCTCTCTAAAAATAAATAAATAAAATCTTTAAAAAAAAAAAAAAGATTTCCACCCTCAATGGATATTTTAAAAAATAAAAAACAAACAAACAAACAAACAAAAAAACAAATATGCCTTCTCTGTGAAAGACATTGTTAAAAGAATAAATATAAAAGCCACAGACTGGGAGAAAATATTTGAACACATAGGTCTGTTCAGAAAGTATCCAACCATGTAATGTGAAAAATAGACACATTTATTGAAGAAGATACAATAAACATTGTACATAGGACAATGATGCTCAGTCCCCTTGAAAGTGGACATCTTGGGACCTCGAACAGTTCTCCCAATCGCCATGAGCTGCCCCGTTGTATTTTCCTGAATCTCATCAATGGTCTGAAATATCTTCCCTTTCAAAGGTGACTTTAGTTTGGGGAAAAGGCAGAAGTCGCAGGGCACCAAATGTGGGCTGTAGCGGAGCTGAGTCACCTGGGTGAAAACTCCACAAGCTGTGATGCCTGAGTGGGCATGTTGTGGTGAAGCTGCCTGTCACCAGTTGCCCATAGTGGCAGCCTTTGGAATCATCTGAATAGTTTCTGTGGAGAATATTCGAGCTCAGTTCAAAATTTGATGCTGTCATTGCTCTACTTGGTCAGTCATTTTGAATGTGATGGCCACACAGTACAAATGCTCATTCAAGGACCTCTACCACACCCACTGACTAGTACAGTGAAGTCATCACTGTTCACACATGTACATTCTAGTCCACTCTCCTTGGCTGCCAGGTTACATTGATGTCACGCAAACTGTTATTATATTAACAATGGCAGAACTTTTTCAGGACAGTCCTTGTATATCTGAAAAATAACTCTTCTTGAAAGTATGGAAAGAGTTCCTAAAACTCAAGAGTAGCTGAACAACCCAATTAAAATGAGCAAAAAGATCTGAACTCATATGTCAGTAGGGACTGTAAATGAATAGTTCAGTGAGATACCACCACTAACTTATTAGAATGGCAAAAGTCCAAAACACTGATTACATCAAATATTGGTGAGAATGTAGAACAACAGGAATTCTTATTCACTGCTGGTAAGAAAGCCAAATGTTAAAGCCACTTTGGAAAACTGTACAGCAGTTTCTTACAAAACTGAGATAGTCTTACCATACCATCCAGTGATTGGGGTCCTAGCAAAATCTGCACATAAATACTTACAGAAACCTAATTTATAATTACCAAACTTGGAAATAATCTAGGTATCCTTCAATGGGTGAATGGATAAACAAATTACAGTAAATGCATAATGGAATTTTATCAGTGTTAAGAAGAAATGTTCTATCTGGTCACAAAAAGACATGGTGGAGACTTAAATGCATGTTTCTAAGTGAGAGAAAGCTATTTGATTTCAAACTGTAGTGGCTTAATGGACTAAATGCCTTTTTCTTACTCATGTGAAGAATACAATCATTGATATGTATGGAGGAATGAGTTCTAAGATTCACACAGTCATTCCAGGACCCAGTCTGGTCTGATGGAGGTTGTTTTTTATTTTCAATGTATGGCTTCTAGAGTCACCATGTGTGTTGCTATCCATCCAAAGGATAACAAAACTTCTAATAAAGGAAAACAAAGTGAAAAAGTCATACATGGAAGGAGTTCTGGGCCAGATCAATATTCCTTCTCCCCATACTTCACTGGCCAGAATTTACTCATGTGGGCACATCTAAGTACAAGGGAGACCAGGAAAGAGAAGGCTAAAGGAAGTAAAAATGTGTTGATAAATGTAGATAGATACAGGTATAGATATAATCTCCCAAGTACATACATGTTACTCATTATATACATTAACTAATGCTTGTGGTAAGATGATAGGAATGGAATGATATTAGGAATATCTAAAATTAGATTAATGAAACAAGAGTGACTATTTCCATGACAACTTGTCATGTCCTGAGGAATATGATTAACATAGCTCTCTGTAGCTGAGATAAAAATACATATAAAAAAGAGAAAGTTAGTTAGGGCAATCCTACTAAAACTGTATAGATTTTTTTTCTAAACTTGTTGAGGACAGAAATCTTAAGGTTCTTTCTATTATTTTAAGTTCCATCAAATTTTTTATTTCCCAGGAGAGCTAATTTCTTACTGCAGTCTTGAATCATGACAGATAATTAGGAAATCTGGTCAGGCTTTTGTGGTGTCATATTTCTGCAATTTTTGTATTGTTATATAATAGCTTCAGGGGAGACACACATATAAAAAGAATAAGGGTGAGAGTGCATTAGCCTAAGTATAATTTTATTGTTTTCCATCTGTTGTAATTATGAAAATAAACTCTTTTGTACTCTGATCAGCAGGATAAGTCATCAGAAAGATGTTTGTGTCTTGCTACATATCCTGTTACCTGTTATAAATAAGAACAACTTATCAGTACAGCTTTTTTTCATTTTCCCTTAGGAGCAGAGCCATGGAGATCTTCCCATTAGAAGAGCGGGTCCCCCCCCGCCGACACTCCAAACCAACATAGCTTGAGGGAATCACATTTGTTTCAGCCAAATCATTACTGCATATGGGATTTAGATTTGCATTTGCACATATTTCCAAGGTGAATGAAAAAAAGCATCATTTTAAGAAAAGAACTATTTAAATATTATAGATTGGGAGATATGTATTTTCCCTACATATAGATTAAGAATAATGTATGTGCTTAGTATTGAGAGTGTTAGAATACTCTATGAGCTTCATTCAACTAAATTTTACAGTGACAAAAAAACTGAGTCAAGAAATATATGCTATATTCTTTCTCTCTCTGACTTTCCTATTATCTAAGCTGCTGAAAGTTTTCTTTAAAACACGCACTGATTATTTTAGAATAGTAAGGAGTGATGTCATGGCACTGAAGATTAATTGGCTTAACTCAAAGTTTATTATTTCTAACTTAAGAAAGGGACCTAATTTTGACATGATAATGTAAAAAAATAAAAACCAAGGTTTTTTCTACAGCATCATTTTTATCTTTCCCTAAAAAGAGCTATGAAAAATTAATGCTTAATGATTGACTCCTATTTTATTGTACAATGCATGTCTAAAAGATTTTATTTTTAGATCAGTTGTAGGTATATAGAAAATTGGGCTGAAGAGATTTCTCCTGTACCCCTGTTCCCCAGACATGCATAGCCACCCACCCCCATTTTCAGCATCCCCTACCAGAGTGGTACATTTGTTGCAACTATGAGCATATATTGACACATCATTATCACCCAAAATCCATAGTTTACTGTAGGACTCTCTCATAGTGTTGTGGATTATGTGGGTTTGATCAAATATGTAATGGCATGAATACAATATATAGTATCATACACAGTAGTTTTACTGCTCTAAAAATCCTAGGCTGGTTCTCCACCTATTCATCCCTCCTTTTCTTCCAACCCCTAATAACCACTTATCTTTTTATTATCTCCATAGTTTTGACTTTTCTAGAATGTCATATTGTTAGAATCATATAGTATATAGGTAGCCTCCTTGTGTTCACTTCTTTCACTTAGTAATATGCATTTCAATCCCCTCTATGTCTTTTTACGGCTTGATATCAAATTCATTTATTTTGAGTGCCAAATAATATTCCATTGTCTGGATGTGCCATAGTTTATCCCTTCACTTACTCAATAACATCTTGTTTACTTCCAAGTTTTGACAATTATGAGTAAAGCTGCTATAAACATCTGTGTGCATACAATATATTTTTCATTATTGGTGGGATATAGAAGGGATAGAAACAAAAAATAAATAAATTTTGAAGAGGCTCTAGAAATCATATGAACCAGTGATTATCTCAAATCTAATTTTCAGAAATCTCTTGAGAATTTTTCTTTTTATAATAGAGATTGCTCAGCCCACTGAATAAAAATATCCAGGGATAAGGCCAAGGAAACTATATTTTCAACAAGTCTCTTAAGTATCTCTAGTCATCAGCCAGATTTGGAAACCACTGCTCCTGCCAACTCATTAGTTTCAGGAAGATATGACAAAGAGAGCTTAAGTCATACAACTAGGAAGCGGCAGAGTTAGGGCAAGAATTAAAAGGTGTTCCTGCTTTAATCCCCAAATATTACATTAATTAGAATTGTGAGAGCAGGATTTTTTTCCTCTTTTTTTTGTACTATGTATGATAAAAATTTTTTGACTTTTGCCCTAGTTGGTTAACTCAGTTAGAGCATTGTCTCAATATGTCAAAGTTGTGACTTGAACCCCCAGTCAGGGAACATACAAGAATCAACCAATGAATCTATAAATAATTGGAACAGCCCATCAGTGTTTCTCTCTCTCAAGTCAATCAATATCTATTTTTTTAACTTCTTGACTTTATAGGAAGGTAGTAATGCACTTTCTCTACTTTTACAATATGTGAAGGCCCAAGAAAGTAGTGAAAATTCAACCTTAATTCAAGGTGCTCTGAATGAACTTAACCTGTAGCAGAATAGAACATTGTGAATTTTCTTCCTTGGGGCCCCTTCATCAATCTATGAAGAAGGCTGCTTAAATATTTTGATTTTCAACACTTCTCAGTTAAGGGTATTTGAGCAAAGGGTACCTGCTAAAATTCTTCAAAGACCATGACATGAGTTAGATTTTTTATTATACACTGAGAAGAATTACTATGAAGAAGCCTACCAGTAGGCTAATGGAGATGTGATTTTTATATTTTTGTGATGTAAAAAGTGCTTTTTATATTTTTGTGATTTCATCTTTTTTTTCTAAAAAGAAGACAGTCAGTTGGAAAATACCTTACTGTTCCATCTGAGCTCTTATCTCCAGCCCCCAAGAACCTATTTTAGTTTGGTTTTATAGTTTTCATTGATTCCTATGATGTTTAATAAATGTGATTTTTAAAATTTTTATTATATAATATATATTTTATAATATATATCTATATTGGCAAAGCAGTATAATATTAATATTTTATAATAAAAATACAATTTTTCTTTTATGAATGAATGACTCACATTGCAGATTGTACAGGAATTTATTTATGGCAGTCAAATCTTGACTAGAAATACCTTCTATATCTGCTTTATGATTTTAGACAATCTAATCTTTAAAACAATGCCAATTTTGAGATGTAATAACCTACATTAGTAGGTTAAGGTAGGAAGGATTTTAGATATCAAATCTTCCAGTAGAACTAATGCTGCCAGATTATTTAGAACATGGTGGTTGTTTAGGCATAATATTTTTACATGAGTACTCAAATTAAACAAAAATCTTTATAAAGATATTTGCTGTTTCTAGCTTTAACTTTGGTCTTAAAGACAAATGTGAGAGCAAATTTATATTCATTTATTTACATACATACTTTCTTTTTTCCACAAAGAATTTTTGGAGGTTTATAAAATTACCTGCAATAAATTGGAGAACTATAACTGTAATCTTGTGGCAAAGAAATATAAACTAAAGGTCAACATTGCAGGCATAGTGTAGAATGCCATGATTAATATTCTTTAGGAGTGTGTGGACATTTCTGACCAACAAATGAACAAGATTACAAGGCTGAATATTCAGTGTCATAATTGTGGTTAAGCCTTACTGATTTTAGTTGCCAAATTGAAGTTTTATCAGTATATATAATAAAGGCATGGCATACAGGCACTAGTGGAATTTGTTCATTCACTCAGTAGAAGATAGAGTTTTATTGTTCTTTTGCTTTTGGTTTACTTTTAATCGATGATATTCTTTGTTACATAGAGCTTGTGCATGATGAGAACAGTGAGGCTTAGGTAATAAGCAAAGGGACCAACGGGCACTTTATACCTAAACCTTGTCATAAGGTAAAAGGTCACTCAACATATAATGAAAGGTCATTACCTAGAAGTGGTTTCTAGTCACTGGAATAAAAATTCTAAAGAGAGTACCCCTTAACATTTTGGAAAGTTGTTTTTTTTTTATGGTGGATGATAAAATGTCTCAACTGTAGCTAACTTTTGTGGCAGATGTACCAGGTCAGGTAAAAATTGACTATCTTCAGGAAGGTTTGAAGTTTTTACTATATTTTTGAAGTCAGCCCATCACTTTCTCTCCTACATGAAATCGTCATTCACCCAATGTCCAACCAAGGAAAGATGCAGTTAAATTTGACAACTCCTTCTTTTTCATTCTATCTATTCAGTAACCATTTCTGTCAGCTCTACATTATTTAATGCTTCTTATTTATTAGAAAGTAAATTCATCATTTTGTAGTTTATTAGATCATCACCACAGGTTGGAATGTAAACTACTATTTATACCCACTGCAACTGCCTGTTTTCTGTCTTTCAAAATCCAGTGAGATGATTTGATGATGGTAGATCTTTGGGCACTATGACTAGTTAAGTTGGGCAAGAAATACAACCAGAAAAACTCCAGCCATTGTTAATATAACAAGAATGGTTTTCATGACATTGATGTAACCCGGCAGCCAAGGAGAGTAGACTGGAATGTGCATGTATAAACAATGATGACTTCACTGTACTAGTCAGTGGGGGCAGTAGATGCCATTGAATGAGCATGTGTACTGTGTGGCCCTCACATGCAAAATGACTGAGTGAATAGAGCAATGTATCTGCATCAGATTTTGTGATAAGCTTGAGCATTCTTCCATGGAAACTATTCAGATAATTCAGAAGGCTGTGGCTATGAGCAACTGGTGATGGGCAGCTTCATCACGACAATGTACCCACTCATGCATCACATCTCACGTAGAGTATTCACCCAGGTAACTCAGCACCCCCTACAGCCTAAATTTGGTGCCTTACAACTTCTGCCTTTTCCCAAAACTAAAATCACCTTTGAAAGGGAAGAAATTTCAGGCCATCTATCAGATTCAGGAAAATATGACAGGGCAGCTGATGGCGGTCAGGAGAGCTATGTGAGGTGTCAAGGTGCCTACTATGAAGGGGACTGGGGCATCATTGTCCTACATACAATGTTTCTTGTATCTCGTATCTTTTTTAATAAATGTGTCTATTTTTCATATCACATGCCTGGATAACTTCTGGAAAGACCTCATATGTGAAGCAGCGAGTGATATTTTTTTTATTTGTTGATTAATATTAGGAGTAGAGAATTCAGGGCTTACATAGAAAGTTTTGCATTATATGAACACAAAATTTGCCTACACTATATCATAATGTCTCCCATGTTGCTTTCTAAGATAACAGTGTTTTACTCCATACCTACCTTACCTCCTATGTCTTTAAGGCTTTTTTAGTGTTTTGTTTTTTTTGAAACCCTGTGGACTCAATCAGGCACATTGTTTTATTCTCTGGAATATTGTGGACATGATTCCTCACAACATCCATCTAAGTGCAGTGTAGCCTTGAGCAGTAAGATTCAGAAGACCTGTCTGATATGGAGGTTATCAAAATATGCTAGAAAACAGAAGAGAAGCCTCTAAATTCTTTCCCAGTGTCATCCAAGTCTGATACTAATGGAAAACTGATCCTGCACGATTTCTTCCACAGATGAATTGGGGGAAAGACACAGAATTAGGGTTCTTCTCTTGCAATATCTTACTCCTCCAACCCATGTTCTTGTTGCTTCAGTTCTTGTTGAACTGAGAGAAAAGCCCCCAGAATTTAGATATACAACAACATAAAATAGAATCATGGCTTGCATGTTTTACAAATATAACTGTAGGAAAAGAAGAAGGAGAACATTCATGTATTCAGAACTGTCCTAATACCTGAATAGGACACAAGTAGACTATAACCTCAGTTCATAAATAGGCCTAACATAAAAAGGCATATTTAATTTACTCCAAAAGTTCAGGGAGTATGCAAGTCATCTTAATTGCAGACCACTTTGCTGAGACAGGGCACACTACATTTTTTTTTTAACATTTCAGAAAATACACTCATTAAAAATAGGTCCATATTAAATTTCTGAAATATTGTTTGCTCCTGCTTTTTTCTCTTTCATTTTTGTATTTTTGCAATTCCATACATATGATCTGTTTATATTTATTCAATATATAATATTATATATATACAACATATTATATCAATATATATTTACTTGATCTATCATATGTGTATATAATAAATATATATAAAAATTTTATGGTGAGGAACTATAGCAATTAAGTAATGTATGTCATAAAAAGTTACATAGATTTTTGAAGTCATAGCTCTGATAATTGTAAGGATTACTTTATTAACTTAAAAGTTGTACCCTTTCATTTTTTAAGCTGTAAAGTAATAGTAATACTTCTACTCAGAAATGCCTTTAGAGATGTTGGCCACTACTATAATCATTGGCATCCACACTGAGTGCAATAAATATAAAAGTAACAAGTAATATTGGAATCAGGAATTTCCAGCAGGGCTGTGTGAAGAATCAGACAAAGAGTTCTCTCTTAATCATGTGGCTTTACTCTTTTGAGCACAACAGAAATGTTTATTAAAAATAAAGCTATACACTGTGTGATGACTGAAGAATACCTACATAAAAGTCTATTAATGCCGAACTGCTTTAAGAGATGAACGTATTTACAATGAGTACTAATTGTATTAAAACTCAAAATTAAATGTGTTAAAGTATTTTATATTTATTTAAAAAGATCTTTACTTTTAATTTTATCAGAATACTATTTATTTTAATTACACAAAAATAGACTGCATAATGGAGACTTGCTGAAGTTATGAGGCTGAAGATTTCCTTATGTTGGCTGATAGTACAAATGAATGAATTTATTGTTGATTAACAATGGCTCTGCAATAAGGGAAATGTTTCCAATGCTCATGTGTGATACTTTGGCTTGGTTAACAGTCCAGAAAATATAGCCAGTCTACAATATTTATACAAGAGAAGTAGATATAGATGGGGAATACTATACATCCTAATTATTGTTTGATTTTTTCCTCAGTGGTCTCTAGATTTTAAAATATTTTATTCTGATTGAAATTTTCAATATTTTCTGACAATCTTATTTTGCTTGTAGTGCAAGATCTTATGCCCCATCCCTAAAAGCTATTTCTGTGGTTCTCCCAAGAAAAGTGATTCTTCAGCAGACCTGAGATTTGGGAGAATGTGAGAAATTGAATGCATGAACTTATATTTTAGAATTCAAATAGCACATTTTGGGGGGAAGAGGGGAATACTGAAAGAAATAAGCCTTATGTATTCAGAATTAATCACTTTCTCTGCTTTATAAAAATAATTTTAGTAGGAATTCACTTGTTTCTATTTATATCCTACTTTCTCCCATGCTTAGTTATTTTTTATTACTGAAACAACTACTCAATTTATTCTAATAAGAAATGCTAATAGAAGGAATGAAGGAATTAATTTGGAAACTGTATATGACCACTAAATTTTACAAACATTACATGTTTTGTTTTATGGGATACATGCATGGTATGCTTAACCATGACTCTCTTTATTCAAAGTCTGCAATCTGATGAAAGCAAAGAGACTGATGCTCAATATAGAGAATATCATTTGTTCAATAAAAAATTATGCTAGATATACTGGTAAATAATAAAATATACACTGTAGGGCTAATAACTATTTAATGAAGATTATGTCATAATTTTGCTGCACATACATAGTGTTTCAGATATAATCTTTAAAAACAGAGACCCATCACATTTACTTTGTTTTATGTGAAATTCTTGTTTCGTTTTGTGCTTCACACCCATAAGTTTGAACTTTTTTTTAATAAAATTCACCCCCTTTTTAAAGATTTTAATTATTTATTTTTAGAGAGGGAAGGGAGGGAGAAAGAGAGAGAGAAACATCAATGTGCAGTTGCTGGGGGCCATGGCCTGCAACCCAGGCATGTGCACTGACTGGGAATTGAACCTGCAATGCTTTGGTTTGCAGCCCGTGCTTAATCCACTGAGCTATGCCAGCCAGGAGTTTGAACTTTTTAATTTTTTTGTTGTATCTTTCTGCAAGAGGAAGCTATTCAGTTCTATTTTTTAATTTATTATTGTTGTTGTTGAAGCAAGGGAGGGAGGTGTGTTTAGCTGCAGTGGGGGGAAATGAAGACAACAGTAATTGAACAACAATAAAGTAATTAAACAAATTTATTGTTCAGTTATAGTTGTCCTGCTATTCAATTGTGGATGGTGATCTTCCTGCAGATTTCAATAACAGGAGAGAAGACTATCTTTCAAACCCCAAACTCATAACTTAAAGAATAACAAAAATAACTTTTATCTTTTACAAAATGCCCTAAATCTAAGCAGGAGTGTTGCCAAAATGAGAAATAGATTATTTCTTGTTTATCTGTTTTTTTATTGTTGTTCAAGTACAGTTGTCTCCATTTTCTCTCCACCATGCACCCCCCTGCCCCACACCTCCCCACCTCCCACCCTTGAACCTACCCCTTTCAGCTTTGTCCATGTGTCCTTTATACATTGCTTGATGGCTCTTCCCCTATTTTCCCCCATTATCCCTCTCCTCCCTCCCCTCTGGTTACTATCAGTTTGTTCTTTATTTCAATGTCTCTGGTTATATTTTGTTTGCTTTTTTGTTTTGTTGAATAGGTTCCACTTATAGGTGAGATTATATGGTATTTCTCTTTCACCACCTGGCACTTAGCATAATGCTCTCCAGTTCCATCCATTCTGTCACAAAGGGTAGGAGCTCTTTCTTTCTTTCTATCCTAGCCACAGCAATCAGACAAGAAAAAGAAGTAAAAGGTATCGAAATTGGAAAGGAGAAATTAAAACTGTCACTATTTGCAGATGACATGATAGTATACATAGAAAACCCTACAAACTCCACCAAAAATCTACTTGACCTAATAAGTGAATTTGGCAAAACAGTAGGACTCAAAGTCAGTATTCAGAAATAGAAGGCATTTCCAAACACCAACAATGAAATATCAGAATCAGAAATCAGAAAAAAAATCCATTTTCTATATCAACAAGAAAAATAAAGTACCTAGGAATAAATCTAACCTAGGATTAAATGGAAGCATATATTGTGTTAATGGATTGGAAGAATTTATATGATCAAAATGTCCATGCTACCCAAGGCAATGTATAGACTCAACACAATCCCTATTAAAGTACCAATCACATGTTTCACAGATATAGAAAAAACATTTCAAAAATTTATATGGAACCATAAACGACGCCAAGTAACTGCAGCAATTTTCAGAAAAAAAAACAAAGTAAGACGGATCACAATACCTGATATCAAGCTATATTACAAGTTCACTGTAATCAAAGAGTATGGTACTGGCCTAAGAACAGACACATAGAACAATGGAACAGAATAGACAGCCCAGAAATAAACCCACTCTCTATGGTCAATTAATAATTGACAAAGGGGACAGAAGTATCAAATGGAGTAAAAATAGCCTCTTCAATAAATGGTGTTGGGAGAGCTGGACAGCTACATGCAAAAAAAAATGAAACTCGATCACCAACTTACAGTATACACAAAAGTAAATTCAACATGGATAAAAGACTTAAATATAAGTTATGACATCATAAAAGTCCTAGAGAAGAACCTAGACAGGAAATTCTCAGATATTCCATGCAGCAATATTGTCACTGATATGTTCCCTACAGCGAGGGACATAAAAAAAAAAAAGAATAAACAAATGGGACCTCATCAAAATAAAAAGCTTATGCACGGTGAAAAAAACAGAAGTAAAATGAAAAGGGAACCAACTGTCTGGCAAAATATATTTGCAAATACCTCAGACAAGGGTTTAATCTCCAAAATATATAAAGAACTCACATGACTCCACTCCAGGACAATAAACATCCTAATTAAAAATGGTCAAAGGACTTGAACAGACACTTCTCCAAGGAGGACATACAGAGGGCCCAGAGACATATGAAAGGATGCTCAGCATCACTAGTCATCAGAGAGATGAAAATTAAAACCACAATGAGATACCACTTCACACCAGTCAGAATGGCCATCATAAACAAATCAACAAACAACAAGTGCTGGTGAGGATGTGGAGAAAAGGAACCCTAGTGCACTGTTGGTAGGAATGAAGACTGGTGCAGCTGCTGTGGAAAACATTGTGGAACTTCCTCAGAAAACTAAAGACGGAACTGACTTTTGATGCAGCAATCCCACTGCTGGGATTATATCCTAAGAACCCTGAAACACCAATCCAAAAGAACCTATGCACCCCAATGTTCATAGCAGCACAATTTACAATAGCCAAGTGTTAGATGCAACCTAAGTGCCATCAGTAGATGAGTGGATCAAAAAACTGTGGTACATTTACACAATGGAATATATGCAACAATAAGTTATTTCTAGTAAAATCAATCCTGGCACACTGAAAAGCACAGAGTATTTTGCCTGCCAAGAATTCCTGTCAGAAATGAGAATACAGGAAAATCTTTCTTTCACTCTGGTGTTCTATCATTAGTCCACATGACTTGAAGACTCTACACATTTTATTTCATTTGAAAAATATTGTTTATATTATATTTTGTATTTTTAGTAGCCACTAATAATCTCTTTATAGGTTGGACTAATTAGACAATTTCACAAAATATTCTGAGTGTTCACACATTATAAAATGGCAATAAAGCTCCAAGAGATTACAAAGCATTGCATGTTAACATAATCACTCAAAAGGAAAATTTGAGACTAGAATATGAAGTCTGTCACTAGGCTATCCCACTGGAATAGGCTGACTTTTTTTTTAAAAAGTATTTTATGGCTCCCTAAAGAGCTATGAATCCTAAGTCTGCCAAAATAGATTAAGCAGTTGGTTCACAAGACAAGAGCTCTACAGGGAAAACATTTAGGGTCCACTTAGGTTTGGATGTCAGCAAAACTAACTGGAAAGAAGGTGCATGACACCAGCTGATTGGATAGGATTTACAGTGACTGAAGGTTGCTCAATAGGTGCTAAAATAGCAGGTCATCTCAGACTTCATCTCTGAGCTGAGCAGCCATTCAATTGCCCCTTAAGCCTCACACAATTATTTTCATTGACTCTTAGAGTCCTACCAGGTCATCTTGCTATCTTTCTAACAAATTTTAGAATGCCCTTCAAAAAACCCTGACAGGAGGCTAACCAGTATTTTATTTAAACTCTTTAATGATGGGAAGCTCACTACTTCACAAGGCATTAAATGTTTTCAATCAATTTTTTAAAAGTTCTAAATTATATTAAAGCTCTGACTTTAGAGTTCTGACTAAACATTTTCCTGGTGCTGGAGACTGTTAACAAAACAATGAACAAATCAAGCCCTGGCTGGCGTAGCTCAGTGGATTGAGCGCGGGCTGGGAACCAAAGTGTCCCAGGTTCGATTCCCAGCCAGGGTACATGCCTGGGTTGCAGGCCATAACCCCCAGCAACCGCACATTGATGTTTCTCTCTCTCTCTCTATCTCTGTCTCCCTCCCTTCCCTCTCTAAAAATAAATAAATAAAATCTTTAAAAAAAATAATGAACAAATCAAATGGGGATCTATGAACCACTTCCAGCAGAAATGATGTTTAAGGTGAGATTTGAGGGATGTTCAGCTGACCAAGTGAAGAAAATGAAATTAAAATGGAATAATGTGTAAAATAAAATAAGAGATAAAGGGAAGAACAAAGGTTTCAGATAAAGGCTGTGTAGCATGGCTTGTGTACAGTGTGTTAAGCTATTAGTGATAATAATAACAATAAAGCTGAAGATTTAGGGAGAGGCCTCATAAGCCATGTTACCTACTGGGATTATGAGAAACTATTAAGAGTCATTTTTTTAAACAGTGATCAGATTTGTAGTAAGGGAATAACATAAATATTTTTCCAATGGACTGGTCATTGTGAGAGAATGAAGTTGTCAAACTTCACAGTCCTGGTGGTGTCCAAGTGGAGTACAACTTAGCACATTTAAGTGCCATAATGTATATACTATTATTTTTTTAGAAAGTCACATAGCCCATGTGTCCCAATTTTATTCAGGACAGTCCCAGTTTACACCCATTGCCAAAGCTTAATATTATTCATAGTGCCCTCTCCCTCTTTCAGAATTGTCCCAGATTACATGAAAATTGCATAGTTCTTTATTATGGTATTCCTTTATTCTCTTCCTAGTAAACTGCTGGGTAGAAAGGAAAAGCTTTCTATTTTCTAGTAACCCCTTATGTGGCAATTAGATTGTCCTTTCTCAAAGAAGAAAAAATCTCCTGTTCTATTGTGCCAAAGCTATTTTTCTCTTTAATGTTTGATGCTGCACTTTTTATAACACTAATTATCATTTTTCTTAGGAAACTTGGCTGTACTGAGCAATGCCTGAGTTCAGGTGAGTTCAGATGTGGCCATGGGAGAAGGTGGCCAGAGAAAATGGAAGAGGAAATCAGTGGATAAGACCCTACTTGTTGGAGAGATATTAGATTCTTTTGGCATAATGACAAACTTTAGTCTAGAAGGACAACCAGAGTCTGGTGTTGAAGTCTTTAATAAATAGGAGATAATGACCAAAGTTTCAAATTTCAGTAGTGATAAGGGATGGGGAACAGTATACCTAAAGATGTGCTCTGCACAGAACAAGAAATTTTACATAAGGATTGGGGGGAGATGATCTGGAAATAGAGGCCAAAGGTGAGGAATCCTTAAGTCAGACCCTCAGTGAAGTGTCCATGCATTTTTCATGCTTGGCTCTCTCATCTGTGAGAGGCTTCATGAAGTGAGCAGAAATGCAGAAAGTAGTAAAGTCCTGCTGAAATGAATGTAGAGCCTAGTAAGTGGAAAACAGAGGTTTTGCCCCATACTGAGTGAACACAAAGATGTTTGTGATTTGCCACAGTGTGGATGTAAAGGCAGGGGTGAAGATTTGTAAAGTTTCACAATTTGCTCTTCTTATTATTAATATTTGTGGAGAGCTTCATAATTAATGGCACATTTGTAGAGATTCCAACATTTAATCTTTATAACTGTGAGATTAGAGTAGGGTAGCTAGCATTACTTAGAAATTAGGAACCTAGGTTTTCAAGAAGGTAACTAATTGCCAGCCAAGAGGCATGGAGAGGATTTGAACATAAATCTCCAACCTTCATCCCTGTGCTGTTTTCACTACAATTGTGTTACATAAGTAGAAACCGTGGTGGCATTTCAGTTTTAGGTGACATCTAATGCACAGCATCTCCTTGTGTGGTTGATCCCAGTATGCCAGAGGGTGGCTTTGCAATGATCTTTGCTGATATGACCTCAGAGAACTTCTCTGCCATGCAGTGGGCCACAGAGCCCCCTCTTGAAGAAGGCTTGTATTGCAGTCTAAAGCTACCAAGGAAGGCAGGGTGGTAGGTTCTCATTGAATCATTTGTTCCTGCATTAGGTAACCTGCCTGTGCCCTACAGATAGTGACTGCTCCCTATATCTACTATTCTTTATATTTTCTTTATTTCTTAGTTAATGTTTTATAGTTAGTACTTATTTATATTAAACTTTACTTATTGAAAACAATGAGTGATTTCTGCCTCCTGATTGGACCCCAACTAATGATACAAGTGCCCAACTGAGACTTTCCCACCTCCAGCATCCACAGTTGAACTCCATTTACTCCTAATACTTTGCTAACATCTTCTATGCAACTTAACAGAATTATTACTTTTATTGTTACTACTGTTTTTGTTGTTATTTGTAATGCCTATCTTACCCACTATATAATGAGATTAAGAAATAAGCTGTTTGATTATGGGGCGGTCCTCAAAAAATTAAAAATGGAACTGCCTAATGACCCAGTGATTTTACTTTGGGGTATATATTTTAAAAAAACCCACAATACTAATATAAAAGAACATATGCATCCCTTTGCTCATTGCAGTATTATTTACAATAGATAAGGAAGCAACCCAAGTGCCCATTAAAAGATGAGTGGATAAAAAAGTGATGGTACATATAAACAATGGAATACTACTTTACCATAAAAAGGGAAATAAAATCTTACTATCTGACACAGCATGGGGTAACCTAGAGGGTATTATGCTCAGTGAACTGTCAGTCAGAGAGAGACAAAAGCCATGTGATTATACTTATATGCAGAATCTAAAGAACTAAATAAACAAACAAAATTGAAAGAGACTCACAAAGAGAACAAACTGAAGATTGCCATAGAGGAAGGAGGTTAGGGAATGGTTGAAAAACATGAAGAGATTAAGAAACATAAATTGGTAGTTACCGAATACTAATGGGAATGTAAAATACAGCATAGGAAATATAGTCAATAATATTGTAATAATTAAGCATGGTGTCAGCTGGGTTCTAGAAATGTTGGAGGAAGTACTTTTTTAAATTATGTGATTGCCTAACCACTCTGCTGTGCACCTGAAACTAATAAACTTTTTCCCTAATCTGAAGATATTCACCCTAATCCATTGTATTGTCACATAGGACTTTCTTGTACAGTTTAAATTTTGACTTTGTATTTGGTTAATTTCATGCTCAAAAATTCCAGAATTAACCCATGCATCTAGAGAGTAAGGATTCCTCATATGCATGGATCGTAACTGAAGAGTCAGCCACCACTGGCAAAGGTATGTTCTATGTTGATGTATCTCTTGTATCTGCCCTCTACCCCATCCAAATTTCCTCATTATACTGATAGATTTTTTAGCTTCTTGAGATTAGGGACTCTGCTGTAATTATCTACTATTCTTAGCAACGAGAATGGTGCATATCACATAACTATTTAGTTGATTGTGTATTGGATGAGTTACTTCATTCACTCCATGATTATGCATTAATCTTAACACTATAGGGCAGGTAACAGAAAAGGGTGTCAAGCCCTAAAACAGCCATTTCAGGTTTTTGTGCACAATATCTTCATCTGTAATACAATAAACTCTCTTCATAACCTTTTAAAGGAGATAATTGTGAAAATATTAGCAAATTTTCAATACGATGTGCTGTATACAAAGTGGTGTTTTCCTACTGGGCTAATTAGAAAACATCTTTCATGGCATTTAGTTTAAAAAGAAAAAAGTAGCCCTGGCTGGTGTCGCTCAGTGGATTGAGCATGGGCTGTGAACCAAAGCATCACAGGTTCGATTCCCAGTCAGGGCACATGCCTGGGTTGCAGGCCACGGCCCCCAGCAACCACATATTGATGTTTCTCTCTCTCTCTTTCTCCCTTTCTTCACTCTCTAAAGACAAATAAATAAAATCTTAAAAAAAATAAAGTATGTTTAAAAAAATCAAACCATTTAAAAAAAAAAGAAAAAAAGTTCTTTAGAGGAAATACCCTTCTATAGTTCTGACTTGAGCATCCCCCTGTCCTTATCTGCTTCAGAATATTTTTCCTCTGATATATTAGCCCAGATTTTCCAAGTTTGAATTCATTTGTTAAATCCTGCCTATTTTTCAATTCTTCATGGGCCTTAAAAGAATTGTTACTCTGTTACATTAGTTCTGATTGGTGTTTATAGTACCTTCCTCTCACATATCATCTGCAGATGTTATTAATATTTGGCTTCTACTCACTCTTAGAACATTTGGGAAGACATCACATTCAAACAGACCTCACACCAATATTTACAGTCCTTTTGGTCTCCTCCCCATTTGAAATGATGTGATGTCATTTATCATTTTTTTGTTCTAAATTCCTTGCCAATTCTAGATTCATGAAGCAATGATTATATCTAAACAAATGTGAATTCGAAATACCTCAATAATTTCAAGACAACAAGCTCTCTTTACGTTATAATAAATATCATCTTCCCATTGTCCCTCCACTTGGCTCTACCTCTGACACCATTGATTTCTTATCTAATTCTTTGGAAACAAAAATTCCCCAAATCCTAGTTTCCTGGTGACTGTCAGAACTTTCTTTTATTTTGTATTTTTTTTGCAGAATAATGTATGTGGTGAAAAGTTTTTCTATTTTTCTTTATTTAAAAGATTGATTGACTGATTGATTGATTGATTTTTAAAGAGAAGGGAAAGAGAGAGGGGGGAAACATCAATTAAACAATCAATCGATTGCCTTTTGCACGCTGCAAACCCAGACATGTGCCTGACCAGGACTCAAGCTGGCAACCTTTCGGCTTGCGGGACTATGCCCAAACCACTGAGCCACACTGGTTAGGGCTGTTTCTTTTTTAAATATAAGATTAAAGTTGGACTAACTAGCTACTGAGCTATGTATTACTGTCCTTGTGCTTTGTCAATACCAAAAGTAAAATTGCTTCTTTTGTTCTTTGTTCTCTAACATATCACCTTCCCAATTCTAGAAGACTTTTCAAAATTAATTGCCAGTGTTTCAGTAACTTCATTAGCTAATCTCTTTTTTTTATTTATTTTTTTCCATAACAAATGTCTTGTTTTTCTGTCATTCCCTCCTCACACACACAATTCCCCCTCACTCCAGCCATCCCCATCTCCCACCCTGGATCCTATCCCAATTTGGCTTTGTCCATGTGTCCTTTATACATATTCCTTGACAACCCTGCCCCTAGCTTGTATCTTAACAACATAGTGAGTATGTCATCTAGAACAGATGATACAATTCAGTAATCTGGGAGGAAATTGTGTTGCAAATTCTTTACAGCATCTTAGGCCTTTTTTTTTTTTTTTTTGCTTCCTTTATTATTTTCATCAAGTTCTAGCTCTTTCCGCTTCTTTACAAACAGATTTCTCATACTTTGATTTTTCTCTCAAGCATGTGTTTTCTCAGGCTTTGAACGCTTTTTGGACTACCACCTAGCACCTTTTTTTCCCCACTAATTAAGTAAACAGTTTCAGCTTTTCAACCATTAGTATCATCGATAAAGACAGTATTTTGATCTGTCAAGTTATCTTGAAAAAAATCTGTTTTTTGGCACAATAGCATGCTTAAATTTTACCTAGATGAAAAATAAAATGGATTTTTTATTTTCATGTGATTACTCATTCAGTAACCTCTTAAATATTTCTTTTAAAAGTTATGCATTTTCTTGCTGGCATACTTTGGAGTCTTTTAAACCTACAACTGTGAATTATTTTCAGCACTATTTGAATAAGGAAAATATCATACATTAGAAAAAGCAACTCAAATGTACCTCTTCACTGAAAATTTGAACACATTTCAAAAATAATACCATTTTTATGTACACATATAAAATTATAACTAATGTTCAATTTGATATGAACATATAAGCAGAGTCATCTAAAAATACATACTTTGAAGACAATAGAACCAAAGACATGGAAATAAAGTGACTAAAGGGAATGGGGGAGGAATAGAGGAAAGAAGTGGAAGAGGCAAGTCAAGGAACATGAATAGAGGACTCATGGGCACAGACTGTGTGGCAGGGTTGACTTTGGGAGTGAGGATGGGAACAGGCCAGGGGAGAGAGCAATGGGGAAAAAGGCGTGACAACTATAACTGAACAATAAAAAGACAGAAAATGTAAAGCTACTACATACTGAAATATACCCTTAATATTAACCTTCAGACTAAATATATAAAACAAAAGCATTTATTTTAACATTTTGGTAAAATTTTTCCATCTTTTACTTTCTGTTTAAGTTCTAGAAAAGGAACTACTTGTTCTTAGAAACCATTTGTTGATGATTTTAATTAATTTCTCTTCTTCAGTGTAAAAGTATCCTAAATAGAACTGTTGAAACAACTAAGACAGTTACTATATTTTTAAACTATCTAACACCATTACTCAGTGATTTATACTACAATACATAACATTAAGTTTCTTGTCACTTAAAACTGTGTAATCAGTATCAATACATGCACTCTCAAGAGACATATACATAGAATTCTAAATGTGAAGAATGTGGATTTTCATAAACCTGCTAAATAACTTTTAAAATTTTATTTAGTAATACTAATCTAAATTTAGAAGGCTTTGTGTTTTAATCTTTTAAAATTTTTCCATCTCTATTTATTCTTCCCTACACCCTGTTTCATTTCCACCACTCCCCACAATTACCACACTGTTGTTCAACTTTGAGTTCTTTCTCTTTCTTTTTTCATTTATTTTTGGTTGACCCCTCCACCCTTTCAACCCTCCCCAGAGCTGTCAGCCTGCTTTCTACCTATGAGTATGTTTCTAGTGTGTTTGTTAGCTCAGTTTGTTCATTAGATTCCACATTATGAGTGAAATCCTATGGTAATTGTCTTCCTCTGACTGGCTTATTTACTCAGCCTAATGTTCTTCAGATCCACTCATTTTGTTATATTGTCACAAAGGTTAAATTTTTTTTTTTTATGACTGAATAGTATGCCACCATTGAAACAAAACATAACTGTTTCATCCACTCCTCCACTGATGGACACTTGGGCTGCTTCCAAATTTTGCTTATTGTAAATAATGCTGCAATGAACATAGGAGTCCATATATTTTTTTGAATTAGTGTTAAAGGTTTCTTGGGATAAATCCCCAGATGTGGTATTGCTGGATCATAAGATAATTCAATTTGTAATTCTTTTGAGATAACTCAATACTGCTTTCCACAGTGGCTGTGTTACAGGGTGCAGCCAAGAGGGGGGCCCCAAATGGGCATTTGAAATACGGTCCAGAACTTAAGGTGTCCAGTAGATTTTAAGATGTCTCCATCCCCCACCCCAGGGTGTGGGTTGGGGGAAGGGACAAATGGAGCAGGGCCATTGAGAGCTGTTTTGCATAGCAACAGCCTTGCAGCTAACCTCTGGGTTGGTCATTTAACATATCTATAGCCTTTGGCTGGTTGCATGGATATGTTAAGTAGACCTGATCAGCTCTAAGACAGGGGAACAGAAGTAACTTCCCCACCCAGACTGGGGAGGGCGGGTCCCCTGAGTTATAGCGCCTATGTGGGAGCTCAGAGAGGATTGGCTCCAGGACATGGGGTCACACCTGCCCAGACTCATGATGGCAGCCCAGTAAGGCTGGAAGGATACGAGTTCCGGCATGTGAAGCCGAGTGTGGGAGGAGTCGGAATGAGGCTGCAGAGGAAGATTGGCCGAGGGGATTTAAAACCCAGATTTGGCGGCCATTGGAGGGGAGAACCATGTGTCTTTAGCAGAGTGGAGACTCCCGCATCCCTGAGAAGGAGAGAGCCATGTGCGGCCCTGAGAGGGAGAACCATGCGGAGCCCTGAGGAGGAGAACCATGCTGCTTTAGGGAGAAGAGCCATGTGCAGCCATTGAGGAGAGCCAAGAGCTGCCCTGAGAAGGAGAGCCATGCACAGCCCTGAGAAGGAGAACCATGCTGCTTTAGAAGGGAGAACCACACGGACTTGACAGAGTGGAGACTCCTGCAGCCCTGAGAAGGGAACTACGCGGCAGCCCTGAGGAGAGAACCACGCGGCCTGGCAGAGTGGGGACCCCCGCAGCTTTAGAAGGGGGAACCACCACCTGGTTTTAGCAGAGATCCCGGCGACTCAGCCGAGGGTGCCAGGAACCCCAGTCGAGATGGAGTTCTAACTGGGAAGAACCAGAGGACTGCCTAAGCCATGGACTTCTATTTCCTTTCCTGAGATATGGTACTCTGGACTGGGCAAAGGGGGAAGGAAGGAAGGACTGTGTGTTTGTGGGTGTTTTAAGGGACTTTGGGATTTTGGTAAAGACATTAGGTTACTACTTTAAGTTAGTATAGCATTAAATAAACATTTCCTTTCCTTTTCATGAATCTCTGGCATTGAGAGACATCTTTCCTCTGGCGGCGGACATAACGGACCCGGGGCCTTCTTTCAATAATAGTATATCGTCCCAGGCCCCCCTTGTTGTGTTCTGTAACAGCTGCACTAATCTGTATCCTCACCAATAGTGCGCAAAGGGTTTCCTTTGTCCACATTCTTGCTAACACTTGTTTTTTTTTGTTTTTTTTTTTAATGTATTGATGATAGCTATTCTGACAGGTGTGAGGTGATATCTCATTGTGGTTTTAATTTGCATTTGTTTTATTATTAGTGGTGTTGAGCATCTTTTCATATGTCTATTAGCTATCTGTATGCCGTCTTTGGAGAAGTGTCTATTAAGGTCCTTTGCCCAGTTTTTAATTGGATTGTTTATGTTTTTTTGGTGTTGAGGACTATAAGTTCTTTATAAATTTTGGATATTAACCCCTCATCACATGTATCATTAGCAAATATGTTCTCTCATTCCATGTTTTTTTTTCATTTTGTTAATGGTTTTCTGTGCTGTGCAAAACCTTTTTTGTTTGATGTAATCCCATTTGTTTATTTTTTCTTCAGTTTCCCTTGCACTGAGGAGATATATCCAAAAAAAAATTGCTCTGAGAAATTCTAAGATTTTACTGCCTCTGTTTTACTCTAGGTTTTTGGGTTTTTTTATGATTTTGAGTCTAACATTTAAGTCATTAGCCCAAATATATTGACATCGATTTATTTCTGGGCTATCTATTCTCTTCCATTGGTTTATGTGTCTGTTCTTGTGCTACTGCCATACTGTTTAGATTACAGTGGCCTTGTAATATAATTTTAAATTAAGTATTGTGATTGCTTCTACTTTGTTCTTCTTTCTCAAATTTGCTGCAGCATTTGGGATCGTTTATGGTTCCACATAAATTTTTGAACTATTTGTTCTATATCTGTGAAATATGCATTGGTATCTTGATAGAAAATATGCCACTGTTATCTTAAAAGGAATTTCTTTGAATCTGTAAAATTCTATAGGTAGTATGTGTTGCACGTGGGTCACCGGCCAGCAGTGACCACAGAATGCTGTGGATGGCTTGCCGAAAAACATGCGAGAAACAAACACATGCACAGAGACAAGACTAGTTTCTGTGGGGAAGTAGGGACAGAATGGCCACCCCCCCCTAGTGGGGAGGGCCCTGATTTACCGTCCACACTTGCTTTTATTGGGCTCATTTTGCATAATAATTCAGGTAAAGTACAGTACTTATCAGGGAGAAGTAAGGAACTATAGAAAACAAGGAACTCTGCTGGTCTATTGAGTCAGGGTCAAAGAGCTGTAAGACTTTGAGGAACAAACTTCCTCCTTGGACCCTTCTCATTCAACTGAGAGCATTTTAAACAAAGAAGGTTTCACAGTAATTTACATGTCCTTTCTTAGGCCTGATCACCCAGGGAATCCGCCCTTTTCAGCACGGAGCTGCACCACCCTGTCATTGTTTCAGGCTTAGGTGGGAACTAAAGCAATAAGGAGATTTTCTCCCAGACAATGAGAACTCAGACTATGTCAAAGCCGAGGAGTGAGGGTCCATCACCCTCTTTTGCTGCAGCCCCCAAGTCCTTCTTTTGGGGGGCCTCCCAAAGTGATCGTGCCTGCCTTAGGTTGTTCCCCCCGTGGGGAATCTTACCCGTCTTTGGCTAACCAACCAAGCTTTTTGGGGTTCAGTTATGAACAGAGCAGCAGAAGCATCATTCCTGCCAGGGAGATAAGCTTTTGTCTCCTTGCTGGCTTACGGTTCCAAGGGCGTTCCCTTAGCTTTAGCCTAGGGGGTGGTTTCAGCTTCTGATACCAGTCAGGGCGGTTCCCAACAAGTATGGACATTTTAATGATGTTAATTCTTCCTATCTATTAACACAGTATATTGTTTCATTTATATCTTCTTCAGTTTCTTGAGTGTCTCATGAGTTTCTGAGTACAGGTTTTCTATATCTTTGGTTAAATTTATTCCAATATTTTATTATTTTTGAAGCAATTGTGAGTGAGATTGTTTCCTTCATTTTCCTTTCTGATAGTTTATGATTGGTATATAAAAATACAACTGATTTCTTGAAGTTTACTTTCTATCCTGCTACTTTACTGATTTCATTTATCAGTCCCAGTAGTTTTTGGTGGAATCTTTAAGTTCTCTATGTATAGTTTCATGAAATCTGAAAACAAGGACAGTTCACTTCTTTTCACTTTGGGTGTCCTTTATTTCTTTTTCTTGTCTGATTGCTCTGCCTAGGAATTCCAGGACTATGTTGAATAAGAATAGTGAAAGTGGACATCCCTGCCCTGTTCCCAATCTTAAGGGGACACTTGCAGTTTTTGCCCATTGAGTATAATGTTGTTTTGTACAATCTTAAAATTTCTATTCATTTTTCTTTTTAAGCTACTGAAGCCCATTACACCATGTGTCATTATGTCTAACTTCTTAAATCTATATAAAATTCATAAAATCATAAGATAAAAAATCAATCTCAGTTTCTTTGTCAACAGTTGTTAATTTTATGATGAATGGCTTTTATCTCAAATAACATATTTATTTTATTAAGTGATTTTGAAGACAAAAAGGTTTGAACAAAAGGATTACTTTCACCACTAGCTGACAATGATATTTTGTTTAGAACAGGATTTTTTAATTTTAATAAGATTTATTTTTAGTGCAGTTTTAAGGTCACTGTAGAACTTATTGGAAAGTACAGAGTTTCCATATGTTCTGTCCCCCACACATGCACACTCTTCCCCATATCAACATCCTACACCAGAGTGGTGCATTTGTTTCAATCAATGAATCTACATTGATATATCTAACTCACCCAAAAGTCCACAGTTTTTATTAGGGTTGTCACATTCTTGGTGATATATATTCTGTTAGGTTTTGCAAATTTATAATGACATATCTACCATTGTATTATCATACAGAATACTTTTACTACCCTAAAAATCCTCTGTGTTCTGCCTATTAACCCCTCTTTTTCTCCTAACTTCCGGCATTCACTAATCTTTACAATGTCTCCACAGTTTCACTTTTTTTTAGAATATGAAAAAGTTGAGCCATACAGTAGATGGATTACTTTCACTTAGAAATTTGCATTTAAGTTTTTTCCATGTATTTTTTAAAAAATTTTAAAAATATATTTTATTGATTATGCTATTAGAGTTGTCCCATTTTCCCCTCTTTACTCCCATCTGGCCTGCACACCCCCTTCCTACCACATTCCCCCCCTCTTTAGGTCATGTCCACGGGTCGTACATATAAGTTCTTTGGCTTCTACATTTCCAATACTATTCTTACCCTCCCCCTTTCTATTTTCTACCTACCATCTATGCTACTTATTCTCTGTATCTTTGACTCTCCCTCCTCCTCCCACTCCCCTGTCCCTAACCCTCCACGTGATCTCCATTTCTGTGGTTCTGTTCCTGTTCTGGTTGTTTGCTTAGTTTGCTTTTGTTTTTGTTTTAGGTGTGGTTGTTAATAACTGTGAGTTTGCTGTCACTTTACTGTTCATTTTTTTATCTTCTTTGTGTTAGATAAATCCCTTTAACATTTCATATAATAAGGACTTGGTGATGATGAACTCCTTTAACTTGACCTTATCTGAGAAGCACTTTATCTGCCCTTCCATTCTAAATGCAAGTTTTACTGGATAGAGCAATCTTGGATGTAGGTTCCTGCTTTTCATGACTTGGAATACTTCTTTCCAGCCCCTTCTTGCCTGTAAGGTCTCTTCTGAGAAATCAGCTGACAGTCTTATGGGAACTCCTTTGTAGGTGACTGCCTCCTTTTCTCTTGCTGTTTCTGGGATTGTCTCCTTAATTTTAATCTTGGGTAACATAATTATGATGTGCCTTGGTGTGTTCCTCCTTGGGTCCAACTTCTTTGGGACTCTCTGAGCTTCCTGGACTTCCTGGAAGTCTATTTCCTTTGCCAGAATGGGGAAGTTCTCCTTTATTATTTGTTCAAATAACTTTTCCACTTATTGCTCTTCCTCTACTCCTTCTGGTACCCCTATAATTTGGGTGTTGGAACGTTTAATGCTGTCCTGGAGGTTCCTAAGCCTGTCTTCATCTTTCTGAATTCTTGTTTCTTCATTCTTTTCTGGTTGGATGTTTTTTTCTTCCTTCTGGTCCATACTGTTGATTTGAGTCCCAGTTTCCTTCCCATCACTATTGGTTCCCTGTACATTTTTCTTTATTTCACTTAGCATAGCCTTCATTTTTTCATCTAATTTGTAACCAAATTCAAAAAATTCTGTGAGCATCCTGATTACCAGTGTTTTGTACTGTGCATCTGATGGGCTGGCTATCTCTTCATTGCTTAATTGTATTTTTTCTGGAGCTTTGATCTGTTCTTTTGTTTGGGCCATTTTTTTTTATCAATGTGCCCATTACAAGCCTGTTACATAGTGAGGGGCAGAGCCTTAGGTGTTCACCAGGGTGGGGCAACACACAGAGCTGGGTTGTGATGCTGTATGTGGAGCAGGGGTCTGAGAGGGAACAGTGCCACTTGCTCAGCTCTCTTCAAGATTTCCGTCACTTCCCCCACTACCCACAAGCAAACTGGGCCCTTCTGGTGCTGATTCCCTTGTGGGTGGGTTTGTGTACATTCCAGGACCCTGTGGGTCTCTCCAACGAACTCTCCTGTTCTGAGAATTTCTCTTGTTGCTGCCTCGACCCCCACAGGTGTTTTCAATCATTGGCTTGGGGCTCTATTTCCCCACTCTGAGGCCTTGGGTTGTGCAGACTGTCCTGCTCCCCAGTTGTTCCTCTCTGTTTATCTGCACGCATATGGGGGACTGCCTAGTCTGCAATTTGTGGCCTCGTCAGTCTATTTCTTTTTTAACTCCTTGGTTGTTGGACTTCCATACAGTTTGGTTTTCTGTCACTTCTGGTTGTTTTTTGTTTTTAAATTGTTGTCCTTCTTTTGGTTGTGCAAGGAGGCACAGTGTATCTACCTATGCTTTCATGTTGGGCTGGAGTCTCTGATTATCTTGCATGTATTTTTACGACTTGATAGCTTACTTCATTTTAGAGTTGAATAATATTTTATAGTCTGGATGTACCACAGTTTATCTCTTCACCTACTAAGGAACATTTAGATTGCTTCCAAGTTTTGGACATGATGTTGTTTTCAATTTATTTGGGTAAATACCAAGGAGTATAATTTCTGGATTATATGGTAAGAGTATGTTTAGTTTTGTAAGAAACTGCCTAACTCTTCCAAAGTGGCTGTATTATTTTACATTTCCACCAGAAGTAAATGAGAACTCCTCTAGTTCTACTTTCTCATTAGCATTTGGTGTTGTCAGTGTTTTGGAGTTTGGCAGTTCTAACAGGTATGTAGTGATATCTTAATGTTGTTTTGATTTGTACTTCCTAATGACATAGGTGTTGAACATCTTTTCATATGCTTATTTTCTATGTGTAAATTTCCTTTGGTGAGGTTCAAATATTTTGTCCATTTTTAAATTAGATTGTTTGTGCTCTTATTGATGAGTTTTAAGAGGTTTTTTTCTCTTAATGGTTTTTGTGTGGTTGTTTTTGTATGGTTTGTAAACCAGTCCTTTATCAGATATGTCTTCTGAAGATAATCTTCCCAGTGTATAACTTGATTTTTCATTCTCTTGACATCCATTGTATTTCATGCAGCAGAAGTTTTTAATTTTAATGAAGTCAAGTGTATCCATTATTTTTTAAGGACCATGTTTTCGGTGTTATATCTAAAAAGGCATTGTAATGCTTAATGCCATCTATATTTTGTTTTATGTTATATGCTAGGAGTTTTATAGTTTTTGATTTTAAATTTTTGTTTATTATCCATTTTGTGTTAATTTCTAAGAGGGTATAAGGTCTGTGTTCATATTATTTTTTCATGTGGATATTCAATTGTTCCCTTAAAAATGGCTTTCTTACCCTTTCCCTTCCAGAATCATGAAAGGATTTTCCTGAAATATTTACTGTGAGGACCTTGTAGAGCTTCTGGAAGTAAAATTCACAAAAGTCGGGGTGTTTCCCTATGACTGTTTCCCCCTGGAAATTTTAACTTTCAAACTTTCCCATACTGAGCCTCTAGCACTTTATCAATTATAGTTTAGATTTCACTACTCACAGCACTGGTTCCCATAGAATATTTTCTTGTGGGTTTCTTTCTTCTTCTTCTTTTTTAAGATTTTATTCATTTATTTTTAGAGAGGGATGGGAGGGAGATAGGAGAGAAACATCACTGTGTGGTTACCTCTTGTGTGCCCCTTACTGGGGACCAGACCCACAACCCAGGCATGTGCCCTAGATGGGGGATAGAACCAATGACTTTTTGGTTTACAGGCTGGCACTTAATCCACTGAGCCAGGCCTCTTGTGGGTTTCCACTCCAGTAATTTGTAGTTCTCTGTGTCAACCTGCGTTTCCAATCTTGTAGCAGCAGTTTTCCCTATGACCTTATTTCTCTGACAGATCTAAGAAGGATTATTGATTTTCAGTTTGTTCAAATTTTTATTTGTTAGGATAGAATGGTAACTTTCTTTTTTTTTTAAGATTTTATTTATTTATTTTTAGGGAGGGAAAGGAGGGAGAGAGAGAGAGAGAGAGAGAGAGACATCAATGTGTGGTTGCTGGGGGTTATGGCCTGCAACCCAGGAATGTACCCTGGCTGGGAATTGAAAGAATGGTAACTTTCAAATTTCATGATATGCTGGATGAGAAACAAGAAGACAAAAAAGGGTTCTTTTTATGTGGATCCTTGAATACTGCAAAAACCCTACACCTTTATTCCTGATTTTCTGTCAAGAGGACTCAAGCTTTCACTTTCTAGTATGCACTTAATATGATCAAATTTCAGGTATCATTAAAAAAACCCTTTAATGTGAATATCAAATATTGTTCAACAATCAATTGGAAAGCAGAAATAAACATAAATATACTGGCTTACATGTTTTGAGTGCATTTTCTGTGACAAGCTCTGTGCTGCTTTTATTATTTGATGCTGTTTTAGAAGTAATAAAGCATAGAATGTATGACTATTATTATCTGGTGATGAACCTGAAATTTGTTTCCTCTCCTTGGAAGCCAGAAGACTTACTTATATTTCAGAGAGGCTCTTGTAAAGTCTTAAATAAAAGACCCCTCTCAAATTACTACTGCTTTGTTGGAATTCTAGGGAAGCAGGTGAAAGTAGTATGTAATGAACATTTACTAGGTACATAGTGCTATGTAATGGTGCTTTAGGTAATATATCTACATGGAAGGTACCATCTTCCCTCATGGATTTACATTCTAGTAGGAGAAACTCAATATAAACCTATAATCCAGAATATCTATAATCCAGAATAAAAAGTGGCAAGGGGCCTAGAGAAAGTAAGTGGAAGGAGCCATCTCCCTGACTTGAGTGGCTGGAGAAAAGGGATTAGCTGAACTGAGGTAACTGAGCCAAGTATAACAGAGAGAATGGAAGAGTAAGAAGGAGTAGAACCACTCTATGTGACACCAATGTGAAAGCAAGTGCTTGAGAGGAAAGCACACTGTGTCCTTAAGAAATAGCAAGTAACATTAGTTGGAGTCCTGGTTGTCTTACAGAAAATGATGGTAGCGAAGGAGTATCAGCAGATGGGGGAAAATGATGGGTGGCCTAGAATGCCAGGTGAAGACATTTGGATTTAGTTTACTTGGCACTGTAGGGCCACTGGAAGGTTGCCAAAGTTTAGCAATTATCAAAAAAATCTATACTGTTAGCAGAGACTTGACTGATATATCTTCCACAACATCACATTTGGAGAAATTGAGAGTGAGAGATGAATTAACATGCCCAACTTTACCCACAGCAAGAGCAAGAGGACCTTAAATGTTCAGATGTACTAGCCTGTGCACAATTTTCAAGAGCAATCCCAAAGGTTGATGGTCTATAGTAAATTGTGGTTTTGGCAAGGCATTTATTTTAAAACAGGTAGGGAGGCTCTGGTAGAAGAACCAATCTCTCCACATTTTCATCTCATCAAACCTTTAATACTCTTGTTTATTTTTTATAACAATACTGAAAGCTAAGAATTATTGTACCCATTGAGTATCTGAGAATGATATTTGCTGTAGTGAAATGTTTAAATTAGGGTGTCAGGGAAGATCTTGAGTTAAATTTCTGGTTAATATCAAGTAAATACTTTAATAATTTTTGGGTCCCACTGTTACCCTTCAAACCTCTTTTTATCACAATTTCTCTTCCTTTTCCCAGTCAGTTGTTGCTTAAGAAAATTAATTTCTCAATGGTGTGGGACATGAGTTGGTGTTAAATATGATAGGGAGTGAAGTAGATGCTTGATGCAGCCTTCTCTGACAAATAGCCGTGCCTTTGTTCATATTGGCCTTTCTACCAGAATGCCTTTTTCATCAAATTCCCCAAACACACTCTTATTTTTCAAATGCAACTTCTTCCACTTTGGACATAACTTCTCTCCTTCCAACTTCAGAATACTTCAAAATAGGGGAGTGTGTCTTAATTATCATTGCATTCCCCCAGTTCAGTTCCTGAAACAGAAATTCAAATGCAGTTTCTTTATTTGAAAGGTATAAGAAATATCAGTATGGGAACAGGCAAGGAATACAGAAACAGGAAGGCAGCCAATAAAGAGTGTGTTGTTAGGCCAATTTGACAGTAGGCAATGGGAACTGAATCCCACAGGGAAACTTAAGGAAACAGGATAAAACACACCCCTCAGATTACACCAATTCAGAGGTTTGTGAGCTAAAATTTTATATAGCAATTTCTATCAGTTGCTGATTGAGGGTTACTCCCAAAGTGTGAGTTCCTTCGAACCTCTGGCCTGCAAGGCATGTGGGCATAGTACCTGTGGTAATGGACAGAAATAACCCAGGCACAAGATATAAATTCTGAAGTTTGACATCAGCCAGGTTGTACCATCTTAGTAGGGCCTGAGGGACATGGATGGGGCACAGGCAACATCTGCTGCAGATGGTGGTTGTTATTAGCATAGCAAGCAACCAGATATGAAAAGTACAGGAGAATGGAGAGAATGGAATTGTGCCACCTGTTCTCTAGCTGAGGATAGGTAATGAGTCCATGTCTCTCCTGGGGTAGCATGCTCCAGAAAAGAGAGCCCCTGTGCAGAATACAGGAAGGCAAAAGACCAGCCTTTTTGTATAGCAGATTCCTCTAACCCACTTGTCAGCAGGGCAAGAGCATTGGGGGCTATTTTAGCAGTGGCTTTCATAGGTTTGTGTCAACCCAGGCACAGTCCATATCTTTCCACTGGACAGCTTGATTAATTTTGAGCAAATGTTCACAGAAAAGTCAAACAGAAATGAAAGGGATGAGAAAAGCTAATGAGCCATAAAATATACTGAAATCACCTGCAAATGAATCTGATGCTCCTTTTCCCCTTAAATAATAACCACTTGCACTGATTGAAAATTTCTGGTTATCATTTAGATAGTTAAGATCTAAAACTGCACCTTCTTTCTACTTATAGAATCATCAACAATAGCCTCTTCAGTTCAACTGGACAAATATTTTTTAGTCACGTGATATTACAGTGAGGAGACAGAAACTACTTGCCAGTTATAATTCTGAGTTTTGTTAAGCAGTGGTTTAGAATTTTATCTTTGATGTCAAATGGACTTAGATTTTGATTCCTAACCAACCTACCACTAAATTAGTTACTTGCTATGTAACTTTGGACAAGTAACTCAAACTCTCTAAATCATGACATTTTCATGTGTAAAATGAGTCTCAGATTCATGAGGATTAAAAGCAATAATGCAAGCTGAAGATTATTGCCTGATATCTAGTAAGAGCTTAATAGTCTTAATTCCAAAGTTCACATAATTGTTGTAATTCAAATTGTAGTAGCAATGCTTATATGAATCATAGTATTGCTAATGTTCAATTCCCTTCCACTGCTGAATGCACTGGAAAGAACATGGATTTTGAAAATAAACAACCATGAATTTTAATTCTACTTATGAATCTTGGTGTGTGCATTTTTGAGTGTTTATAAGAATCATTCTAGGAAATACTTACAAAACACTAAGTGATATTTGAAACTGAATGAAAACTGACAGTTCAATACATATGAGCTTTTTTTTTATTTCAGCCTAAGTAGATCCAAAAGCAAATGATTTCTATATGGTATTTAAAATGTATTTTTATTAATTTTTAATAATTCCAACATGAAAGAAAAAGTTGAAATCTTTCCTCTGTACTATAAGCCATTTGACCTTGGTACTGAGGCAATCTTTTAAATCTAGTGGTCGTTCATTTACCAAAATAATTTTAGCCTCAGAGACTATGACTTGAGAACAAATTTGGGAGTCTGCAAGGTATGCCATGACCCAAAGTGAAAAAACATAATAGATAAAACAATCTCATCACTATTATGGAAAATAAAAGAGGCAAATAAACGTAATTTGGAAATAAAGTTCATCTAACCTCAGAAAAATTCCAGGTCTAAAACCATTACCGCCATGTGAAACATACTTTTTTTTCTGATCTGTAACTCTTCAGTGAGAGAGCTGCTTCTGACCCAATGTCATCACTTCATGTGACATAAATAATTTAACCACTTATGAAAAAAAGTGGCAATGGAAAAGTTGTTCTGTTCAGAATTACATAGGTGCATAATGCTTTGTGGAAGTAAGGACTTGAATGATCCATTAAATGATGGAAACGCATATTCCATTGTACCCAGTATGCCTCATAATTTCAGTGTGTATTTTATATGCTGTGATAAAAGTTGCTTTAATACTTTCATGGTAGAAGTTGCTAGCAATATATACTATAACTTGGTGTTTTCTGAGAGAGATTCATTATTCTAACATTTTTACATAATTATTACAGACAATATTTTATTTCATAAAAAATTTAACTGTTTTCTGCTTTTAAAGTAGGTTTTATAGTAAAGTTATTAATATGAACAAGGAACCCCCAAGGTACAGAATTTATTTATAAAAATTTGTATATTTATTCTTACATATTTAAACTTGAATCACATTTAAAGAACTCTCCATCTGATGCAATACAAAGGGCATTCCCCCCCAAGAAAGAATTTTCTCCTGGAGGGCAGGCCACTGGTAGTACAGGCTTCCCCTGCTAGGTGAGTGTTTAGAAATCCATTTGTATCAGTCTCTAGCTGGCATTGTTGTGAGAGGCCATGCATGACTTCAGTTAATTTTTTTTAAGACTCCTTCAATGTGTTTGCCCACTTCATGACAGGTGATTTACAAGTGCACCCACCCACACCATGCAATGTGCTCAGCAGTTTTTCACCCAAAACTGGCATATCCCCTATGTTCCCCTCTCCCTGTTCACCTGGTTTTGCCTCAAGAGAATTTTTTGTTTCCCTATATGAAAAAAGTTCTCAAATGGAAATGGTTTGCCAGTGTGGAAGGGTGAAACAAAAATGGTGGAAGCACTAAAAGGCATCAAAATCACTGAGTTTGGAAACAGTTTTGAGCAATGAATAAACATCCCAATAGGTGTATCAAATAGAGTTCAAAGCAATGCTTATAAGGATGCTCAAGGAACTTAATGAGAACTACATCAGCATGAAAAAGAACATAGAAATTGTGAATAATAAACAGTTGAAGAATGCAATATGTGAAATGAAAAATACTCTTAGAAGGAATTAACAGCAGGGTAGACAGAGCAAAGGAATAATCAGTGATTTGGAAACAAGGTAGGAAAAAAACACCCAATTAGAACAACAAAATGACAAAAGACTTTGAAAGAATGAGGATAGTCTGAGAGAGCTTTGGAACAACATGAAACATAACAATATTGACACCATAGGGATACCAGAAGGAGAAGAAAATAAAAATGGGATGGAAAGCTTGTTTGAAGAAATAATGGCAGAAAATTTCCTAGCTTGGTGAGGGAAAGAGTCATGTAGTTTCAGGAAGCAGAGTCTGAATAAGATCAAAAAGGCCCACACTAAGATACATCAAAATTAAAATGGCAAAGTTTAAAGAGAAAGATAGAATGTTAAATGCAGTGAGAGAGAAAGTTAATTTCCTATCAGGGAGCTATAATAGGGCCATCAGCTGATTCCTCAACAGAAACACGGCACTACAGGCTAAAAGGGATTGACATGAAATATTCCAAGTAATGAAAAAGCAAGAACCTTCAACCAAGACTACTCTATTCAGCAAGGCTCTCAGTTAAAATGGAAAATGAAATAAAGAGCTTCTCAGACCATAAAAAAAATGGCCAAAGAAATAAATCTCCACCAAACCAGCATTGTAAGAGGTGCTAAAGGGACTGCTTTAAGAAGAAATAGAGAGAGAGAGAGACTGGTGCAAAGAGGGAAAAAAACAATGAATAAGTACCTATCAATAATAACCTTAAATGTAAATGGATTAAATGCTCTAATCAAAAGACATAGGGTAGTTGAATGGATAAGAAAACATGACCCAAACCAATGCTGCCTACAAGAGATCCACCTCAGAATAAAAGATTTAAGCAGGATTAAAGTGAAGGGATGGAAAAAATACTCTATGCAATGGAGATGAATGGAAAGTTGGAGTAGCAATATTTCTATCTGACAAAATAGACTTCAAAACAAAGACCATAATAAGAGACTAAGAAGACCACTATATAATACTTAAGGGATCAGTAAACAAGAGGTTATAACCCATGTAAACATATGTGCACCCAATATAGGGATGCCTAAACATATGAAGAAAATCTTGGAGAACTTTGAGAAATAGGTAGACAGTAATACCATCATTGTAGGAGATTTTAACACCCCACTGTCAACAATGGACAGATCTTCCAGGCCAAAAATCAACAAGGATATAGCTGCATAAACAACATACTAGATCAAATGGAATTAATTTGATCTAGTATTGATTATATATATAATATTTCAACCAGAAGATCCAGAATACACATTCTTCTCAAATGTACACAGATCATTCTCAAAGATAGACCACATGGTAGGACTCAAAATAAGTCTTAATAAACACAAGAAAATTGAATTAATACTATCAAGCATTTTCTTGGATCACAGTGGTTGAAATTAGAACTCAACCACAAGAAAAAACCTGAAAAACATTCAGATATAGGGAAGCTAAATAGCAAGTTATTAAATAATGAGTGGGTTAACCCTGAGATCAAGGAAGGAATCAAAAAGTACCCAAAAATAAATGAAAATGAAAAAACAACAACTCAAAGTCTACAGGGCACAGTGAAAGCAGTCCTGAAAGAAAAGTTCATAGTATTATAGGCCTACCTAAAAACGGCAAAAAAAAAAAAAAAAAAAACCCTCAAATAAACAACCTAACCCTACCTCTAAAAGCACTGGAAAAACCATAGCAAACAAAGCCCATAGTGAGTAGAAGGAAGGAAATAATCAAGATCAGAACAGAATTAAGTGACAAAGACTAAAAAGACAATTCAGAAAATCAATAAATTGAGGTGCTGGTTCTTCAAAAAAAATAAACAAAATTGGCAAACATTTAACCTGACTCATCCAGAAAAATAGAGAGATGATGTGAATAAATAAACAAGAAATGAAAGAAATAACAACTGATACCACAGAAATACAAAGGATTGTAAGAAATTACTGTGGACAACTATATGCCAAGAAATTGAACAACCTAGACAAAATGGAAAAATTTCTAGAAACATACAGTCTTTCAAAACTGAATTAGGAAGAAGCATAAAATCTGAAAAGACTAATAACAAGTAGTGAAATTGAAGCAGTAATCAAAAACTCCCAGCACACAAAAACCTTGGACCAGATGGCTATACAGGTGAATTTTACCAGTCATTCAATGAAGAACTAATACCTATTCTTCTCAAACTATTCCAAAAAATTCAAGAAGAGGGAAGAATTCCAAACTATTTTTATGAGACCAGTATTATCCTAATTCCAAAACCAGGCAAAGACACAACAAAGAAAGAAAATTCCAGGCCCATATCTCTGATGAACATAGATGTTAAAATCCTCAACAAAATAGTGGCAAACCAGATCCAGCAATATATTAAAAAAGATCATAAACCATGGTCAAGTGGGATTTATCCTGGGGAATGCAAGAGTGGTATATATTCATAAATCAATAAATGTGACAAACCACATAAGCAAAATGAAAGATAAAAATCACATAATCATATCAATATATGCAGAAAATCATTGATAAAATCCAACACCCATTTATGATAAAACCCCTCAGCAGAGTAGGATTAGAGGGAGCATACCTCAAAATAATAAAGGCTATAAACAAAAAACTACCACAATGCAATGCATTTCATATTGCAGAATGAGATGGTACCTTGAATTAAAGTCATTTTAAAAAATAGGGTGATGTGGGGTTCAATTGCTACCATTTGTATCTCTCAAACATATCTGTTTCCCCAGTTTTTCAATATATTCTACAGGAAAGCTACCAATCAATCCAAAACACTAGAATTAAAACTCAGGATTGTTTCTCTCCAAAATCAATCTTCTTTCACTTGTACAAGGAAAATGAATGGAATAGTTATTTTTCATTGTCTTGCTAGGTATGTGTTTTATTCACAATTAAGAGGATTATATAGCACGTTTGTGTATTGTTTCTGTCTCCATCTCAGTTAGCTGTTAACACACAAAAGCACGCATAAGGACCCCAGATGCCTCACTTCTATGCAATGCAGCACTGAATCAAGGCAGGCTATTTTTATTTACTTGTGAGGAATACTTCTGGGTTTTAGAAATCAGAATTATATGGCAAGGTGGATATTACAACTATTTACCTCTGCTTTACTTCTTTCTAGTGTGCTATAGGTTTGTGCTTCCATATTTCCTTCCATATGCTGAACTTGACATTAGTGATAGCTGTGGGACTAGCTTTGTTTAAAAAATGTGACTGAAAATTATGTCTGTCACTTTGGGGCAAAAGTGTTTTTTAATGGCCAGTGCACAAATTTCCACTTCTTCCCTGCTCTTGCCCTGTCTGTTAAGAAGCTTATGGTGGTATGGAGAACTAATATTGATCCATTGCATGGAGGTTACCTGTCCTGGTCATTGGCTTCAGTCCATAACAAGTTTTGCCTATTTAAGTAATTAACATTATTTTAAGGTCTACATAATTTTGAATTCTTTATTACTTCAGGATAATTCAATTGATCATGATTAATAAATGTGGACATGAAATATGATGATCTATTTGTTCCCAAAGTAACACTTTGAGTATTGAGTAGGCAATACTTGAACACAATATTCCAACATTGCAATACAAAAGTCAAATTTCAGTTTGAAAATTGCTTGGTCTCCCTCTTCAGACAGTACTCTGACTATAGAAATATGAAGGAATATGTACTCATGATTGGAGTTTCTCATTTCAAAGTTGAAGCTCAAACTTCATAATTATATTATCAAAATAGACATAATAACTATTTCACAGGACTCTAAATAGATGAACGCTATTTGTTTTACATGATGACAGTTTAAGAATGTTTCCATCAAATCCTTAGGATTTTAAAATGAGTTTTTCCGAACATTCAAAGTTTTGTTTTATTTTCAATGTACAAATAATACTTCCATAAGTAAATTGAAGCTTCTGTGTACTTGTTTGTTACTATATAATATTAAAATGGTGGTTATTTTTTCATCATTTAGGAAGTATTCTTTCTTAAATTATTATATAATTACATATAATAGTTCCCTCTTAAGTGGCTGAAATGGAAGTACAATGACATTGTCAAGACATTAAAACACCATGGACAGAAAATATAAATAGAAATGTCAAATAAGATTATCACATCAGATGTTAACATACTAGTCTTGCTTTGCCATTAAACTATTTCTTCTAAATAGTGATAACTATATGAACCCTGCTCCAGGGTTTATTACTGTAAAGACTGATTTATTTCATTATTAAGGATTCCTTTTTGACAGTGCTGCATAGGCTCATTAAATTTTACATAAAATAAAAAAAATTTATTTTTGCAATTTTTTCTATAACTAAGTTATTTACAATGTGTGATAAATATAGTTTAGAACTCTTTATTTCTAGTCACGAGCATTTAAAACTTAAGAACTCAACAGTTACTCTTTTGGGTTTTTTTTTTGTTATTTTCCAAAGTGAATTTGTAAGAAAGGAACATTATTAAATACTTCTTTCATGTAGTTCAGTATCTTTCTCATTATGAAACTAAAGGATACTTAATTTAGCACATTTATAAATTAAAGTAAATTACTTAAGAAAAAATAAAAATAATAATAAAAATAATATCCAACACAAACAGGGGACTTATTCCTCCTAAAATTACTTATGCTGACACTATTCAGGAAGACACAATTGGTATTCCCCTTCAGGTTGATCTTACCTTTACTATAGATTTGTGCCTGCAATATTTGTTTTGAGGACAAACTCTATGCATTTAATTACTAATAATTTAATTATTTTTTTAATTCAAGATTTGGAAGATATGCAATATTTAACCACTTATTTTACCTAAAATGGTATGTAAATTTATTTTTTTACTCTTACACATTTAGTATATATTGTTTTATGTTCATAATTATAGGTACCTTATGTATTTAATTTTAAGCACAATATTAACCAATTCATAGATAAGATTCTGAAAATTATAACAAATAAACTTGAAAAATTTAATATTGTAAAGTGTATTGCCAATTTGCTTTTGAGAAAAGATAACAATTTATTTCCTCACTATTTATAATTTATTTATGTATTACCCATCATATTTATAGTATTCTAATAGTTTAAGATATGATGGGAAACAAGATAGGACTAGTGATACACCAGCATTTTATTATTTGACTTTGAATTTGTCCATGAAATGTTGAATATGAATACATTCTTTAGTATCACATCTGCCATTTCCAAACTTTACTGAGATCAGTGATTGGTCTTAATAGGTAGTTTACCACCTACATTGAATCAGCTTAACAATGTTAGTAACAAGGAATGTCACTTGGTTGTACTGGTAATATCTAGTGTTCAGTTTCCAATATAAATAGGTGTCCAAGATATAACTTAGGGTGAAACAAGCTCTTATATAATATATGTATTGAATTAAAATAGAAATCAAGAACATTTAAAACTGAAACCAATATATAAAATAAATGTATCCAACAGTAGATTATTTATAAAGATCAATAAAATTGTTAAACCTTTAACCCTGCTAAGAAAAGAAAAAGAAAATTACTAAAATAAGGCATAAAAAGGCTCATCACTAGTGATCCCATGAAAATTAGTAAAAAAAATACTATGTCCTCCCCCACCTCCTCCAACCTCCCACTCCCCCTAGTCATGATAGGAGGCTTGAACAGAGATGGTAAACAATACAGTGCACAGATGATGTATTATGGAATTGTGTACCTGAGACCTGTATAATTTTGATAACAAGCGTCAGCCCAATAAATTGAATAAAAAGGAAAAAAATAAAAATACACACAAAAAAGAATACTATAAATAATTATACAGACACAAGTTTGTGTCTTCTAAGTTTGAAAACTTAGAAAACAAAAAGACCAATTATTTGAAAGATAGTTACCAAAACTCACACAAATATAGATAACCTGAAAAATCATATACCTATTTTAAAAACTGAATGAATAATTAATAATCTTCCTAAAAGAAAGCACAAGGCCCAGTTAGTTTCATAGGTGAATTCTACCACATATTGGATGGGGCAAAAGTAGGTTTACCATTATGTAAGCAAAACACAGAGTTTATTCTTGTGTTATTATTTATTAATTATGGTATTATTTGAACAACTATAAATCTAGTTTTGCCCAAATAACCTTTATTTAGAAACCAAATTATATCAGCTCTCTACAATCTTTTCCAGAAAACATAAGCACAGGGAACATTTCTTAACTTTCTCTCTGAGGTCAGTATTACTCTACTACTAAAACCAGACACAGACATTATAGAAATGAAAAACTGTAGGCCAATAGCTCTTATGAACATACATGCAATAATTATCAACAAAATAATAGCTAATTAATCCAACATTGTATAAAAATCCTTATACCTACCACCCAGTAGAATTTATTTCAGATATGTAAGGTTAGTTCAATGTTTAAAACTCAACTAATATAATACACCACATCAACAACCTAAATAGAAAAATAATATAATATCTATTCAGAAAAAAACATTTCAGAAAAATAAGCATCCATTTATGATAAAGAACATCTTTTTCAAAAAAAACTACAGCTAATATACTTAATAGCAACAAATTAAATACTCTTAATCTTGGGGAAAGAACAAGGATGTCCTATTCAACATCATAGTGGAAGTCCAAGCTAATAAGATAAGAAAAGGAAATAAACTATGTACCAGTTGGGAAAAAAAGATAATTAATTTCTAAGCAAAAAACCTGATTGGCTATGTAAAAAGTACCCCAAAATATCATAAAAATATCTCCTAGAAATAATGAGCAAGTGTGGCAAAGCTACAGGGTACCAACTTAATATACAAAAAGTCAATTGTCTATATAACAGCACACAGTTGAAAATATAAATTAAATAAAATGTCATTTACATTAATACAAATAAAATGAAATACTTCAGTATAAACACTTATAAGCAAGATATATATGTGGAAAATTACAAAACTCTAATGAAAGTAATTTTTTTGAAGATCTACATAAATGTCCCTGGCTGGTGTGACTCCGTGGATTGAGTGCTGGCCTGCAAACCAAAGGGTCACTGGTTTGATTCCCAGTCAGGTCACATGCCTGGGTTATGGGCCAGGTCCTCAGTATGGGGACTTATTCTACAGACCATATTCTATACAGAAAGGTAAAAGACCTAGAACAGGTCTCTTGAAAATCTATTAAAGATCCAAGCTGGAGGACTGACATTATGTGACTTCAAGACTTTAAAGATACAGTAAGCAAGACAATGTAGTATGTCAAAAGAACAGAATAAACAGCCTAGAAATAAAGCCACACAAACATAGGTACCTAATCTTAGGAGAAGGAGCAAAGGGCAATTCAATGGAAAATGACAGTCTAGTCTTTTTAGACATGATGCTGGGATATTCATATACAAAAAACTAATGTTGACACAACTTTACACTTTTCACAAGAAAATAACTTAAATAGATCATAGATTATACTGTTGACACTTGAAGAAACGGAATGGGTCCCCAGTCAAAACTTGGTTTACATGTCAAGATTGATGAAGCCATATACACATCAAGAGAATATTATAGTATTTATTACTACATATGAGACTTTTGGAGGGGATCACAGCAGGCTTCCCAGCTGGACCAAAATGGCTTAAGAGAAAATGGAAAGGATACTAGCTTGAGTTTTTATGGTGGTAGGATATGGGACCCATGGCTTGGGTGATTTTACCTCCCTGCCAGTAGCAAAGAAGAGGACAGGACACCTGGATGTTCTTGTCCACTTGCCCAGATATGGAGCAGATAAGGAAGAGGGAGGAGTGAGGCTTAAAATCTGTCAGCAGGCACCAAAAACTGGAGTTCAGCTATTACAGTTTACCCCTGGTGTTTAACTGATGACTGAAATGTGCCCTCTTTTATTTTATTGAATTTGAACTTAAACAAGACATGATGGCACCCTATGAGATCTGCAGCCTGAAGCCATTAGGGAAGTTAAAAAATATTAAAGGTCTTGTCCAAAAGCCTAGTTTTATATTTTCTGAGAAGTTAAATAAGTGTTTAGGTCACTATCAATAATGTCTGGAACTCCAAAGGGAATAAGAAATGTTTTTATGAGGCCTTATATTGTGGCTTTAGTATATGTAGAGATATGTACCCTTAATTATGTTTTGGGTATCTGTGTAGAAATTTTCTCAGAGTTATTTTCCCCAATGGAGGCAACTATACACAGAAATAATTGTTCTCTTTGACTGGATCAGATAGCAAGACAACTAACAATGTTCTAAGACTTTGTAAAAATGTGCAGATGGGGTTGATTGTTGACCAGAGCATCCAGTACTAAGATGACTGCCTGAAGGTAGGCCAGTTGTACCAATGCTTGGTCCTGATCTTTTATTAAGCATCCTGGTTGATGATGAAAAGCAACAGTTCTTTTGTGACCTCCATTACATGCAGTCATGGTGATATCATCTGCAAAGCATATGAATTTCCATTGTTATTCACTCAGTTGATCCTAAGGGACTGCCCAGCTAGCCAATTGGTCTAGGAGAGGGGTGGCCTCCTCTAGCACTATAGCATTTGTGAGACCACCCATTCACACAAGTAGGAAGACCATGCACACAAGTAGGAAGACCATGCAATGTGAGAAAATGTGGGGCATGTCTGTAAGAAGGTGTGAGAAAGGACTTTTGATAGAATTTGGGCTTAGGTTAGGTGGTTTTGCTAAATATTCAAGGAAGCAGGGATTTTCTCTGCATTGGTGATTTCTGGAAATGGAGATTAATACTATTTACCGGTAATACTATTACCGGTAAATAGTATTAATACTATTAATACTGGTAAAAGGATAGAGTGAGGTCAACCCTGTAATTGCTGAAGAAGCAGCAGTTGCTGATATTAGGCAGAAGACAGGGATATTTAATATTCTGTAATGTCCACCATGACCTTCTCTGTCTGATTATGAAAAATATGAAGGATCATGAGTTGGTCTCATTTCATCATGGTCACACAGTAGCCTTGTGTGATGTTGTTCTGCGAAGTTGTTTATGTTCAACAACAGATCACCAAGGCCTAGCTGTGAGTGAGATATGAAATATGAATGAAATACTCATGCATAATTACATCATTACTTGAAAACAAGCAAGCATAATTTCCAAATTAGGGAAGACATTGGCACAGAATATTTTAGCCACATTATTAGTTAAAAGACTTTTAGTGGAGGATGTTTTGGGCTTTTAGACACTGAAAATTTCTTCTACTAATGTAAACTATGTGTCATCATGCTTTCAATGTAAGAGTTACAATCTATTAATTTCATTTGTTCTCTGAAAGAGAGAGAGCTTGTTGCATGGCCATATTGGGAAACTGTGAGAGGGTATGGTAAGAAATGTTGAGTATCTTTTCAAAAGAAATAAAGGTGGAGAGCTTTCAATGAATAGGTAAAAATAAAAAGGATTTTAGTTTAGAAAGATTCCTGGATAGTTAAAAGAATGGGTTGGAATGGAGAAAAACCAGAAACAAAGGCAAAGCAGGAGGCTAGACATGATGCACTACCAGTATTACAGAGATGAGAGCTTTATCACATAGAGATAATAGGATATGGCTGGTGGTTAAAAATGGGGAGTAAGAAAGAAGAAAGACTTAATGGTGTTCCCATTTTACCATTAATCTTCCATAAATATCACTTCACTTAAGTGATCATAATGGTGAAGGTTGTAGAAGGCCAGTGACAGCTGTTATTTGAAAGCAGCATTGTCATTTTATTCCATTCTTGTTCTTTTTCATTCATGAGTATTGCTTTCCCACTTGTGACCAGTAAGTCATTTAAATTCATCTGTAAACTGTGCATTAAAGCATCTACTTATTCATTCTGATTCATGAATTAAACTAACCCTTGTTCAGTTTATGGGCTGAATGTCTGCAGTGCTTTCCTCACTCAAGCAGGATTATCTTCCGCCAGTAGTGTTTTCCACTGAATAGACAGATTATCATCCAAAACTGAGTACAGCCTTAATTCTCATATTGAAAAGTGAATGCCCTCTTCCTTATCAGTGTTCTGTGAGTCTCAATTTCCTGTTGTTTCCTTTTTCTGTGTGCGCGTGTGCGTGTGGGTGTGTATTTAGTGGCTGCAGCAAAGTGGTATAAATAAAAATAAATAAATGTGGTCTTGAATGGTCCCTTTTGAAAATATCCTGTCTTGTCAATTTCTGGAAAGAGTAAAATACCCATCACCACTATAGCATTCAGTGTCTTTTCTTGAGCATCTGAGCAACACATTTAAGAGGAATGAATAGAAGCCCTGTCGAATAAGAAAGCAGTTTAAAAATCAGCCCTGGCTGGTGTAACTCAGTGGATTGAGCACAGGCTGTAAACCAAAGGGCTGTGGTTCGATTCCCAGTCAGGGCATATGCCTAGGTTGCAGGCCAGGACCCCAGTGGGGGCCATGTGAGAGGCAACCACACATTGATATTTCTCTCCCTCTCTTTCTAGAAAGCAGGAAGGAAGGAAGGAAGGAAGGAAGGAAGGAAGGAAGGAAGGAAGGAAGGAAGGAAGGTTGGTTAAAAATCAGGTCCCTGCTCTCAGGATTTTATGATAGATGACAAGAGAAAGAGCAGCATCCCTAACAAAAATTATGGGAATCCCTATAAAATTGCCTTAATGGAATTATGAAGTTTTATGTGCATCCTGGGGTGGGGGGAGAAATGACCAAAGGAACAAAGTGCTATTTGTAATTGACCCAAGATCATTTGGGACTTTGAAATGTGGCTTCCCACGAATGATAATATATTAAGATACTAAAAAGTAAAAGAAGTTTTACCAATCTAAGAGATGAAGGGTCATTTATCAGTTACAAATGTTAATAATAACAATAAAGATTATAACAATATTTTCTATAATGTGTTAGGCTCTGTGGAAGGCCCTTTATAGATGTGATGCTGTAATTTGCCAGAAAATCATGTAAGGTTTTATAGAGGATAAAACTGAAATTAAGAGAAGTTAAGTACATTTTTAATGTCAAGTTCACATATCAGTAAATGATGTTCCTAACTGATCTACAATGTTTTGTTCTTGTCCTAATTCATGACAGTTTATTGGTATTCAGACAAATTTACTAGAATGGTTACTTAATTTAATAAATATTTATTGAACATGAAATTTATGCTAAGTACTGGTCACTAAGGATTTCTTAAATGAAAAGTATGATGCAGAGACTAAAGCAGTTTCAATAAAATTTTGTAAGTAACTGAGGCAATCACAATTTGGAAGAAATCATTCATGAAAAATGCTAGACATAATATAAAACCTGAACTAGAGGAGGTGAGGGCTCTGCTAATTTTCTGCCCAAGTTTTATTTTCCTAGCTTTCTTCTATAATGACTCAATTGGAATAAAGGTGATTTTATACCAAGATGTTATTTTCTTTATAAGATAGTGAAAAAGACAACAAAAGAACAACTCCCCAAAATAAGCCAAACTAATCTAGATGCACAAAGTGTTGCCTTTTCCACCCCCAGATTGCTACAGATAACAATGTTCCTTCATTCTTTAATAAAACAAAAATTCCATGAATAAAGCATATTTGTATACTAGCAATATTACTCAATAGAGTTCCAGGGTAAGTTTAGAATTAGATTTCTGCAGCTGTCATGCAAAAATTCATTGTGCGAATGGGTTAACCAGTACTACTGGTGCTGAAAACCAGTTTTGTGAGATTCAAATACCAGTCTTTCCACATCAGTGCTTTCCCCATTTTTGATCACAGAAACCTCAGAAGGCAGCTCTCCTGCTTCTCAGAGAAAAGATCACCTCTTCTGATCTGGCACTTTAAAGAGAAAGATATATTCCTTCATTTTCTAGTTTATTTCAAGATGTAGCATTTATATTCTAATAGTGAAGGTCTAGAGAGCTCTGATGTGAATATTTTCCCCTTTCTGACATAGTTATTTTTTTATTGCTGGTTTCAATCATTCTTTTTCCTTTCCTTATGTAATAAAGACAAAGCACTACCTGCCCCCACACCTCAAAAAAATGAGATTTGAATGACTATATTCTCAAAATGTTTCTTTAGCACTTCTTTTTTGTACTTTAATCAATTTAGAGGCTGCAAAAATTGAAAGCTTTGATTTTTAGAGTGCCATCTTCAAAAGCCGATTTCTGACATTAAATGGAAATCATATCCAACATAATGGCTGGCTTAATACAGCCTATTATGTTTATAGAAATCCCTACTTTTATTTCAGCAGTCTCTTCTAGTTTTATGTGCATGAAATAAACACAGCATTAGAAACAATTTTTTAAATTCCAAGTTCCTACTAATTCTTAAAGTAAAAGTGGCCCTTCTACTTTCCCTGTTTTTTTAATTCATACTTTTTGCAAAAAATTAATTTTAATACATATTGACTATTTAATATCTTCTTTATACTGTGATTAGATTTGACTAGTAGTAGAAAGATGTTTAGAATGAATCATCATGTTCATACATGAGCAGATTAAGTCAATGTGTTCAATTTGTTTTTCTTTTCATAGTTTATATTACACAATTATTTAAATTTCAGTTTTGATTTATTAGATGGTATAATATTAATACTAGCTATTTTAATTTGGAATGTGAATAACATATAAAATTCAATTTAATTCAACACATATTTAGTAAAAACTATTCAATCTTTAGAAACATGTTATAGACAAAGAAATAAAAAAATGCTTTCTACCTTTATAGGCTCAAAATCTTGCAGACATGTCATATACCTATAGGAATATATATGTACAAGTGAATTAGGTTCCTTGGATGTCAGCAGTAGAAGCTGACTCAGGATAACACAAATATATATGAACAATTTGGGGATAAACTTCATTATCAATTAAGGAGATAAACTACAACCACAGAGACCTCAGAATTCACAGGAATGGGTTGGCTATTTCAAGTAGCAGTAATTAATGTCATCCTTTTAGGCAGCTGCCAGGTTTAAACTTTCTTCAACCTTTTCAATATTTGATCAAATATATTTCTTGAAATTGATGTATCTCACTTGATTTCTTTGCCCATCATTGGCCAAGAAATTTGGGGTCTCATATTCATAGTTTCAACAACAGTACAAACGACTTCAACTTTTGGCAATGGCATACTACCTTGTGAAAAACTAACTCTGCCAGTAAGATATATATTATGAAATATAAATATAACATATAAAAAGCAAGCAGCATGCCAAAAATTGAGAGCATCATAGAGATCTGTGAAGGCCTTGATGAACCACAATATTCAAAAGCACAAGTACTGCAGCACTGTTTTTGGAACTTTCAACAAGGGGCTCTGACTTTGCTTGCCCAATGATAGACAAAAAAGTCATGTGAGAGTTCCAGAAACATGGATTTTAACCGGGGTGTTAGAAGGAGAACAGGAGGATGTCAGCCTACATTCTTAGAGCTGTGTTGCCTCTCTGGAAACTTACTGACTCTTGGTGGAGACAGCAGGTGGCTACAAGACACAAGTCAAAGATTACCTACACACTGTGAAGCAGCAGAGCACCAGCAGTGTTTTAGACCATCTTAAGGATGCAGGAAAGGCAAATTTGGAGTTTATGGTGCTGGGACAACTAGGCCCTGAGACACTAAAATTCTGATTAAAAAGGGACATGTGAAGAAATAAATTCTGTATGTAGCAGGCTTTTGCACAAGGAATTTGTCATATTCCTGAAATGCACAGAATAAGAGACTAAAAGCTAAAGAGAAAGACACTAAAAATCAGATTAGATATTTTTATAGTGCCATGGTGTAAAACACACAAAAGATTGAATTCACAACCTTTTTAATACCCGGTTGAGAGCATAATAAATACTCCAGGCTCTCAGTTGGGGCTGGTGGTGAGCTATGCTCTGAAACTCAAGATAAACCAGAGCCTTCCAAAACTGTACTTGGCACTGAATCAGGTTAGTCCCTGAGTATTAGGGTGATATATCCTGAACCTACATGCTATCACAAGACAAAATAAATTCTCTTCAGAGGAGGGTAAAATTATACCACGCTATAATTCATCAAATAGATACATTTCATGCAGTAAAAAATTACCTGGTGTTCCAAGAACCAGGAACAAAAGACCAGCTAAGGGCAACAAACCCACAGATTATCAAAACACAGAAATTGCTAACATGTATAATTTCTCCAGACAACTAGAATGCTAATTAATTGATTAGAAACCAAAATTTCATAAAAATGGAATATATTGAAAGTGAAAACTATATTACATCGAAACAAATAAGAATCAAGAGACAATTAGTGTACTAAAGATAGAAAAACAAAAATTATTTAAGCTGAAACACAGCACAAAAGGAGGAAAGTTTAGAAAACTATCTCTATGCACATTTTAGTAAACTTTATAAAAACGCTAAGAAAAATCTTAAAAACATATAGAGTAAAAAGGAGACCTTGCTTTCAAAGGAACAAGATTTAGATCCATCTAACTACTTAAACAAAAGAATGAAAATCAGAAGATAATAGAATGTTGTGTTTAAAGTGCTAAAAGCAATGACTGCTGTCTTCTAATTCTATACTCACCAGAAATATCCTTTAAAATTGAAGGTAAAACAAAATAAATTCTTAAAAACAAATTTTGGCCAAATGAAAACTGAGAGAAATCACCTCTACATATTGAAAAAAAATAAAAGCAATTATTTAGGTAGAAGGTAAATTTTAGAAAAACAGTGATGCAAGGAAAAATGAAGCACAATGGAAAAAGTCAATATGCAGCTAAATAAAAATAAATATTCACTGCATAAGCAATAACAATAATGATTTGCAGGTTTTTTAACTGGAGTGATGGAGAACAAAGCATGATTGTCAGAGGCTGAAGTTTGGAGAAAGGTGTAACAAAGGAGTAACTTGAGGAAAATTTTGTGTCATAGAATGGTTCTGTGTCTTGAGTATGGTGGTAGTTACATGAATCTATGCCTGTGTTAAAACCTATAGACTTGTATCCCAAAACTAAATAAATAGACAAATAAATAAATAAAGTTAAGGCAATAACTACACCTACTTAAGTTTTAGAAATTAAGCCCCTAGCTCACTTGGCTATAACATTGTCCCCATCCACCAAGGTTGAGGGTTCTATCTCCTGTCATGGCACACACAAGAAGTAACCAATGAATGTATAAATAAGTGAAATGACAAGTCTCTCTCTCTCTCTTCCCTTCCTTTCCTCTCTCTCTATAAAAATCAATAATTTTTTAAGTAGAACTTAAAAAACTGTCAACTATAGTAGAAAATGTGGGAAAGAACAATGTAGCTAGAGTTCTAAAGTTCACAAATTGAAAAGTGATAAAACACCAAATTATATTCAATCATAATAAATTATGCACTGTAATATCTCAGGTATGATATAAGAATAATAAAATAATTTAAAATCAGTAAGATAATAGAAAGGAATGGAATAGTAAAACTAATTAATTAATGAAAAAAGAAGGGAGAAAAGAAAATGATGTGAGACAAATAAAAAAACAAATAGGAGGAAGAAATAACCACAAATACACCAATAATAACATTTTGTGTGAATGGGACAAATAGTTCAATTAACAAAGATTATTAGAATGGATGTTGTTTGTGAAAGTCACACTTCAAATGTAAGAACACAGGAGGATAATTAAAATAAAAGGGTGGAAAAAAGTATACCATGGAAGCAATAACTAAATGTGGCTGTTGTCTTTACAGTAATAATAGACACACTATAATTTAATGCAAGAAACATTAATAGAAATAAAAGGAAATATTTCATAATAAAATTGGATCAACATACCAAGAAGTTAGACAATTCTGAATATGTACTTAATAACATAACTTTGATATATACACAGGGGTGGACAAAAGTAGGTTTACAATTGTGAGTATGCAAAACACAGACTTTATTGTGTTATTATTATTTATTAATTATTGTTTTGTTTTTCATACAAGTGAGTGTAAATAAACTTTTACCAGACCCCCTATATATAAGACAAAGCTGAGATAACCAAAAAAAAAGAGAGAGAGAGAAATACTTTAAACCACAACAGCAGTGGAGGCAATAACCTGTCTCTCAAAATGGCTGGTCTAGTAAGATGACAAAAATTAATAATGATATATAAGCTCTGAAAGCATGATTAACAACTTTGACCTAGTTGATATATATACTAGATTGGTTGCTGTCACCTAGGCACCATTACAACAATCCCATTTTCCAGAATGCAGTTCCCTATAGTGTTCCAGGTTATTGTTTTCCATAGACAGGGATTTTGGGAGATTTGGAAGTCAGGAGTGAAATAAGCCAGTTTTTAGAAAATCGTGGTAGTCAGTCTCTGCAGGCTTTCAGATCTCTACCCAAGTTCATACTTCACTGTCTCAACAGAACATAGAGTTTTTGGATGGTAACAGCATTCTTTCCTTCTCCAGGGCATTAGATCAAGGTTTTATTAGTTTTTCTAATCTTCATTCAGTCAGCCACTCTTACATTTGTGTAAACCCTTTCCCCTCATTGATTCCTTTATTCCCATAATAGTTTCAGCAGATGCTGCCAATAATATGCCCAGATGCTGTGACTATTGGCAGCTGGGGTACATAGTTTCTCTGAAGAATTGTTGCCACCTGTGGATGATGTCTTACGCCCCCCCCCCCGACCACCAAAGTTGCTGGGATGGTTTTTTCCATCTGATATAAGGAAGAATTAACCTGGGCCTATAGTAAAGGGACTTCTCTAGTATCTTGGAGCACAGTATAAGTTCTAGCCATTACTAGAAGAGGATGGGCCACTTCTGCATATTCAGAAAATCTAGGAGAATGGCAGAGTCAACACCTAGGTGGCCTTATCCAAATTTCCAGTATCCAAAGTTTTGCCTACCAAGCACTAACCTTCACACAACTGTCCTGACTTAACTGAGAATTCAAACATCTCTGGACTCTGTTCTTACAATTAAGTGTTCAACATGCTGTTCATCTGTGCCTGCATTTCCACTACAGGCTATAACGGCCCTTTATATCTACCACTGGGGCTGCCTGGCTCTTACGCTTAGCCATTAACAGCTTCTTATTTACAGCCCCCAGTCTCTCATTATCCTTCTGCAAAGACTCAATGTGTCAGTAAACAGCCAACTCCCCTGTATCTATAGTCTTTGTTTCATATATGTCAAATGCCTGTATCATTGAGGTTGCAACAACATCCCTGCTCACCTGAGATAATTTATTTGAAGATATTATACTGGTGATATCTTTGACAATCAAGTTCCTATTTTATCCTACCTATGTCTATGCCCATTCTACCTTTGAGAACATCTCAAACATCCATCTCACTGCCTGTTTTCTCAGGCCACTCTTGGCACCACTTATATCATCTCAGATTTTCTGAGAATCAGGTTCCTAAATGAGATCAAACATGTGAGTATTCTATTAGGAAAAATGCTTGCATGAGGAAAATTAGGAGGAAGCCAGAGGAATTTGGGAGAGTTTTCAAACCAGGATGTAATTCTGACCCCTAGTGCAAGAGAAAGGAGAAAAAGGTTGGATGGAAATGACCTAGACTACAAGCAGTCACAGAAAAAGAGCTGGGCAGAGATATAGGGAAATCTTTCAGCTAAATATGGTTGTCAGAGGCATGTTGTGTTTGTCTGAGTATGCCTGTGACAGTCATTGAGTGGAAGCAGCCAATGGGATATGTAGCTTACTTGCAAACAGTAACTGGACACAAAAAATATACACTGCATTAATATATATATATATATATATATATATATATATATATATATACACTGCAGTACAGTGTGGGTAAGGATGGTCTTATCAATAAATGATACTGGATAAGTGAAATCTGTAT